>NC_136805.1:11016061-11521061 GCF_951216825.1 Electrona antarctica
ATTCCTTCCCCGGTTCTAAGGGTTAAAAACAATGGGGGTTTGTAACGACATAGAATTGTCGCCCACCCTTTAGTTTGCACCTCTAAACCTGTGGTGTGACAATAGAGCTGACGTTGAGCCCCCTATCTATAGACTATAGATCTACCAATCTATCCAGCTTTTACATCCATCCAATTACTCCACCGTGTGTGTGTGTGTGTGTGTGTGTGTGTGTGTGTGTGTGTGTGTGTGTGTGTGTGTGTGTGTGTGTGTGTGTGTGTGTGTGTGTGTGTGCGCGTCCGTCCGGCCGGCCAGCCATCTGCTCTAGCTACTGTATGTGGGAAGTGCATGATTGAGTGTAGGGTCGAGCAAGGAGTAGGGCTTTACTATGTGCTGTAGGCGATATGATCCTCTCTCTCTCTCTCTCTCTGTAAATAAAACCCACGCTGAACTGATAAGAGGTCTGCACACACACACACAGACACACAGTCACACACACACACGCGCGCACACACACACACACACGCGCGCACACACACACCCTCTTGTGTTTCTTAGTATCTCACTATCTTAAAGCAGAGGGACTGATTACATTCTTTCCGGTGTTATTGGCTCTAGTGCAAAACAAACAGACGCAAAGCCCCTCTTATTGACAAAGCGGAGATGTTGTGGAGATGTTCCTACCATGTAAGTAGCCTTGCCGAGCCATGAGGCCCATAGGGCAGGAGCCTATCTCCTGTTTCTGTAGCGTGAGGCAGCTTGATGTACAAGTACACCCCCTGGACATGACGCTAGTATGTTGCAGGGACTTACCCCCAATCCAACCCTTGATGCTGAGTGTCAAGCAGGGAGGCACTGGGTCCCATTTTTAGAGTCTTTGGTATGACCCGGCCAGGGATTGAACCCCAACCTCCCAGTCTCAGGGCGGACACTCTAACCACAAGGCCACTGAGCTGGTCCTACCATGTAAACTAATGGTTAAATATCCTCACACTGATGCCTATTCCATGGATCAGAGAGAGGTTTATTACCATTTATTACACCCGTCTCACTCTGTCACTTCCACATGCATTTAGATTCTTACATCCCTCACCCTTGCGCTCTCTCTCTCTCTCTCTTGATTTCTCTCGCACACGCACGCACGCACGCACACACGCACGCACGCACGCACGCACGCACGCACGCACGCACGCACGCACGCACGCACGCACGCACGCACGCACGCACGCACGCACGCACGCACACAGCTTCTGCCACACTGGATGAAACATGTCTTACTCACAGCACCAGAGCGCTTTAATACTGTGTCATTAAAAAGCTGCCATATGTTTGTGTACATATGCCACCGTAGCATGAA
Organism: Electrona antarctica; assembly: GCF_951216825.1. Taxonomy (NCBI): domain Eukaryota; kingdom Metazoa; phylum Chordata; class Actinopteri; order Myctophiformes; family Myctophidae; genus Electrona; species Electrona antarctica. Next base: position 11,017,398 of record NC_136805.1, read on the forward strand.
ATGAAATGTAGGCGAGCATGCAAATGATTTCTTGGCGGCGTGATGTAATGGCCCCCGTATGTTCCAGCTGGCAGTATACCTATTTAACCCATTCTGACCTGAGATCAGATTCTAAAAATGTCTTCTACATCCTGACAGTTTTCTGAAAAAGTCAGTCGTTCTTAAATTTTTCAAAAATAGCAGACCTACAAGCTCGTAGCGCGCCACTCGGTGGCGCGCTATGAGCTTGTAGATCTGCTATTTTTCAATAGCTAAAGCATAACATAATGCTAACACCAAAAGGGGTTCCTGCCCAAAATGGGTTAAAAACTATACATTTTCTTTCATCGTCCTTTATTCAGCCATGGGGGAAGTCACATTATTGAGAGTTACGTCTTCTGGTTCATGGGTTTGAGCGATGATGCCCTCCTCTGCTTCATAACCACTAAAAAGGACCTCTATAGAGGGTCGCAGTCCCGCCCCCTCCTCGAGAGACCCGGAAAATAATTCCCCTTTCATTTTCCTCGTTAGACTTTTCAAAAAGTATTTATTTAAAGACGTTTACGCTGCGGACAAAGCCAACTGGAGTTGTGACAAATCATGACAATAAACACAATGTTTAGGGCAGATCAAAAAATTTGAAAGAAAGGATACAGGATACAACACTTTTTGTTTTGTTTTTCTTCGGCCCAAAACATTGTGTTTATTGTCATGATTTGTCACAACTCCAGTTGGCTTTGTCCGCGGCGTAAACGACTTTAAATAAATACTTTTTGAAAAGTCTATGAGGAAAATGAACGGGAAATTATTTTCCGGGTCTCTCAAGGGGGCGGGACTGCGACACAATATAATCCTACCGAAGTTTTCTGAAAAAATACTTTTAGTTACTCCACTGCGCCCTCTACAGATATTGCCAAGAGAAAATCCCATTGACTAGATTTTTCCTTTCCGGTGAAAATGTTTCATTTTCTTTCTTTTTTAAAATAACTTTCATCCCACGATTTTGTAACCCATTTTTCACCTCTGTGTCAATTATCTAATGCGATCCTGGGCTCTATACACCCTCCGCCAACCTGGGGAGAGCAAACGGACTTGAACTCATGCTTCCTTCATGCATGAGTGTCCAAGTTGCTCATTTACACCTGACAGGGGGGGGTTTCCCTGGTTGGACGTAGCGCGTGGAAGGAACACGGTATTCCAACCAGTTCCTTTCCCCTCCATCAGGCGCCCCGGCTGGCCAGGGGGAGGCAGTTTAGAGACCAGGATTACTGCATGTTTTTTTATGAGGGTACCTACCCTAGGGGACATGGGGAGAACATGCAAACTCCACACAGAAAGGCCCTTTCGCCAACCCCGCCTCAGGTATGGGCACTGATGACGCGGAGGAGAAGACACGCCGCCAGCGCCCACAGTGTCCCGAGCAGGAATCGAACCCAGGACCTTCTAGCTGTGAGGTGACAGCACTACCGACTGTGCCACCGTGCCCCCTGAAAATGTTTCATTTTATACGTGTGGTGGAGTGCGTCCACTGGGGAAATTAGGCCTTTTTCCATCACAAAACCGTCTTTGTATTGGTGAGTAATACCCGAGTATAGGGAAATCCTTCTTTGTAATTTTACAGAAGTCGAGTCTGTCTGTCTGTCTGTCTGTCTGTCTGTCTGTCTGTCTGTCTGTCTGTCTGTCTGTCTGTCTGTCTGTCTGTCTGTCTGTCGAGCTTTGCAGGAAAGTAAGGGTTATGCAGTCCGTCCGTCCGTCCGTCTGTTTTCTTGTGAAATAATTTTGTTCTTGATGAAGGCGATTTAGAGACAAGCCATACTGTAAACTGCCCACCGGCCAAAAAGTTCACCTACATATATACTGTAAAGTGTGTCCCAAGAACATTATGGAGCATAATGGAAATGCCAAAAGACAACCATCCGTCCGTTCAGCAAGAAAACTCATTTAATTCCACACTGTCTCTAACCCCCCTGAGAAGAGGGTGACAGTGTGAAAATATGAATGTTAACCACTCTGACATGAGCAAAAATATGTTTGTCTGAACGACAGTGACAGCTGTCAAATACAGGCAGGCTGTGTCAGAGCTGACAACTCTCTCTCTCTCTCTATCTCTCTCTCTGTCCCCCATCTGTGTCTCTCTCTCACACATACCCACCGGCCAGGCTGAGGCATGACAACAGAGCTCGGGGGATCGCACAGGCAGGTCACACCGCGTGGAGGTTATTAAAGGCTCTAAGGTCAGCCAAGGGCTGCTGGAAAGAGCCGATAAGTTATTACACTGCAATCTCCTGAGAGATAGATAAAAAATATGTGTTCCTGAGAGAGGAGAGGAGCTCTTCTTCCATCTTTTCTTCACGGTGAAGAGGATACGGGAGAGGAGGAGAGGAGCTCAGCTGACCTTTAAACAGGCCAACCTTTACACGAGCCAACACCCCCCCAGGCACTGTCCCTGCATGGCTGGTGCTGTCGTACGTACGCGTACGCATTATAGAACCCGTTAGAACAGCAATGTAGGATTGAGTCCGTTCTAATATATGTGTTACAACATGAGCTTTTCACGCACACTCACGCACACACACAAAACACGCACGTGTGCGCTCACACACACACACACACATGCACACACTCACGTTCACACAAAGTTACCTTATGTGGTAAAAAGATGGAGTTGACTGTTGCTAGCAGACTGATGGTGTCTGGGGCGTCCTTCTGACCACATATGATGATCTACAGAGAAGAAAGGGAAGAGAGGAAGAAAAGAAGAGAAAAGAAGGGAAAGAGGCTTTATAGACTTCTGTTTTCTCCAAAGTAGCGAAAACGGCAGCTCCACAGTCTCACATTGTGATGCGTTGTGAGCTTCTAGATTAAGGCTATTTAGAAACTATTTTCTATATTTTTTTGAAAATGTGCCTTACCCCATTGAGACCTGGAACGCATCTGTGTCACCGTAGCTCTTAACCACGTCAAACATTATTTTAAACTTTAGCAGATCTACAAGATCGGAGTTCTACGAGCTTGTAGATCTGCTATTGTTTGAAAGATCATGAAAATGTGACGCAAATCTTTGAATATATTATATTCTTTCACAGCAAATGTTGTAGAATCTGATCTCAGGTCTTTAATGGCTTAATTCATCGAGAAGTACCAGAAACACAGGGAAAGTGACAGGCGGTAACAAAAGAATGTCGAAGTTGAAAACGGAAAGGGAGAAGAAGGGGATGAAAGGAAAGAGGAAGGAGAGCGCGGGGGGGTCAGTGGCGTATTTGTAGCAGTAACGAGGGGAGGCAGGTGTTTCTCCGGCTTTACCGCGCACCCCGCCTCGACCCCGAGCTCGTTATGGACGCCCCCCCGTCGCCCGACTCCTCCCCCGCAGGTCACACGACGACGGAACAGAACTCTAAACTTTACACCCCCGCTCTCTAATTTAACCCATTCTGGGCGGGAACCCCTTTTGGTGTTTTAAGCATTATGTTATGCTTTAGCTGTTGAAAAATAGTAGATCTACAAGCTCAGCTCGCCACCAAAAATCGTGAAAATGCGGCACAAATCTTTGAATATATATTTATATATATATTATAGTTTTTAACTCAAATCTTTGCTTCTGGGGAAGTCCCTGGAACAACATATTTTCAGATGGGGGTCGGCGGCCAATTACGTATAATCTTGGGGGTCCTTGACATGAAAATGTTTGAGAACCACTGACACAGAAACATAGGGTTTTTCAGAAAACTGTCATGATTTAGAAGACATTTTGTAGAATCGTTCCCAGGTCAAAATGGGTTAAGTCTTTCTCGCTTTCCCCAGCCACATGCCCCCCTCTCTCTCTCTCTCTCTCTCTCTCTCTCCACACAGTAAAATCCTCAGTGTTCGTCTAACTCCGAGGGTGCGCGCTCTCCGAGTTCTTAGTTACAAATGGATTAGATTTAACACCAAGGTTTTTTACTGTGTGTCTGTCTCGCCGTTCTTTTTTTTCTTGTTCGTTCTTGTGCGTTCGTCCTGCTATAGGAGGAAAAGTTTTACTCAAAGTAGCCGGGGGTGAAACTTTTCGGGCTGTGCCGTTCTTCTTGACCTTGTTCTTGGGCGTTAATATTTTATGAGTACAACGTGCCACGCGTCGATGCTGGGCCGAAGGGAGTGAACGCGTGGAGAGAGAGCTCCGGAGTTATTTGCCGGGTGGTGGCCTGAGGCGGTAAGCCTTATTATGCGTATACATATTGGTTTTTAAGACATTATTACACGTACTGTAGAGTTCTCAACAGGCCTGAAAAAGCAAAACCCAAAACCAAACGGCGCGAGATGAAGCCTGAGTCGGTCAGCACGCGCACGCCCCGGTTCAGCAGCGCAGCCAACGGTGCACACTTGGTAGTTCTATTTCCAAACACACTCACACACACACAGGAGTCTGACATTGATCCCCCAGAACATGATTTATTATACAACAGGCTAAAGCGGTCAGGAGGTGCTGCACGCACATCCCAGGTTAATTCAACGGGTGCTCGAACAAAAAAAGAACAGACTGCAAAAGGAAGAATAAGTCTGCACACCGTTTTGAAAGCTTCCCAAAAACTGTATTCACCAAGGCGGGGAAAACAAACATAACGTTTCGGCCTCTGTGGCCTTTGGGGAGCTTTCAAAACGGTGTGCAGACTTATTCTTCCTTATACAACAGAACATTGGCATGGACACCGCCATCGGAGTATGAATGTGAGCATGTGAGTGGAGCGGAGTCGGGAACGGAGCGTGGATCGGGTTTTAAAATGGGTGGCCGTGCACCACATAATATTAACCCATTTTGGGCGGGAACCCCTTTTGGTGTTAGCATTATGTTATGCTTTAGCTATTGAAAAATAGCAGATCTACAAGCTCATAGCGCGCCACCGAGTGGCGCGCTATGAGCTTGTAGGTCTGCTATTTTTGAAAAATCGAAGAACGACTGACATAGAAACAGCTTTTTCAGAAAACTGTCAGGATGTAGAAGACATTTTTAGAATCTGATCTCAGGTCAGAATGGCCCGGTCACACGGACAGACACGTGTTTGCAGAGTGTTTCGGACACACAGCGAACTACTTTAATTGAATTAGATCCCACCCCAAAAAGCGATTCAATGCCAATGCAAATTGTTTAGCAACGGTTGCTATGCAGATCAACCTTTCGCCACCTCATGTTATGTCGTTGAACATTTACACGGCTTAACGTTGGGAAAGTTACACGACTGACCCACCCAGGTGATGGCAATAATACGGGTGGTCGTTAAAAGTTGATTTCTCCCTCTGTCATTTCCTCGTATTTCTAGTAGTTTTTTTTTTTAAATAATGTCATGCACATGCTCAGTGCATAGCCTACTGCAGGCCTGGTTGACTAGATTTAGAAGACACTTTGAAGGTTTTGCTTCTGAAATTATCCAATTATTTATATGGAGAAATCCCGTCATTTAACACGCATCTCAATGGGCGAGAAGGACAGCTTGACCTGTCTCTGCGCTGCTAGCGTGCCTATGTGGACAAGGACGGGTTGGGGAAGGAATTAGCGAAGGGCAGCTAAAAAAATGAAGCAAATAGCGAGCGTGTCTTCAGCGCCCTGGAGCGAGGAGTGTCTTTTCACGCCACTCCACGCCGCTCACATGCTCTGATAAGATAGCCTGGCTAAAGCCAGACGGCAGTGTGATTTGAGTCTGGCTTATTAGCCAGGCTACTGATAAGAGCCTATACTGTATAATATGGAGCACAAAAGGGGTTCGGTCCCAGTGCCTGGACCACTGAGCCATGGCCCAGGCCAGAAGTGTCCCTTTAAAGGCTCATTCATAGTCTGGATTTTCGGTGAGGTGAGGTGACCACCGCTCCGGTGGTGAGGTGACCACCTCTCCGGTGGTGAGGTGACCCCCGCTCCGGTGGTGAGGTGACCACCGGAGCTGAAATAACGTTGAGCGGTGGTGAGTAAAAACAGAGAGAAGGGCTGGGGCGGTGGCGGTGGTTTGCTCTTCACTGCGGCTCGTGACGTCATGTTGTAGCTCGGTGGTCACCTCACCACCGGAAATCCATACTATGAATGAGCCTTAACACCGCGGCGTGACGTCACGTTGTAGTTTTCAGTGGTCACCTTATCGCCTAAAAACTGGAGTATGAACAGGCCTTTATTACCCTGGCTTACGGCCTGAGGTGGTGTGTAGTGTACCTGTTTGAGTGTGTGGTGGTGGGCCATGAGTCCCCGCACCATGTCGGGCAGCGCGATGGGCACCCTGGTGAGGCGGTCAGAGAAAGCAGCCAATAGCTGCTGGGCTCTGTGGAGCCACTCCTTCCTCCCCGTGTAGTGGGACAGACGCTGCAGGTTGAGCGCCGACACTGAGTTGGCGCTGGGCTCCGCTCCGTCTTGATCTGGACGCACACGCGCACACACACACACACACACGCACACGCACACACACAGTATCATTAGAATCATCTTCTTAATAACCCATTCAGGCCTGACGTCGGAGAAAAAAAAAAAAAATCTAAATCATGACAATTTTCTGAAAGATTTGAGGCACATTTTAACGATTTTTCAAAAGCTAAATTATAACATAATGTATGTAACCACCAAAAGGGGTTCCCGCTAGGGTTTAATGCCGGGATCCCGGGATTTCGGGTCTCCCGGGCATAGGGTACGCAATTTCCCGCCCGGAAATTTCTTCGGGACCCGTCGTCCCGGAGTTTTTTTTTTCTTGTAGGGAAATTACACTAAAGGGGTTTTCACACAGTGCGCGTTCTTTCCCCATGTCTATGAGTGATCAAATGTCCAATCTGAACCCTCCCATCATTTTCAAACATGTTTGATGATATTTATATGGAATTATGGATTACACTCGAGGGCTGCAATGGGAACTGGAGCCAGCGGGACCCAACGTAAATGTTGGCGGCGCGGGCGGTATTTAAATAGCCTACCTGCGGACGGGCAGGCACGGCCGGTCAAGATGAAATCAGTGGGACCCCGCAAATCCTGCATCCTCCCGCAATTAATCAGATAGGGCCTACAGAGTTTATATACACTTTAGCAAAATATGAATGTCTGACAGTCAGACATCTTCAGGCACGCTCCCAAAGCTGCTGCACCTGTCAATCATTAGCCTAATCAGTCACTCTGTGAGAATTGTGTGTTTTACGGACGGAGCGAGGAGTTTCCTTTCTCTGTGATGGACATTGTCACTTTTTGCTTTTGCCTGCATGTGTGCAGCAATAACGTGAAACGGAACACAAACAAAGATGAGTAGGCTACACTTTGTTTTATAATAACCACCAGCACGCAGCGTCTCTCTCTCTCTCTCTCTCCCTCTCCCTCTCCCTCTCTCTCTCTCTCTAATAATCAGTGTGCTGTGCACTGGACGTGGCTAATTTAACACCCAATCGGACTTTTCATAAAGTATTAAGCGGGATGATCACATTCTCTGCAGCGGAGAAGGGGACCCACTGCATGCTCAAAGGGTGAAAGACCATAGCTAAGGTATCTATGTGAAAGACGTGAGGTCGTTTATTTTTTTCCCCGTGCTTAGTCACATTAGTGCAAACTCCTGTGTCCCTTTTTCTGAATAGTGTAGTAGGCCTAATAACATTATTAACATTTTAATGTAATACTTTTATTGTAGGCTATATGTTCATATTTCGTTCAAATAAAACGTTTTAAACCGAAAAATATCTCTATTCTATTGAACATATGAAGTATCTATACATATAAATGCATTTTGGTGGGCACTTTTTTTCTTTTTTTTCTGACGGGAATTCCCGCGGGAGCCCGGGAAAAGGTCCGCAAATTCCCGTTTAATTAAAATGAGCCAAATCCGGGAAAATATTAAACCCTAGTTCCCGCTCAAAATGGGTTTTAACTATAAATGCACCAAAAAAAAAGTCTCCACGTAACTCGAGAACTGAGAACTGTTCGTCCCACCTACTTCAAATTCGACACACGCGTTGCCTGTGAAGTTTGTTTTAAAGTTTAAATTGTTTTTGCCCGTATATACAAAAGTGAGTGCATTTTTTTATTAAATGCATTAAATCTACCATTGGAACCAATATACCACTTCATGTTTGTGTGCACAGCCTGTGAAATCAGTCCATCACCTACTGGACTGCATCGTAAAAAAATTAAATAAAAATGCATGGATGATTCCACTAAATCTCAGCGAGTATGGTGATAAAGTCTGCTCGACTGCAATGCATATTTCATCACTGTCTCTTTGCATTTATTGCCATCTGCTCAGTTCACTGTATAGTCTTGCAGTAGCCAGACATTTAGACAGATTATCTAACGTCTGGGACACATTTTGGGCACACACTGTATTAGTGTGACACAAACTAAACTTCATGATGTGACCACCCACAGACTTCTGTTACAGTACTTCCCAGGGGATCAGAAGCTCACGTGACATTTTCTCTTGGGAAAACCCGGACATACTGATTTTGCAATTACTTGAATCCTGTTATTATTTGAAAGCAATACTAGTGCACCTTATGCACAGGTTACTTTAGCTAAAAACCATATCGCTAAATTATTAAAATGATATACCGGTAGGTAGATGTACTTTACACCTTTGTACTTTCCTTGTGTATGTATGTTTTTAATGTTTTGTTTTGTTTTGTTTTATGTCGGGACTGTGGATGAGAATTTTTGCTAAATCCGGTGTATTTACATTGCATTTATGTAATGTCCATTAATATGCATTTCCCGTCTAAATAAACACATAAAGTAAAGTAAAGCAATGGTAACCAAGTACTGTACTTGAGTGATCTTACCAGACTTTTATTTGGAGTATTTCTACAGTGTGATATTGATACTAGATACATTTGGTAGTACATTTACTTTTGGATTGATGACATTAGACGGTGGTTCTAACTTCTAAACACTGTCAACAACCAGCTGAACTTGTGTGATATCTGGTACACACCATTATACACTGTCAACAACCAGCTGAACTTGTGTGATATCTGGTACACACCATTATACACTGTCAACAACCAGCTGAACTTGTGTGATATCTGGTACACACCATTATACACTGTCAACAACCAGCTGAACTTGTGTGGTATCTGGTACATACCATTATACACTGCAGAGATGTGTGGTATCTGGTACATACCATTATACACTGCAGAGATGTGTGGTATCTGGTACATACCATTATACACTGCAGAGATGTGTGGTATCTGGTACATACCATTATACACTGCAGAGATGTGTGGTATCTGGTACATACCATTATACACTGCAGAGATGTGTGGTATCTGGTACACACCATTATACACTGCAGAGATGTGTGGTATCTGGTACACACCATTATACACTGCAGAGATGTGTGGTATCTGGTACACACCATTATACACTGCAGAGATGTGTGGTATCTGGTACATACCATTATACACTGCAGAGATGTGTGGTATCTGGTACATACCAGTATACACTGCAGAGATGTGTGGTATCTGGTACACACCATTATACACTGCAGAGATGTGTGGTATCTGGTACACACCATTATACACTGCAGAGATGTGTGGTATCTGGTACACACCATTATACACTGCAGAGATGTGTGGTATCTGGTACACACCATTATACACTGCAGAGATGTGTGGTATCTGGTATATACCATTATACACTGCAGAGATGTGTGGTATCTGGTACACACCATTATACACTGCAGAGATGTGTGGTATCTGGTACACACCATTATACACTGCAGAGATGTGTGGTATCTGGTATATACCATTATACACTGCAGAGATGTGTGGTATCTGGTATATACCATTATACACTGCAGAGATGTGTGGTATCTGGTACACACCATTATACACTGCAGAGATGTGTGGTATCTGGTACACACCATTATACACTGCAGAGATGTGTGGTATCTGGTACACACCATTATACACTGCAGAGATGTGTGGTATCTGGTACATACCAGTATACACTGCAGAGATGTGTGGTATCTGGTACATACCATTATACACTGCAGAGATGTGTGGTATCTGGTACATACCATTATACACTGCAGAGATGTGTGGTATCTGGTACATACCATTATACACTGCAGAGATGTGTGGTATCTGGTACATACCATTATACACTGCAGAGATGTGTGGTATCTGGTACATACCATTATACACTGCAGAGATGTGTGGTATCTGGTACATACCATTATATACTGCAGAGATGTGTGGTATCTGGTACATACCATTATACACTGCAGAGATGTGTGGTATCTGGTACACACCATTATACACTGCAGAGATGTGTGGTATCTGGTACATACCATTATACACTGCAGAGATGTGTGGTATCTGGTACATACCATTATACACTGCAGAGACTTAACCAGCTGAACGTGTGTGGTATCTGGTACATACCAGTATACACTGCAGAGACTTAACCAGCTGAACGTGTGTGGTATCTGGTACATACCAGTATACACTGCAGAGACTTAACCAGCTGAACGTGTGTGGTATCTGGTACATACCAGTATACACTGCAGAGACTTAACCAGCTGAACGTGTGTGGTATCTGGTACATACCAGTATACACTCCAGAGACTTAACCAGCTGAACGTGTGTGGTATCTGGTACATACCAGTATACACTCCAGAGACTTAACCAGCTGAACGTGTGTGGTATCTGGTACATACCAGTATACACTGCAGAGACTTAACCAGCTGAACGTGTGTGGTATCTGGTACATACCAGTATACACTCCAGAGACTTAACCAAGAACTGGAGAGCAGAAGAGAATTGTGACACGGCACGACAGCAGATGAGAGATGTTCCGATGTTGTTGTTTATTTCAGCAAAGTACAGCACGGCACAGGTTTAAGGCTCACCCCAGCAGACATGCTCAGCCCTTTGATCCACTGTCCCTTAGCATGTAAAGTCCTTTGGGTGCGTCACCCAGGAACTGAACCCAGACAAAAGGCACAGACTACAGTATAAACAAGCCATCGACAGCCCAGGGGTCCCGGGCCAAGAGCTTGAAGTGAGACAAGCAGGATGCATGAGCACACAACACACATTACTTATGAAATATGTGAGAATTATGGAATCCCAGATATCACACTACGTCCTTGAGCGTTTCACTGCTCACCAACCAGACGTTCGCTGCCACTGTGACAAAATGCACTTCACATTTTGGCTATATTTCATGCCCCACCGCCCCACACGACCACCCGCCCCACACGACCACCAAGCCTTTGCGACAAGAGCGTTTGTAACATGCCGTGAAAGAGGAGTGTGCTGTGCACAGAGGAGTGTGCTGTGCACAGAGGAGTGTGCTGTGCACAGAGGGGTGTGCTGTGCACAGAGGAGTGTGCTGTGCACAGAGGAGTGTGCTGTGCACAGAGGAGTGTGCTGTGCACAGAGGAGTGTGCTGTGCACAGAGGAGTGTGCTGTGCACAGAGGGGTGTGCTGTGCACAGAGGAGTGTGCTGTGCACAGAGGGGTGTGCTGTGCACAGAGGGGGAGCCCGTTTTCTGACAACGCTGAAAAGAGCACACATGACAAGTTACAAGTCACTTACACCCCCCAAGGTTTAGTCATGTGGAATGCTTTTTATTATCATTTATTATTCTCCACAAGATGCTGGAGTTGGACCCTGCGTGTGCATGTTCAAAGATTCACCCCATTTCATGGAGCATATTTAACCCATTTTGAGTGGGAACCCCTTTTGGTGTTTTAAAGCATTATGTTATACTTTAGCTATTGAAAAATAGCAGATCTATAAGCTCGTAGCGCGGCACTGAGTGCCGCGCTACGAGCTTGTAGGTCTGCTATTTTTTTTAAATCGTGAAAATGTAGTGCAAATCTTTGAATATATATTCTTTCAGAGCGACCGTTTTTAACTCAAATCTTTGTTTCTGGGGGAGTCCCTGGAACTACATATTTTCAGATGGGGGGGTCGGTGGGCAAATACATATCATTTTTGGGTGTGTGGGTGCGTCTGAGCGCGAAAACAGCAAGGTTGTTTTTCACCACCTGTGCGCAACCTAACACACACACAAACACACGCACATATTAACTGTATATATGGTGATTTCGGGTGTACCAGTACAGTACAGTGACAGTACAGTACAGTAGAGGGTACAGTAGAGGGACCCCCACACGGTAACTCTGTCATTTCTCAACCGTTTCGGACGCGGGGCGGCTCGCCGGAATCGGGTGCGTTCCTGTGGGTCTGGAACTCTCCGCCCACCCCCCCCCCCCCCGGGGACCCCCACACGGAATTGCACCACTTACTGGGTGTGATTTTTTGGCTACAAAGACAGCTAACAAGAAGTAAGTCTCGCGTCGCCAGCAAGTACACGATACGTCTTACCCGTCTTACCCGAGTAATGCTCAAGGGGGGGGGGGGGGACGGACCAGTGTTGTTTTTGGCAGCAAGTTTTCATTTAGTTTTAGTCACATTTTAGTCAACTGGAATATATTGGCGTTAAGTCTAGTTTTAGTCGACTAAATATCATAATAATTTAGTCGACTAAAATGTATTTTGGCGGGCCTTGATGCCGTCGTAATGGCTGATTTTACACTTGCTGAAAATAGCTGATCTACAAGCTCACAACGCATCGCAGCGTGACGCGTTGTGAGCTTGTAGATCGGCTATTTTCAGCATGCAACCAAGTGTAAAAGTGTGAATGAGGAAATGCAGCGCTCTCGTTGGGACGGGGGGGGGGCAGCACAAATATCCTATGAGTAGGGCAACGAAATGATCAGCTACGTCCCTGCCAAACGGGCTGCTGTCATTCTTAGCCGTGAGTCACTATATGTGTGGTGAGACGTGATGCGACTAACAGATGACCTCATGACTCGGCCGCCCCGCTAAGTGGTGGTCGCTTATCTCCTATCAGTGTCCAACGGGAGCGCAGAGGTGCTCTTCTCATGACCTGTGACCTCATGCTACATGTCTGCTTCTCAGCGATCCCCTGACACCTGTGTGTGTGTGTGTGTGCGAGAGAGAGAGAGAGAGAGAGAGATATTCTATGTAATCCTATGTGACCAGATTTGACTGAGAGCCTGCCATCGTGCAACCTACAGCTTTTCACCAGTCCAGAGGAGAAAAACTGAATTCATTTATATTTTATCCAAAATGAGTTAATAGCACATAGGCAGACTCTTCACATACTAGAGCATGTCTGAAATACATATCAGAGCTGAATTCGACTTGTAAATATGAAATAAACAACACATTCATATATACATATTGTCATATACAGGAAGAATGATGAAGGCACATTAGAGAGATACTTTGGTGATTTTCAAACTACATCCCATTGTTCTGGATGTGAAGAAATCAATGGCGTAAAAAGCAACACTTGCCACACTGTATTATCTATCACACATGGTCTTTGGAAATAAGTTGTTTCCGTGCTTGAGCCCCAATCCCCCGCCAGCGGGGGCAGAGGCTGTCCACCTCATGAACAGCTCTCAGCGGGTAAGTGGGGCTGGTCAAGGTCTTAGGTTCCAACTCCAATATTTTTGATTTTCCCTCCTGGTTTAAGAGGTTAAAGGTATATTCAGTGATTTCACTTTTTTCCCCTTCTTTTGTGATAATCCTCCCTACTATAGAGTGTGCTGACCATATAATGAGTTCCTCCCTGTCCCCAGTGAACCGCAGGGGTCAAAAAGTTTCGGCTTTGGTGGTGGGTGAGAAAGCCTTCATCCAATCAGGATAGAGGGGGCCTTCCTCCAATCAGGATCGAGCGGGCCTGTTGCATGTCCCCCCCACTGTAGAGCGTGTGCACATCTTGTTACCGGGGCGGACCGTTTTTTTTTCTAAATCACCCAAATCACTGAATGCTCCTTTAATTTCCAACAGAAAGTACAGAACAGAATGTAATTTACGTATACTGTACACTCATACTCATGTGGATGAGTCTATGACATAAGACACTCACTGACCCACATGGAAGAACGGTGCCCACGCACGCGCACGCACACACACACACACACACACACACGTAGAATAAACCACACAAAATTCCTCCCAGTGGTAATTTATCCATTTTGTTAACTCACATGGACCCGTATTTCTACACACTGAGGATTTTACTGCAGACTGCGTACACACGGGCACGCGCACGCGCACGCACACGCACACGCACGCACACACACACACACACACACACACACACAGGGCTGAAAAATGGAGAGTGACAGTGTGCGGTGGGGTAATCCGTCTTCCAGTGACAGAACACACATTTGGTCCACACCGCGGCACATGTAGCGCCACTAATGGGCTGCACCGGTGCCACCGCCAGAATGGCACCGAGATGAGAGACCACCCCTCACATGTCAGCTCCCATAAACACACGCACAGACCATGCGTGCGCACCTCAACATGCACCCCCCCCCCCCCCCCTGTTTGCTTGTTTTGTTTTATGTCTTTATGTGGGGACTGCGGATGAGAACCATGAGCATGTTTTGCTACATCCGGTGTATTTACATTGCATTTATGTAATGTCCATTAATATGCATTGTCCCGTCCAAATACACAAATACATACTAAACACACTGTAGTCGGCCAACACGACTATATTGGATATTCTTTCCCTGATTCCATGGTGTTTTATCTCACTCCCATCATATTTTGCAGAACACATCCATACTAAATATCTGCAGCATATTATTAGCCACCGCCACTTTAAAGATTAAGACTTGACTTTATTATTGATGCTCTGATCAAAACGGCAGGATTCCTCCTAGCTGACATTCAGAATTTGCAACTGATAACACTAAACCTCTCCAAAACTGTAGCACGGATTAAAAAAACAAAGGTCTTGCAGGCTGAAAAACACAGACAGAAATAACTGTATGGAAAGACGACACAGACAGACAGACAGACAGACAGACAGACAGACAGACAGACAGACAGACAGAGGGAGGGAGGGAGAGATGGAGGGAGGGAGGGAGGGAGGGAGGGAGGGAGAGATGGAGGGAGGGAGGGAGGGCCGGAGGCAAGCAGACAATCGAAATAATCGAGTCCCAGTCAGATACGGTCACAGATCAAAGGTTTGTGTCAACGTGTAAACTATGTGTCAGATTCTCTGAGCTTCCAGCAACCACCGCGGTTTACTGGAACCACTAGGGCTGCTGCCGCATGACTCAGACCAGCGCCACTGTTGAGGACCTGTCATCCTACTCCACTCAACGCCTGATCCAGGATCTGTGTTGAGCAGGACCCCGTTATCCCACCTACAGTATGTGACTCTTTTTGATACAGAGACAGTCATGGCAAGACTAACTGTTCAGGAGAAAAACTGTGTTTTGTGTTGTACCCTGCCCTTATTTTCTTCTTTCTAACACACACACACACACACACACACACACACACACACACACACACACACACACACACACACACACACACACACACACACACACACACACACACACACACACACACACACACACACACACACACACACACACACACACACACACACACACACACACACACACACACACACACACACACACACACACACACACACACAAAATGGAGAGTGACAGTGTGCGGTGGGGTAATCCGTCTTCCAGTGACAGAACACACAGTTCACACACAAAACACGCACTTGTACCCTGCCCTTATTTTCTTCTTCTTTCTAATTATTTGATCGGCCCAAAACGTTGTGTTTATTGTCATGATTCGTCACAACAACAGTTGACTTAGGCTTGAAACGTCTATGGGAAAAAATGAATGGGGAATTCTCTTCCGGGCCTGTCGTCGGGGGCGGGACTGCAACGCTCTATCGTGTTCTGCACTGAGCCATGCACACTTTTTAAGCTGGTCGCCGAGCGTTGATAAATGTTTGACATTGCGTATAGAACGCTACGCTCATCACTGTCATCTTGTTTTTTACCGCAGCCATTCCACTCAGAGGACGACGGCTGAGACAAACAAACTCAATCTTACAGTATGTACCCAGTACCCACATTCCTACACAGACCGGTGGGGTCCGTCCTCTGTCCCTGCGAGTCTTGACCTCCAGTGCTCTTCCTTGTGTCGACACGGTTGGTTTGGTTCGCCTGACAGCCAAAGTGTCTCAGCTGCAAAATGGCTGTATATGCCTCAAAAAAGCACCCTCGAGTGCTCCCCAGACGGGCTTATTCGGAAGAGCGGCCTGGTGTTTTCAGCTGGGGGGGAAAGTGCTTTTGGTGCATGGACACACAGCCTCACCCGCTGCCCACAACCACCCCAATTTACATGATCTGGACCGCTTGCTACCCCCAGAGTGCATGACTCAAGTTTTAGATGTACAACCGAAGAGTTTAAAGGTCCGCATCACGACGCATTGTGAGCTTGCAGATCGGCTATTTTCAAACGGCCAAAATGTATATAAGGCTGAAGTGGTTAATGTAGGGCAGGCTATGTTTTTTAGTAATAATCCAAATCTACAAAGTAGTAACTCAAATAATTGTAGTGAAGTAAAAGTAAAATATTTGCCTCTGAAATGTAGTGGAGTCGAGGAAAAAGTACTGAAAATGTGACACTCAAAAAAGTACAAATACCTCAAAATTGTACTTACAGTAAGTACATCACTTAAGTAAATGTACTTAAGTTACTTTCCACCACTGCTCGCCGCAAAATCTTTGGTCTCGGCTTTGGACGATTTTTTTCATCTACACATCCATCTATACAATAACTACCATACCCTTCCTCTCCTTCAGTGTGTCTGCAGGGTCCTACAATAGCAGCACGGTGGAATCAATCGCAGCCTCAGTCCATTATCCTCTCCAACTATCTATCCATCCACCCACCCACTCCTATTCTCCCCCCGTCCAGCCATCTTTCACTCAGTTTGAGTCCTATATACGGTGGGTTCCTCCTGTGCCTTCATCTCCACATTATACCATCCATCTCTCAAGCCCCTCTATCTCCCCCATCCGTCCCCTCCTCCCACTATCCAGCCATCTCTCAAACCCCTCTCTCTACCCCATCCGTCCCCTCCTCCCACCATCCAGCCATCTCTCCCTCCGCCTCCCATTCTCATTTCCATCCATCAATCCGTCCGTTCGTCCGTCCGTTCGTCCCAACCCTCCGCCTTCCCGTCCGCGCGCGTCGTCCGCCCTCCGTCGATATATGATATGATATAGTACTTTATTGTCAGTTCACACTGAAATGTGTCTTGCGACCCAGCAGCCAAGTATGCAGAACACATATACACACATTTGACATAACACAAAGAACAAGACAATTTTACATACAGTACATAAAGACATGAAGACAAGAGCAATATTACCACCGCCTAGAATCTAGGTAATCTAGGCCCTACTACAACTCCTGATTAAGCCTCAAAGTCGACTGGTGAACAAAAGGACCTCTTTAGTCTGACCTTATTGTATGCTGGTACAGTACACCCTATCTCCTCGATCGTTCCCTTCCCTCTCGTGAGTCCATCATGGTTTGCCCTCTACCCGTCCGTCCGTCCATTCATCATCACCGCTCCTTCCCTATCGCTCGTATCATCATCATCATGGCCTCAACCTTCCATCCGTCACTCCCTCGTGGAAGAATGGATGGATGGATCCATGCGTGGACAAGTAGGGAGAATGGAAGAACGCACAGCGAGATGCTGTGCGTCCTTCTGTTCTCCATTCTTCCATCCTTCCATTCTTCCTTCTATCCTATCCATCTATGTATAATCCAGTGTTAATTTTGACGGTAACATTTCAATGTAGTTTTAGTGTGGACTGTGTTTGACTGTACTCTGTTGGACTGTGTTTGACTGTACTCTGTTGCTGTTTTTAAAATATCTGTTTAATAAACTATTCAATCAATCAATCAATCAATCAATCAAAGTCAAAGGGCCCTATTAAGCAAGACGAAAAATCCATGCGGTAATACAGATTTTGCCCTCGCTCTGCGCCTTTTCCTATTATGGAAGCCGTGGTGAGCGCTCACTCATATGGAATACCACGTTCCTGCATAATTTAGCATTGGGGGAGTGTCCATATGTAAATTATTTTCGCTTTGCGCTAGTTGCTACTAAGCCCCTTGACCTAAAAACACTCAGCGCATACCGATTCCGCCTGGGTCTGACCACGTCTTAAAAGAAAAAAGCACTGTTTGATTTGACACTTGAGCGGCTCTGGAGTGCTGCTGGAGTGTTGCCATGTCTGTTTATTATAAGCGGCTTATTTTTCTGCAAAGTTGCTTGTAAATATTGGTAGTTGTGGTTGCTTTTCTTGTTTCTAAAGTGCTTATTTGGGCTTTTCTCCTAATGTTGTTTAAACCAGTGATCCTCACACAGCGACATTCCCATGTCAAGGACCCCCAGATGAATGCATTTGCCCAACTAAGCCAGTGACCCCCATGACAGATTTGTGTTTTTAAATGTTTCAATAACATTTTTCAAAAATATTCCACAATTGTCACTTTTTTCCAAGATTACTTTTGAAAATAGCAGATCTACCAGCTCACAATGCATCACATTCATTCATTAAAACAATGAACTCTGACTGCAGGGGGATATATATTTATAATGATCATTCTAACAATGTGCAAGAAAATATGTAAAAAGAAGGAAGAACTGTATATTTGTGGACAATCAAAATATGCTGGAAATTTTAATGTGGTGTCATTAAAAGGAATCTTGATATGGCAGACTCACTATCTAGAAAATAAAAACATGGCACTTCATTTAAAATAGGTTGTAGACCCCTGTTATATGCGATTCTTTTGGGAGTATGTTTATAGACCTATTTACTTGTTTCTATGACACATGGCAACAGCGAGTTTTCTGGCTTTCTCGTTGAGATTATAAAGGGTCATATATCGCTCATTTCTCAACCTTTTTTAGAAATTAAAACATCTCCATACTCATTGGGAGGTTTGCTTTCATACGCTGTATCACACCCGACTCAATTCTTCTTCAATAATATGCTACGAGCGAAGACCATAACATTGGGGCCGCAGCAATACGCATGGCGCACGTATGGCATTTCAACTCATTCCTTCGTCGTGACTCGAATGAAATAAAATAAAATAAACGTTATTTTACTGGTGTTTTTCAATAGAAACAAATAAAGAGCGTGTGTGCAACAGTCAGTGCATATACGTGCATGCACTATAGGCTATATTTCCTCCTTGTCGGGATGGTGAGCTGAGCTCTTCACAGCCCGTTTGTCTTTCATATTATTCTTATAATATTTGATATTATAAACACTCATGGTTCTCTCATTTCTCAACCGTTTTTTTAAATGTAAAAATCCCCATATTCCTTAGGAATCTTGCTTTCATTCGCTGTATGGTACATGGTTCTATTTTTATCGAATTAAACAATATCAAACGAACTTGTATGTTCGGGGGTTAGACGATTCTGGGAACATTACGCATGGATTGCCAATTTGCCAGCCAATGCTGCGTATCTACTCGCAGTTCCATTCCGATCTGAAAGGTATAGGTAGGTGCCATTTCAAAGGCTTAGTTATTCATTTATGAATCAAATGAACTAGAATAAAGATTTTTACAGCTGTTTTTCATGCTTAGAACAGAAACAAATGAAGTGATGATGTGCGTATATCTCCCTCCCTTAGCATATGGCTGCGCCGCTGTAATGACTTTCCAATGAACACTGCAAGTTACTTAACAAAATAGAGACATAGGCCTACAAGCTATGCACATCATGGCTGTGACAGCTTGTGGATCTGTTCTTTTGAGGCATAAAGGTGACAGCATGCAGTGCAATAGGAATAATTAACCCAAATGTGACAAAGTCATGTCATGTCTATGGTGCCAGTCTGCATAAATGTAATACCACTTGCCGAAAAGATGAGGACATCAGCTGGTGTCGTAAAGAGAATAGTACGGACATGTTCATTGGGTAAGCCTCAAAACTCCCTGAAACACTCCCATGACTAATTCAAGGCCGTTTTGCTCACACCACGGGGTGTCGAAAGCGCTTCTTACCTGGCCCATAATTGTAATATGACATTGCACACGCCCCCACGTCTTAAAAACTGTAAAATGATATGTAATTAGATTCCACTTGCTTAATAGGGCCCATAGTGTTTTGGAGAACATTTCATTTAGTTTTGGTCATATTTTTAGTAATCTGAAAAGTGTGAGTTTTAGGGAGTTAAGGGACACAATAAAACAACGACCTCTGCATCCACGGGATGCACTACTGTACTACTGTACTACTGTACTGTTTTTTATTCTAATTTATTTTGCTAGCTTTAGTTATAATAATAATAATTTCTTCTTCTGTTTTCTAGACCATATAAAATGAAATGGGAGTTAAATGCTGCAATTTGTAAAAATGGAAAAATGTCATTGAAGTGGGACTCATCAAATGTCCCTGGGACTCATCTAAAAGACCATCCCTGCATCCCTGGGACTCATCTAAAAGACCATCCCTGCATCCCGGGACTCATCTAAAAGACCATCCCTGCATCCCTGGGACTCATCTAAAAGACCATCCCTGCATCCCTGGGACTCATCTAAAAGACCATCCCTGCATCCCTGGGACTCATCTAAAAGACCATCCCTGCATCCCGGGACTCATCTAAAAGACCATCCCTGCATCCCTGGGACTCATCTAAAAGACCATCCCTGCATCCCTGGGACTCATCTAAAAGACCATCCCTGCATCCCTGGGACTCATCTAAAAGACCATCCCTGCATCCCTGGGACTCATCTAAAAGACCATCCCTGCATCCCGGGACTCATCTAAAAGACCATCCCTGCATCCCTGGGACTCATCTAAAAGACCATCCCTGCATCCCTGGGACTCATCTAAAAGACCATCCCTGCATCCCGGGACTCATCTAAAAGACCATCCCTGCATCCCTGGGACTCATCTAAAAGACCATCCCTGCATCCCTGGGACTCATCTAAAAGACCATCCCTGCATCCCTGGGACTCATCTAAAAGACCATCCCTGCATCCCTGGGACTCATCTAAAAGACCATCCCTGCATCCCTGGGACTCATCTAAAAGACCATCCCGGGACTCATCTAAAAGACCATCCCTGCATCCCTGGGACTCATCTAAAAGACCATCCCTGGGACTCATCTAAAAGACCATCCCTGGGACTCATCTAAAAGACCATCCCTGGGACTCATCTAAAAGACCATCCCTGGGACTCATCTAAAAGACCATCCCTGGGACTCATCTAAAAGACCATCCCTGCATCCCGGGACTCATCAAATGTCCCTGGGACTCATCTAAAAGACCATCCCTGGGACTCATCTAAAAGACCATCCCTGCATCCCGGGACTCATCAAATGTCCCTGGGACTCATCTAAAAGACCATCCCTGGGACTCATCTAAAAGACCATCCCTGCATCCCGGGACTCATCAAATGTCCCTGGGACTCATCTAAAAGACCATCCCTGGGACTCATCTAAAAGACCATCCCTGCATCCCGGGACTCATCAAATGTCCCTGGGACTCATCTAAAAGACCATCCCTGGGACTCATCTAAAAGACCATCCCTGCATCCCGGGACTCATCAAATGTCCCTGGGACTCATCTAAAAGACCATCCCTGGGACTCATCTAAAAGACCATCCCTGCATCCCGGGACTCATCAAATGTCCCTGGGACTCATCTAAAAGACCATCCCTGGGACTCATCTAAAAGACCATCCCTGCATCCCTGGGACTCATCTAAAAGACCATCCCTGCATCCCTGGGACTCATCTAAAAGACCATCCCGGGACTCATCTAAAAGACCATCCCTGCATCCCTGGGACTCATCTAAAAGACCATCCCTGGGACTCATCTAAAAGACCATCCCTGGGACTCATCTAAAAGACCATCCCTGGGACTCATCTAAAAGACCATCCCTGGGACTCATCTAAAAGACCATCCCTGGGACTCATCTAAAAGACCATCCCTGCATCCCGGGACTCATCAAATGTCCCTGGGACTCATCTAAAAGACCATCCCTGGGACTCATCTAAAAGACCATCCCTGCATCCCGGGACTCATCAAATGTCCCTGGGACTCATCTAAAAGACCATCCCTGGGACTCATCTAAAAGACCATCCCTGCATCCCGGGACTCATCAAATGTCCCTGGGACTCATCTAAAAGACCATCCCTGGGACTCATCTAAAAGACCATCCCTGCATCCCGGGACTCATCAAATGTCCCTGGGACTCATCTAAAAGACCATCCCTGGGACTCATCTAAAAGACCATCCCTGCATCCCGGGACTCATCAAATGTCCCTGGGACTCATCTAAAAGACCATCCCTGGGACTCATCTAAAAGACCATCCCTGCATCCCGGGACTCATCAAATGTCCCTGGGACTCATCTAAAAGACCATCCCTGGGACTCATCTAAAAGACCATCCCTGGGACTCATCTAAAAGACCATCCCTGGGACTCATCTAAAAGACCATCCCTGGGACTCATCTAAAAGACCATCCCTGGGACTCATCTAAAAGACCATCCCTGCATCCCTGGGACTCATCTAAAAGACCATCCCTGCATCCCTGGGACTCATCTAAAAGACCATCCCTGGGACTCATCTAAAAGACCATCCCTGGGACTCATCTAAAAGACCATCCCTGCATCCCTGGGACTCATCTAAAAGACCATCCCTGGGACTCATCTAAAAGACCATCCCTGCATCCCGGGACTCATTACATTGAAAACGTATTTACCTCACTGGTACAGTATATATAATGCTCACCGTCTTTCAGCCGCAGCAGTATGGTGGCGTCGTTGGGGTCCGTGGCGTAGTAACCTCCTCCCTGGGCGTCCCACAGCAGGAGGTCCTGGCGGAGCTGCAGCTCCTCGGCCCAGCGCAGCCACTCCGCCGCCAGCGTGGCCTCGTACAGGTCCAGCAGGCCGCGCACCACGCACGCATAGTCGTCCAGGAAGCCCGGGATGGGAGGACATCTGGAAGACGGGTGGGAAGGAACCAGGCAGACAGGGAGGGGACGGACACAGAGAAAGAGAGAGAGACGAGGGAGGGGGGGGGGGGGGCATACATTAGTCTGACGGTTAACACTCACCCGTGGTTCTGACATATGTGGCCGGTTAACCCATTTACCTGAGGAGCACAGGAGATCTGTCTTGCCTTGGCTTTTAACCACTTTTGACCTGAGATCAGATTCTAAAAATGTCTTCTACATCCTGACAGTTTTCTGAAAAAGCTATGTTTCTATGTCAGTGGTTCTTTGATTTTTCAAAAATAGCAGACCTACAAGCTGCCATTGAGTTCTACATCAAAACGGTCTTAACCCATTCTGGCCGGGAACGCCTTTTGGCGCGCCACCGAGTGGCGCGCTACGAGCTTGTAGATCTGCTATTTTTCAATAGCTAAAGCATAACATAATGCTAACACCAAAAGGGGTTCCCGCCCCAAAATGGGTTAACCACTATTTGAAACTTACTAGCTGTTGAAAAAATAGCAGATCCACAAGCTCATACAAGCTTGTAGAAACAACATATTTTCATATGGGGGTCCGCGGCCAATTTCATATATTTTTTGGGGGGGTAATTGACATGAAATAGTTTGAGAACCACTGTCATAGAAACATAGGTTTTTCAGAGAACTGTCAGGATTTAGAAGACATTTTGTAGAATCTTGTCTCAGGACTTGATAGATTAAGACACATGCGTGGCCGGTTAAGACACATGCGTGGCCGGTTAAGACACATGCGTGGCCGGTTAAGACACATGCGTGGCCGGTTAAGACACATGCGTGGCCGGTTAAGACACATGCGTGGCCGGTTAAGACACATGCGTGACCGGTTAAGACACATGCGTGGCCGGTTAAGACACATGCGTGACCGGTTAAGACACATGCGTGGTCGGTTAAGACACATGCGTGGCCGGTTAAGACACATGCGTGACCGGTTAAGACACATGCGTGACCGGTTAAGACACATGCGTGGCCGGTTAAGACACATGCGTGACCGGTTAAGACACATGCGTGACCGGTTAAGACACATGCGTGGCCGGTTAAGACTCTGACATACGTGGCTGAGACCGATTCTGAAAACGCCTTCTAAATCCTGACCTGAAGTTTTCTGAAAACCTTCAAAGATTTATTCGAAAATGGCAGGTTAAGACTCACCCATTCCGCATGCGATTAGGATTAGGTTAGGGTTTGGGGTAGCGTGTCGGACTATAGCGTGTCGGACTATTGCGTGTCGGACTATTGCGTGTCAGACTATAGCGTGTCGGACTATAGCGTGTCGGACTATTGCGTGTCAGACTATAGCGTGTCAGACTATAGTGTGTCGGACTTTAGCGTGTCGGACCAAAGATATGTACCCGAGAGTGACAGGCCGGGTGCACGACAGAGAAGTAAATTAACCCATTCAGACCCGAGGACGATTCTACAAATGTCTTCTAAATCCTGACAGTTTTCTGAAAACCCTGTGTTTCTATGTCAGCGGTGCTCAACCTTTTTCATGTCAAGGACCCCCGTAATTATCTGTAATTGTACGCCGACCCCCCATCTGAAAATATGTTTTTCCAGGGACGCCTCCCAGAAGCAAAGATTTGAGTTAAAAAACGTTCGCTCTGAAAGAATATATATTCAAAGATTTGCGCCATGCGCTATGAGCTTGTAGATCTGCTATTTTTAAACAGCTAAAGTATAACATAATGCTTAACCCATTTTGGGCGGGAACCCTTTTTGGTGTTTGAAACATTATGTTATAATTTAGCTATTGAGCTTGTAGGTCTGCTATTTTTTTAAAAAACGTGAAAATAGGGATTTAGAAGATTTTTTTTCAATTTTGAGGTCAGGCCTAAATGGGTTAAAACACCAAAAGGCGTTCCCGTCCAGAATGTGTTAAGACCGTTTTGATGTAGAACTCAATGGTAGATCATTGTTTTATTGTCGGAGAAAGACAGTATAGTTGTCGTTGTCCGACTACTTCTGTTGTTGTCATCAACTTTCCAAACATTTTACGGCTCAAGCAGCCGTTTATAGGCAAGAGTGACTCGTGTTTTATCGCTGCTCCGAGTGAACTTGTTAAAGTGAGCTACGGATCGATGCGCTGGACTGGAGAGGGAGTATTATATGGCTACAGGGTAAATAAAACCTTGGACTTGCTTCAAAATGTCTTTTATACCGTCCGTTATATCCCAATGAGATTGTTCCCTGCCAATTCTTTGACCATAATGGAGAGAAAAAAGCCACCACCACAAAGAAACCTATATCCATAGATGCAGAAAAACCACCCCTGGGGCACTCCTGTGCACGCACACACACACCTTTGACTTTTCAAGCGAAGCAGCACAGTAATTCAAGAAATAAGACCCCTCCGTTTCATCATAGCATCCTGCTCTGCCAAGTGCACACTTGTCCCAGGTGTGTCCCAGACTGTTGTGCTCACTCTAAATGGTAAATGGTGCATTCATATATATATATAAATATTCATATAAGGCTTTTATCCAAAGCGATTTACATAGATTGTGCGCACGCACGCACGCGCACGCACAAACACATGGCGGAGGAAACCTGCCAACCTGCTCATCGGGAGCAATTAGGGGTTCAGAGTCTTGCTCAAGTCCACTTCGACACTAACTTAACTCTGGGGGACTGGAGCCCGGGATCGAACTGGGAACACATTCAGCCACTCTACCCCTGAGCCAGTGCGCCCCCCCCCCCCCCCCCTAAAATAGTGGAGATCTACAAGCTCAAAACGCATCTTGAGTGCATTTTGAGCTTGTAGATTGGCTATTTCCACTATTAATGTTTATTTTATTTCAAGTATAAAGTAATTAAATAAGTGTTATTTGCCATATCTGACCTGTGTAGCTTTCGTTTATGAAAAGCTAAAAGCCAAACAGAAATGTGATTTTGTATTAATAATGTAATAATGACAGAAACCCAATTAAATCACTAATCTGAATTATTCGAGTGACAATTAATGGCCAAGTAAAATGTAATAATGGTGACAGCCCGTAACTCAACCCTGGTGTCCTTTGGCTTTGACCGCAGCGGTCACCGTCCAATCCGCTGCTCTCCTATACGCTCACTCCAGTATCCACTCACATCTCCATCCAGAGCAGAGCTTTTCAACCCATTACTTATTCTGCATTTGAGACACGGACCATTTCATGACATTTAGGGGTCCATTTTCGTCACCGCTAAACCCCTTATCCCTAAACATCTTTGCCTTTTTTATTATTTTGAAAAACATTTTCTTTTTTTTTTAATTACATTTTTATCCCACGATTTTGCAACCCAGTTTTTTCACCCAGTGCCAATTATCTAATGTAATCCTGGGCGCTACACTTCCTCTACCAACCTAGGGGGGCAGCGGACTGACCTCATGCCTCCTTCTATGCATGAGGAGTCCAAGCTGCTTCTTTTCACCTGACAGAGGGGAATTTCCCTGGCCGGACGTAGCGCGTGGAAGGAACACGTTATTCCGACCAGTTCCTTTCCCCTCCATCAGGCGCCTCGGCTGGCCAGGGGGAGGTAGTTTTAGAGACCAGGATTACTGCATGTTTTTGTGACAGTGGACACGGGGAGAACATGCAAACTCCACACAGAAAGGCCCTTTCGCCAACCCCACCTCGTGTATGGGCACTGATGACGCGGAGGAGGGAACACGCCCCCAGCGCCCACATCATCCCCAGTGGGAATCGAACCCAGGACCTTCTAGCTGTGAGGCGACAGCACTACTGACTGCCACCGACGTCGTGCCCCCAAAAACATTTTCTGAATAGTTCAACTAGCCGATCTACATTGACACGTTGTGAGCTTGTAGACTGGCCATTTTAACTATTCAAAAATGTTTTGCAAAATAGTACAAAAAGGCAAAGAAGTTTAGGGATAAGGGGTTTAGCGGTGACGAAAATGGAGCCCTTAGCCTCTCAGACCCAAAACTTACAATATGTTGTTGTCGTTGGATAAGATTAGACAGGTAAACATTGATCAAAATAATAATTAATCTACATTCTTACCGAAACGGGCCTGTGGATAACTGGACCCAGGCCCGAAACGGACCAAGGATCTCTCTCTCTCTCTCTCTCTCTCTCTCTCTCTCTCTCCCTCTCTCTCTCCCTCTCCCTCTCTCTCTCCCTCCCTCCCTGGCACCCCGTCTGGGTGAGTGCAAGGGGACACACGGTGACAGGAGGACAGATAGCACTGTGACAGTGGTGGTGTGGTGGTGGTGTTGGTGTGGGGGAGATAGAGAGGGCCCCGATGGGGACGCGATAGGAGGGTTGGGCGGTTGAAGGAGCTGAAATGCCTGAGGGCTTTTGAGAGGTTACGGGAGGGTGAGAATTGATGTCTACATCCATCCAACCATCCCAGTCAGTCCCCAGACGAGGGGCTGAGTCATGCAACAGCATGACCACCAGACCAACCCAAAATAATCGGCAATCATCTGACGGATGGATTTGGATTTGCTGAGTCAATGCAAAAGCAAAGCACACGCTGCCTACTTCCGCTGCGTACACGCAAACACACGCGCGCGCACACGCACGCACACACACACACACACACACACACACACACAAGTGCAACGCGTATGCACGCACAAAGACACACAGACACACACCCACCCTCTGGTTCAACCATAACCTTGCTTCAGATAATACACACTCAACTCACACAGCAGTATGTCATCCGTGTAAGGAGACTATAGTCCCCGAGCTGACAGGCCTATCAGTGGGTCTGAAGAGGACTTCAATGACACAGAGGCTCAGAAGACACACGCTGAAATACGTGTTTGTTTTCCCTTTCACTCACTGCCTTAAAACCACACGGTCCACCCTAGTGCCCCTACTGTATGTCCTGGGCTTGTCATAACAGGTGGAAATTAGACCAAAAATAGGCTGACATTCGGTGACAATGTCACGCTGCTGTGAGCTTTTGTGGTTCGGCTATTATTGCTCCGGTCAGGTTTTCTGGGACCGATCCCGATCACCAATAGTTAATTGGCCGATACGATCTTGTGCATAAGGGGAACATTTTAATATTTAAAAAATTATTAGAGTTGTCCCGATACAATTTTAGTACGAGTACGAGTACCAGTACTTAATTTTTTAGTACTCGCCGATACCGAGTACCGATACAAGTACTTGTACTTTGTTGAGTAACCACTTATTTTACCCCCTTTTTCTCATAGATGCAGATGGATCTCCAATCTACACTTGTTAGTTGTCATTTATGCTTGTAGATAGTCAGAAGTCTGTTTTTGGCGATTTGCTGCAGTGTTGGGTCAGACTTGCATTCGTTCAGCCTAGTGTCAATTGGATGTTTTGGTACTCGGGTCAGAGTATAGGGTCCGGTTCAGAGTACAGAGTACGAGTACTTGAGGGTGGTATCGGCCCGAGTAACTGATACCAGTATCGGAACAACTCTAAAAATGATTATGTCAAAACCCACATCAAAACTGTTCCTGTATTACACTATATACAGTATCTGATTGACTTTTACACCACTTAAATGGTATAAAAAGATGGGTTTCTCCAGATCAGGTAAATTGCCGAGCACCGACTACACCTACTGTAGTCATTTGAACCCTACTGTAGTCATTTGAACCCTACTGTAGTCATTTGGAGTGAAAATCGCCCGATCACCGATCGGTGGCCGATCGATCGGGGCACCTGTAATCTTTGTGAAGAGATTTGGTGTGGATGTAAAGTAAGGGGACAAGTATACTGTGCTACCCCTGGGAGACCCCGCTCAATGAAGAATGTATGTAGTTAATTGGCCATGCCAAAAGGCGAGGGTAAAAATCATTGCATCTCCTATTGTAGTATATTCTTAGACACGGCCGGGTGCTTTGGCCTGCCTTGATTATTATTGAAGGCGGAAAGCCTTTGGGACGATGTAGGTCACATGCAACAACATGGACTCCAATCATCATTACGGCCGGCTGTGACCTTTTGTACACGTTACGGAGTCATTGGATGTGTTTCGCCTGCATTACGCTGCTGGTCAATGGGCTGTGATGCACCGCCTCATGTGAGATACCAATGTCACGCAGCGAGAGAGAGAGACACAGAGAGACAGAGACACAGAGAGACACAGAGACACAGAGAGACACAGAGAGACAGAGAGACACAGAGAGACACAGAGACACAGAGAGACAGAGAGACACAGAGAGACACAGACACAGAGACACAGAGAGACACAGAGAGACAGAGACACAGAGACACAGAGAGACACAGAGAGACACAGAGAGACAGAGAGAGACAGAGAGACACAGAGAGACACAGAGAGAGAGAGAGATAGATGGAGAGAGAGAGAGAGAAAGAGAGATGGAGGGAGAGAGAGAGAGAGAGAAAGAGATGGAGGGAGAGAGAGAGAGATAGATAGAGAGAGAGAGAGAGAGAGAGAGAGAGAGAGAGAGAGAGAGAGAGAGAGAGAGAGAGAGAGAGAGAGGGAGAGAGAGAGAGAGAGAGAGAGGGAGAGAGCGAGACACACAGAGAGGGTTAGACAAAGTGAAGAAGGAGATCTCCCTGCTGAACTCATTAATCAGGAGACATTGTGGTTGTTTACTGCCCCCCTGGGACAAGTGGAGGAATTCCACTCTCAACACTTCTCGGACACAATAAGCTGTTTATTCACAACAACGCACCTTGCTGTATGTATACCGTATATGTCCTTTAGTGCTGTTGCGTGCACACGTTTAATGTTCCTTCTAAAACTGATCGTTTTGGTCCATGATTAAGATTGGCCGAGTCCCGTGCAACACTCGATAAACACACACCTGGGACCGCATGCGTCAGCGTCACACACTGCACCAACATCTTGTTTACAATGTTCACTGCACCGTTGCATGGATTACCGTTAAGAAATGTTGCTTTTCAGGGTAGGTACCGAGGTGCGTACTGTACGGGTATCTTACATGCATCTGTACAGAGGAGTCAAGGATTTAAGTTTTAGTCATTTTAGTTTGAATAGTTAATTTAGTTTTAGTCACATTTTCCAGTCACCTGGAATGTTTTAGTCAACTAGATATCATAAGATTTTAGTCGACTAAATCTACAGTTCATTTAGTCGACTGAAATGTATTTTGGCGGGACTTGATGCCGTCATAATGACTGTTTTTACTTTTTACACTTGCTGAAAATAGCCGATCGAGCTTGTAGATCTGCTATTTTCAGCATGCAACCAAGTGTAAAATGAGACATATACTGGATCTCTTGTCCACTAGTCCCTTCCTAACATGTTAGTCTAGTTTTTAATTGTTGACGAAATTGTCAATATATTTAGTCTTAGTGTTAGTCATCATTTTATTTAGTTTTCGTCAGTGGAAAAATGTAGTCGAACATTTTGTCTTAGTTTTAGTTGACAAAATCAACACTGAAGCCTATGTTCCCTCAGCCCGCCCCTATGTTCCCTCAGCCCTCCCCTATGTTCCCTCAGCCCGCCCCTATGTTCCCTCAGCTCCGCCCCTATGTTCCCTCAGCTCCGCCCCTATGTTCCCTCAGCCCGCCCCTATGTTCCCTCAGCCCGCCTTTATGTTCCCTCAGCCCGCCTTTATGTTCCCTCAGCCCGCCTTTATGTTCCCTCAGTCCGCCCCTATGTACCCTCAGCCCGCCCCTATGTTCCCTCAGCCCGCCCCTATGTTCCCTCAGCTCCGCCCCTATGTTCCCTCAGCCCGCCTTTATGTTCCCTCAGCCCGCCTTTATGTTCCCTCAGCCCGCCTTTATGTTCCCTCAGCCCGCCCCTATGTTCCCTCAGCTCCGCCCCTATGTTCCCTCAGCCCGCCCCTATGTTCCCTCAGTCCGCCCCTATGTTCCCTCAGCCCGCCCCTATGTTCCCTCAGCCCGCCCCTATGTTCCCTCAGCCCGCCCCTATGTTCCCTCAGCCCTCCCCTATGTTCCCTCAGCCCGCCCCTATGTTCCCTCAGCTCCGCCCCTATGTTCCCTCAGCCCGCCCCTATGTTCCCTCATCCCGCCCCTATGTTTCCTCAGCCCGCCCTATGTTCCCTCAGCCCACCCCTATGTTCCCTCAGCCCACCCCTATGTTCCCTCAGCTCCGTCCCTATGTTCCCTCAGCCCGCCCCTATGTTCCCTCAGCCCGCCCCTATGTTCCCTCAGCCCGCCCCTATGTTCCCTCAGCCCGCCCCTATGTTCCCTCAGCCCGCCCCCATGTTCCCTCAGCCCGCCCCCATGTTCCCTCAGCCCGCCCCCATGTTCCCTCAGCCCGCCCCCATGTTCCCTCAGCCCGCCCCTAGGTTCCCTCAGCCCGCCCCTATGTTCCCTCAGCCCGCCCCTATGTTCCCTCAGCCCGCCCCTATGTTCCCTCAGCCCCGCCCCTGTTCCCTCAGCCCGCCCCTATGTTCCCTCAGCCCGCCCCTGTTCCCTCAGCCCGCCCCTATGTTCCCTCAGCCCGCCCCTGTTCCCTCAGCCCGCCCCTATGTTCCCTCAGCTCCGCCCCTATGTTCCCTCAGCTCCGCCCCTATGTTCCCTCAGCTCCGCCCCTATGTTCCCTCAGCCCGCCCCCATGTTCCCTCAGCCAGCCTTTATGTTCCCTCAGCCCGCCCCTATGTTCCCTCAGCCCGCCCCGCCCCTATGTTCCCTCAGCCCGCCCCCATGTTCCCTCAGCCCGCCTTTATGTTCCCTCAGCCCGCCCCTATGTTCCCTCAGCCCGCCCCTATGTTCCCTCAGCCCGCCCCTATGTTCCCTCAGCCCGCCCCCAAAATGATACTCATTAGCCTGCGGACCCCCCATTTTAAAATATATGCCAAGGACCCCCATAAGAGAAGTTTTGTATGGCTCTATAGAAGTGACAATCAACCGGTTTGACCTGAATTAGGCTACGGTCCCCTATTGAATGGCATGCCTATCTCTGGGACCCCAACGTATATTGTAAAATCAATGTTGATTTAACTCTGAGAGTGTACAAATGGAACCAAATGGACCTGTTAGGGTCCATTTGGTTCCCTTTGTACAATCTCTGAGTTACAGACCCATAAGGGTTAATTTGGTTCCTAACTATCATTTAGCTGGTAAGAGGCTGGTAAGAGGCCATGGTTTTACCATGATTTTAGAACAGCTAAGAGGGTCGGAGGCACTCCGCCCCTCCTCACTACGCCTCTTATCTGTTCTGAAATCCATGCAAAACCATGGCCTCTCGTGGCGTATTGCATTAATCTCCTACTTGTCAATTCACTTTCAACTCGGAGTGTAAAAAACTAAAAAATGAATCAAAAAGACCTGCAATTTGGGTCAACGTCTACACTTTCAGTTAAATGAAGTGCTCTTTCCCCTTTGTTTTCTTTTTTTAAATCATTCTTCTGTGCTGTAATTTTACTCATACTTTTCTGTTTTATTTCTACTTCTTTAGATTTGTTTTATTTGTTTTAACAAAAATCTGTTCTGTGTTTTGATGTCTTACTGTTTGTTTTTTTGTTAATCACTTGGAGTTGCCTTGATGTTGAAATGTGCTAAGCAAATAAACTTGCTGCGTCTCTACAAGCTATTTTCGGAACATTTCTGAAAGTTTTCACCGATATTCACATGCAATATCTGCACTTTTCCCCCCCAAGCGTGATATACGCATCGACGAAGATGGCTTGAACTGCAGTAATGGTATAGAATAGAGCACCGAAGTCTGATGTCAATATCGGTAGAGGGCGCAAATCCACGGGTTCATGTACTTTTTATTTGCATTGTAATCCCCAGGGGGATTTTAGATCGCCTCATATAATAACTGTGTTTGAAAAATAAACATGTCATCCAGGCCGTTTCGCTCATATGGATATGAAGAATCAACTGACTGAGAGAAAATGCTATTGTTAGTTACATTTTCGCTAGAAACGGACTGTATCATACTGTATATGAGTGACTGTCGCAAACGATACAGAGACACCTCCCTGACAATAACGCAGAGACAGCTTGTTTATTTTTGGACCACAACGCTTATATGAAACGATTTTAAGATGACCCCATGTTATTCTCCATAGAGAAATTAATTCCGTGAACCAGGCAGAACCAGGGGATGAGCGAGTGACGTCAAGACTTCGGCGCTCTATTGTGTGCCAGTGCATTCACACTCTTCATATCGATACCTTGGCCTGTCAGTCGGAGGAGCCCGTCGCTTTAAAATCAGTGGTTCCCAAACTTTTTTAGCTGAAGACCTAAAAGACAGTCTGGAGGTAATCAAGAAGTAAAATGTCACGCAGCCTAAAATGAACTGTTATGCATTATGACAATTGGGACGGTAACAAGCTGTGAGTGCACACTTCGCCCCCAGGTCAGTTTGGGCAAGTCATAAACCGTGACGTACAGTATGTGTACCATGCAGAAGGAAGCGCCGCCTACGTCCGTGGCCCAGTGTTGTTTTCGTCGACTAAAACTAAAACGAAAAATGTTCGTTGACTAACCTTTTTCCACTGATGAAATGAATTGGAAACTAAATGAAAACTAAGCTATGATGACTAAAACTAAGACTAAATATATTTCGTAAACCAATAAAAACTAGCCTAAAATGTTGGGGAAGGGACTAGTGGACAAGAGATCCAGTACAAGTCATTTTACACTTGGTTGCATGCTGAAAATAGCTGCGACGCGTTGTGAGCTTGTACTGTAGATCGGCTATTTTCAAGTGTAAAAACAGTCATTACGATGGCATCATGGCCCACCAAAATACATTTTAAATGTATTCAACTGTAGATTTAGTCGACTAAAATCCTATGATATTTAGTCGACTAAAACTAGACTAACACCAAGACATTCCAGGTGACTAAAATGTGACTAAAACTAAATGAAAACTATTCAAGAGACTATGACTAAAACTAAAATCTAAATGTGCTGCCAAAAACGATACGTCTCCGACACTAACCCCTGCGTTTTCAACGCAGCTCCGCGTTTTCCCCTTTCCGTGATGAGTTGGGCCGAGAATATATACGGACAGCGACTAGCGAGCGGACACACCACATTCACAGAGTAACAACAACACGGAACAACATTCTCACACGTCTCCCCCCTTCTCCACTCCCTCCATTGGCTCCCGGTCGCTGCCCGCACAGAATACAAAACTCTGAAGCTGGCATTCAAAGCAACCAAAGGCATGGCTCCCCCATATCTCACAAGTCTGATCGAACCCTACAAACCCTCCCGCGCACTCAGATCAGCCAACGCAGGGAAGCTGGAAGTACCTTCACTAAAAACGCCGGGACAACACTCCACACGTCCCAAACTCTTCTCCCTTCTGGCTCCAAAACTATGGAATGCACTTTCCAATGCAGTCAGAACTGCAGCCTCACTCCAAATATTCCGCCGTAGTCTGAAAACCCACCCATCCATCATGGCCCGTAGGACTTGCCCTAGCCCCTTAGATAGCACTTTATGTAGACTTAGATAGCATTTTATTTTATATATAGCATGTTACGTAGACAGCACTAGAATTGCATTTTATGTAGTCATAGCACTTTATAGTACATATGTATAGTATAATATAGTATAGTATAGTATGCATAGTTTATATATAGTTTCATAATATAGATACTCCACTGTTACGTTCTCAGCTTACCCATGTTTCATGATAACTACTTTTTATATATGTGATGTATGCCATGCTTTTTGTTATTGCTTAATGTAAATCGCTCTGGATTAAGAGCGTCTGCTAAATGCCTACATTGTAATTGTAAATCGAAATAACACAGTCAGTGGCCAAAGAAACATCACTGTCTTCTCTCTTTCTCTCTTTCTCTCTCTCTCTCTCTCTCTCTCTCTCTCTGAGAAAAAAACAACACGGACGATATTCACTGGACCAAATAATTAGTAAGAAGAAAAACAAAACAAAAAGTGTTGTACCCTGCCTTTTTTTTCTCCTTCTTTCTAATTATTGGATCTCACCAAAACATTGTGTTTGTTGTCATGATTTGTCACAACAAGAGTTGGCTTTGTCTGCGGTGCGCACGCGCGCACGCACGCACGCGCGCACGCACGCACGCGCGCACGCACGCACGCACGCACGCACGCACGCACGCGCACCCTTTAACAAAGATGTTAAAGGGTAAGACCACTTTTTTAGAGGTTTGGGTTGTTTTCTTACCTTATTATGGGCAAACTATTCCATTCCATGAGTTATTTCGCTCCGTTGTGTTGTTTATTAGCAATTTAAGAAATAAACTAGAAAAAGTGCCCTTCTGGGCACAGGTCTCCACCAGGAGGATAGGAGTGTGTGTGTGTGTGTGTGTGTGTGTGTGATGTTTGGCAAAATGTTTAGGAGCAATATAAATATGTGTGTGTGTGTGTGTGTGTGTGTGTGTGTGTGTGTGTGTGTGTGTGTGTGTGTGTGTGTCGCGGCTTGGCCTGTTGTAGCGCCACCATGAGGCTGATTTTAAAACGGTCAAGTGGCATTTCTTCCAAAGCCTAGTGGGAATATGCATGCACAGTTTCACCACAATCGGACGCTGCATTGAGTAGTTGTGGCGATTTGTACAAAACGGGTACAAAGCAGGCTACTCCTGAAAAGTTTAGAAGCCAATCGTAGCCAATGAGGGTGGATTATGAGAAATCAAACAAACCCGTCTTGATCACATGACTATGGAGAGCATGTGTACCGGTTTGCGTGAAATCTGAAGGAGTAATATTAGAAAATATGTTTTACATATGTCGGCCTCCTGGTGGCGCTATAAAGAGCAGATGTGAAATATTCCAGGCAAAGGTTTTTCCTTGGCCTCTAGGGAGTTGGCATACAAAGTTATCCACAGATCCGTGCAGTTAGAGGTAAAAACACTTTTCGGCCAGTTATAGCGCCACCATGAGGCTGAGTTGAAAATGTTCATGTGGCATTTCTTCCTCGGCCTAGTGGGAATGTGCGTGCACAATTTCACGGAAATCACACGATGTGTTCATGATTTGCAGCATTTTTTTGAAACTGAGCACTCCTGCAAACTTTGGAAGCCAATCTTAGCCAATCAGGATGGAGTCTGAGAGACCCTGAAAGACCCGTTTCGTTGAATGGCTCTAGAGAGACTGTGTACCAATTTGCGTGATGTTTGGACAAAATCTGTAGGTGTACTGTCCAAAAACTTGTTTTGCACAAAGCGGCCTCCTGGTGGCGCTATAACAGGCTGTTCTGGAAATTTTGGGGCAGAGGTTCATCGTTGGCATCCAGGGAGTGTGTGTGCAAAAGTTGGCATCGACCGGGTTAACGGTGCCGGAGATTAGCTGTTCACAGACGGACGGACACACGGACACACGGACGGACGGACACACGGACACACGGACGGACGGACGGAGTGCAAAACATACTCTCTCCCCATGCCTTCGGCCTGGTGGAGACAAAAATAGGGTCCATTGACTTCCATTGTAACGGATTAACAGCTCTCAAAGTCACTATTTTAGCACATAAATGAACGCAACAAAATCTGGTTCTGACAGTTTATGACATCAGGAAAACTCATGCGGTTTTATTTTTAATAAAAAATGTCAACTTTGTCTTATTTTGACTAATTTGTGTAGAAAGAAGATCCGGTAGGTATGCCTACGCCGACCGAATCACTGCTGGGAAAAACGATCTGATTGGACCAAAACTGTACACCACTTCCTTATTGGAAATGACGGGGATGTAAACACATGGATTTGATCTTGTCCGCTTGTCACTAAAAACATACACAATTTACAATTTACAATTTAGGCATTTAGCAGACGCTCTTAATCCAGAGCGACTTACATTAGGCAGGAACAAAAGTATGGGAATACATCACATATATAAAATGCATTTATCAAGAAACATGCGTAAGCTAAGAACGTAACTAGAACATATCTATATAATGACACTATACATATTAACTATACATATATACTATGCTATACATATGTAGGCTACTATGATGTGCTATGACTATATACAATGCAATTATTGTGCTGTCTACATGACATGCTATAAGTCTGTTTCAAATGCTATCTAAGTCTAAAAAGTGCTATCTAAGGGGGTAGGATAAGTGCTATGGGCCATGATGGAGTCTGAAAAGGTGGGTCTTCAGACTACGGCGGAAGATTGGGAGTGATGCCGCAGTTCTGACTGCAACGGGGAGTGCATTCCACAGTTTTGGGGCCAGAAGGGAGAAGAGTTTGGGACGTGTGGAGCGTTGGCCCGGCGTTTTTAGATGGACGTGTTTGAGGGAGACACTTTAGAAGACACTTGAAGAAATGTGTAAAGTGTCTGTGTCTGGGACTGCTCATATGCGAGGCTGCAGCTGGATGCATCTCAAACAGCGTGGAGACTTCTGTTTACAAACGAAACCTCGCAAGACGACCCGCGAGAGTTGGGAACGCCGTAGGCCGTAGCACTGCTTCAGTCTATCTCCGACTAAAATAGTAACTTTATAAATCTATCTTAAAAGACGAAAATAAAACCGCATGAGTTTTCCTGGTGTCATAAACTGTCAGAATCAGCTTTTGTTGCGTTGGTTCATGTGCTAAAAGACTGACTTTGAGAGCTGTTTCCCCGTTACAATGGAAGTCAATGAGCGACTTTTTTTATTTCTCAAATTTCTAATAAACAACACAACGGAGCGAAATAACTCATGGAATGGACTAGTTTGCCCATAATAAGGTAAGAAAACAACCCAAGCATCTAAAAAAGTGGTCTTACCCTTTAAAAATATATGCTGCAAAATTATTTGTTTTACTGATCGTGAGCCATGTCGAATTTGCTAACCTTATCGAATGCTTTCCTTCTTACATTATTTACCCCATGATTTTTGTAACCCATTTTTTTCCACCCAGTGTCAAATGTCTAGTGTAATCCTGGGCAGCACACTCCCTCTGCCAACCTGGGGAGAGCAACGGACTGACCTCATGTTTCAAAATCTTTCCTAATATGGCGCAGCCTTACTGTGCAATGCACACACAGCCTCATGGTGGCACTGTAACTCAGGGGTTCTCAACGTTTTTGGCTGGGACCCCCCCGGAAACGCTTTGGCCATGTATCGCGACCCCCACCCCCCTCCCCACCCCATTACAAACAAACTGACTGCAAAAATAACCTTAATAATAGAGGAAATATATCATAAATGAATACTGAAACCAGATATAATCATTAAGGAAATGTATGCATGTACTATGTGTACTATGTAAACCAGTGGCGTATCCAGGAATTACGTTTTGGCCAGGCAAGATATGTTAATTTTCGTCTCCCCGCGCACAATCGTAGCACTAAAGGTTTCCAAAGAGATATACCTGGATTACCTGCCAGACGAGTAGTATACAAAGCCTGAAAGGCTTGCATTTACATTCCAATGGGTGATTGAGGGTCGCGCTCTACCGCGACGGCCAATCAGCTGTCCATTGTAATAGTTCTCAGGTCTTGTTTTTGTCCTCTTTTTTCTCATTGTATGGGTTTTGGCAACCATGGCCCCACAACGTTTGATCTGTCTCCAATTGACCCTTCGCTAAATAAAAACCCAAAAGCGATTGTCCAATGCCAATCTAAAATAGTTTTTAAGTTTAGCAACCGTTGCCAAGGATGGCAAGCTTTCGACACCTCATAGCTGCCAATGTTATTTTGGGTGGCTGTGTTGTTGAACACCAGCCTGTCATTGCTGATGTTTTCCATCAACTTGGGCACCAATGCCAGAAACACAAACACACTCGCAGCGTCTGTGGCATATGAACTCTAATTCAATGCATGAGGAGTCCAAGCCGCTTCTTTTCGCCTGACAGGGGGGGGGGGGAGTTTCCCCGGTTGGACGTAGCGTGTGGAAGGAACACATAATTCCAACCAGTTGCTTTCCCCTCCATCAGGCGCCTCGGCTGGCCAGGGGGAGGCAGTTTAGAGACCAGGATTACTGCATGTTTTGTTGTTGTGAGGGAACCTACCCTAGGCCTATACTAGGAGAACATGCAAACTCCACACAGAAAGGCAGTCTGTATTTCTGAGTCAATCTTGACCATCCTCTCTATTCTTCAATCAAAGCTCTATTGGCATGCGGCCTGTGTTTGTCACGGTATGCATCGCTTTCATCGCCTGTCATCATCATCGGTACTCCCAACGTTCCCTGTCTGGGGGCCTTAAAAGCTCCATGTCTGAGGGCTTACCCCTTCACCTCCCGCTGTCAAAACAAGTACTGGCACGGCATAGAAAATCCATATGGCACCGGCATCCATTAGCCCAGATAGTTGCGGCACCAACCATTCCTTCTGGTAATTTAGCCGCGGTGGCCCATAATGTGCCTGGCATGACAAGAGTGATTTACCCACGCCGAACCAGGCCCTGGGATAAAAAAAAAGGCCTTGGTAAGCATTCCCACGGCTGACACCATCATGAATCTCACATGTATGAATGAGAGGGGGGTCCGCGGAACAAGGCCAAGTGTGTTTAGGTTTGAGCGTGTTTGTTTGAGCCATGTTTCATCATCATGTGTGTTGTGGGACTTCCCGGAATATTTTCCTGCTGATTCGGTGGCATTTTTGCACTCACTCACTCACGGGTAACTAGGACAGAGCGCTAGTCGTGGAAAGGAAACACAACCAGGCCATTAACGGTGTTAATGTCGTCGACAAAAACTATGACGAAAATTTTTTCGTCGACTACCTATTTTCACTGGATAAAACCAAACTAAGCCATGGTGATTAAAACTAAGACTAAATGCTAAAGACTAAAAACAAATACAAACTAGACTGTGGGGAGGGACTAGTGGAGAAGAGATCCAGTAGAACTAAACAAAGTCATTATGTTTGGTTGTGCTCTGAAAATAGCAGATCTAAAAGCTCACAACGCATCACGCTGCGACGCGCTGTGAGTGCGCGTATGTAGATCAGCTATTTCCAGCATGCAACCAAGTGTAAAATCAGGCACGCAAGGCCTGTCGAAAAACATTTGCAGACAAAATCAACTGTAGATTTAGTCAAGTAAAACTAGACTAAAACTAAAACATTGCACATTACTAAAATAATTAAATGATATTCAAAAGAATATGACTAAAGCTAAATAAAAATTTGCTTAAATTAACACTGGTGTTGTGGGACTCCTGGAATATGTCTTCATGGTATCTAGGACAGAGCGCTAGTCGTGGATACACACTTTAACTTAAGTAAAAGTATCAATACTTCAATGTAGATAATAGTCCTACAAGTAGAAGACCCGTACTCAAAATGTACTTGTACTTTCATATAACTGTAGTGGAGTAAAAGTATAACATCTTCCTCTGAGAAAAAGGTATTGAAAATTGTAAAAATGTATGTAAAAACACCTCAAAATGGTACTTAAGTACAGTACTTAAGTACAGTACTTGAGTGCATGTACTTAGTTACTTTCCACCACTGAGTGTTACACAATCAGGGTGCGAGGCGAGGGTGTGAATGCATGAATGAATGAATGAAAAAATATTTTAAAAAAAAGAACACGCTGAACCGCCCGGCGTCTCCATGTAAACGGCGTCTCCATGTAAACGGAGCAAAACCATGAATCCGCAAAATGTGTGCACGTCATGGCTCACGTAGGCTCGTTGCTTATGTTTATTACATTGGTGCAGAGCCCTAGGCGATGTTTGAGTTCCCTAGGCTGAGCGAGCGCTACCTCGCCCCACTCATCCTAGGAATACTAATTTAGCGAGTGAATTGCACATTTATAATGAATTGCATTTTCATAGCGCTTTTCCCAAGTGCTCAAAGCGCTTTACAATGGTTCATTCATTCATACATTGGGAGGTGAAGCGGCGAACAGTCGACGCCAGCGTCCTCACTTCCCACATCATTCACACACCGATGGTGGCAACCACTGGAGGCAAGGTGGGGTTTAGTGTCTTGCCCAAGGACACTTCGACATGTGGACAGGAGGAGGAGCCGGGATTCGAACCGCCGACCCAGGGATCATTGGACGACCTGCTCTACCTCCTGAGCCACAGCCGCCCATAGCGAGCCGCTGCATTGGTGAACGTAAACAAAACAGCCGTGTGATAGGAAGTAGAGCCGAAGTGTGGTCCATCTGGCAGTGTGTCACCGCCGCCACGTAGCCACCTGGCATGCACACTACAGCATGTTAAGTCTCCGTGTAAGTGCCGAATACAACGTGAGAACGCAACGGGACTTTGCCGTTTTCTCTACAGACTGTATACCGCCTAAAGGTGGCCTATAGCAGTGATGTCAACTATGGATGTCAAGAAAACGTCTGTCCTGATGAAGGTCTAAGCGACCGAAACGTCGACCTAATAAAGAGCAACATTTTGTCTGACAGTGTGCTATAAAGAAAACGTGTAGAACATGGGCTCAGTCAGGGCACCTTTTTTCCATCATCCACGGCACTCCTGAATGGCATTGTTACTTTATGGCAGGGTTCCCCAATAGGCGGCCCGCGGGCCATTTGCGGCCCACGGAGCGCCCCCTTGTGGCCCCTGGAAGAATACAAAATAAAAATAAAAAATATATATTTTCTTTTTTTTTGGGGGGGGGTCCCAGATATAAATGGCATTAAATGGGGGTCATGCCTATGCATGTCAAACTGGGCATCCTTTTCAAATGGGGTCTTGCCCTGAAAATGAATTTTCAGGGCAAGACCTCAACGTTGTGCGTGCGGACTCGGCCCCCAGCCTGGTACCATAGTCAAAATATGGCCCTTGAGGAAAATTAATTGGGGAACCCTGCTTTATGGCACCTTACATTCATGTCATATTACGGTACGGACATAATCTATCTATCTGTTTCCATTATAGGACAGATTGAAAATGACTGGCGTTAACTTGGTGTTTAACCACTTGAGCCCCAGCATCCCTATTCTGGGTGGGACATGTGCCAACAATAGCAGATCTACAAGCTTGTTGCGAGCTCGTAGATCTGTTTAGGCAGACAGATTTGATGTAGCTAGAAAGAAAAGCTGCAACCAACTTCTGTTTTACAAACTAGGAAACTGTGAAACTGTATTCATATTCCGTCTTTTGACTCGCATCACATATCCTGGTTGTGAAGCCTCCGTTGTCCACATTGGAGATCATTCATGGCAATCAATTTAGAAAATCAGTTGGTCAAGCTTTCTTGCCGAGTTTGTCAAACTTTGTCAAGGTGAAAGCCCATATTGAAGTTTGCTGTGAAGTAGCCTGGCTTGAACTGATATCAGTGCCAACACTAGCGTCACTTAACGTCAATGTTTAAATTGTAAATGATTTTGCATTGCTCCAGTGCTGTTGGGGAGTGATTGTTTCAAGTATTTATTAACAGTTTGCAGAATGGGTACATTTCACATGAAGCACAACTCAATACCAACCGAGCATCCGAGTAAACCAACTCAGTATCGACAGGTTTTACAGGGCCACATTATCAACGGAGAGATTATTTTTTCCTTTTTCCTTTCCCTTTTTCCTACTAATTTAAAATGGTTAGATTTTCTAACTTCACTCACAAGTAAAGTCACTAAGTCAGTCTCTACAAGCTTCGCTCAACCAGAGTCCGAGGACAATCTCTAGTTGTTAAAACTGTTTAAAATTAAAAATGCACACTGCAGAACCAATCCAAGTCTTTAGGGTGGTCCTACGTATTGGGGTGGTGACATGAGCCATTTCCAAAGCAACAGGCATATGTATGTTTAAGGCCCCATTTACACTGGCAACCAAATACAGCCTGAATCAGATCTGAGCCACATCCAGATTGGAATCCGATTTGTTTAAATGAGTCATGTGACATGTTGGACTCATTTAAACCAATCGGATTTCAATGTCGTGAAAAATAGCAGATCTACAAGCTACAAGCTTGTAGATCTGCTATTTTTTCAACAGCTAAAGTATAACATAATGCTTAATAAA
The DNA here is from genome assembly GCF_951216825.1 of Electrona antarctica. Classification (NCBI taxonomy): domain Eukaryota; kingdom Metazoa; phylum Chordata; class Actinopteri; order Myctophiformes; family Myctophidae; genus Electrona; species Electrona antarctica. Next base: position 11,060,009 of record NC_136805.1, read on the forward strand.
ACACCAAAAGGGCTTCCCGTTCAGAATGCAGGGTTAACTTACATCTGCTCCACCTCCATCTCGTCTCCACGGTAGCAGGACCGGAGGAGAGTCTGGCGCTCGTCGTCCCACAGGTGCTCCTTCAGGAAGTGGGCGGCCTGAACCGCTCTCTCCAGCAGGGCCTCGTCCCCCAGCGCGGCGCCAACGCGCGCGTAGGCCGACAACATCAGACCTGCAGCAGCGCCGCCCAGGGTTTGGTTTGGTTTGGGGTGCAGGGGCGCGAGGGGAAAGGGGCGAGAGACACAGAGAGAGAGTGAGTGCGAGTGAGAGAGAGAGCGGTTACATCATATTTACACGCATAGTAAGCATGGCGTATCCGTTAGTTTTGCCCAATATATCCTCTGTGGTACCAATAGGCAGTGGTGGAAAGTAACTAAGTACATGAATTACTCAATACTGCACTTAGCATTATGTTATGCTTTAGCTATTGAAAAATAGCAGATCTACAAGCTCATAGCGCGCCACCGAGTGGCGCGCTACGAGCTTTTAGGTCTGCTATTTTTGAAAAATCGAAGAACGACTGACATAGAAACATAGCTTTTTCAGAAAACTGTCAGGATGTAGAAGACATTTTTAGAATCTGATCTCAGGTCAAAATGGGTTAAAGATGGAGTGCCACAATCTTCGTATTTTTCCAGTTTTTCATGTGTCTATGATGTGACAGTACCGTAATTTCCGGACTATAAGCCGCTACTTTTTTCCCCATGCTTTGAACCCTGCAGCCTATACAACGGTGCGGCTAATCTATGGATTTTTACAGCTAACGGCCACTAGGGGACCTTCCAAATCTGCCTCTATGGCCGGTCCACGTCCCCCCTGCGGCTTATAGTCCAGTGCGGCTTGTATACGTACACATTTGTTTTTTTCCCTAAATTTAGCTGGTGCGGCTTATATTCAGGTGCGCTTTATAGAATATATATATAAATATATAAATATAAATATATATAAATTACGGGTACTTCATTAGACACCCAGGAGTCATTTCTATGTGGAATGGTGTATTCTCTTTGTATTTAGGGTTTCTTCCTGGAGGCAGTGCCCACATAAAAACGACATTTTAACAAATACTGTACACTTTTTTTGAAAAAAAAGACCTGATGATCATGTTTTAGGGTGGAAATAAATCATGGCACTCCATCTTTAAGTAACATTTTGAGGTCCTTTTACTTCTACTCCACTCCACTTCTACTCCACAGTTTAGTTTAGTTACTAGTTACTTTGAAGATTTTGATTTAATGTAGTTTTGTAATAATAATCAAAAAACTTGATTATTATTACAAAACTACATTAAAATAGACGATCGACAAGCTCACAATGCGTTGCGATGCGACGCATTGTGAGCTGGTAGATCAGCTATTTTCAAAAATATTTTTATACATTTGAAAACTTGAAACCGGACATTCTGCATAATGAGTACTTTTACATTTGGTACTTTAATGATGCCAATACTTTTGTACGTTTACATTTAAAATTCCGGACATTTACTTTTATCCGAGTAATTCTACATTGCAGTATTGAAACTTTTACTTAACACGTTGGCTACTAAAGACGTCCACAAATAAAACCGCAAGGTGCTAAGGACGTCTGAGGACGTTTTACCTTTTATTACCGAAATAAGACGCGATTAAATCCATTTTTCGTTTCCTGTGCGCGCACCATTCACTTCCTTGTTTAAGCCCCATTCATAACTATGTGAATAGTTAAATGATGAGTATAAATTATGTTTAAACATAGTTATAAATGTTTAGGTAAACATTTACGGATGTCAACAATGATTGTTCATGATTATTACTCATCTACAAACTGGATTCAGTCAGTGGCACCAGAAGTGTTAACCCATTTTGGGCGGGAACCCCTTTTGGTGTTAGCATTATGTTATGCTTTAGCTATTGAAAAATAGCAGATCTACAATCTCATAGCACGCCACCGAGTGGCGCGCTACGAGCTTGTAGGTCTGCTATTTATTTTAAATCGAAGAACGACTGACATAGAAACATAGCTTTTTCAGAAAACTGTCAGGATGTAGAAGACATTTTTAGAATCTGATCTCAGGTCAAGTAAAACATTGGAGTACTTTTTCCCCACCACTGCCAATAGGAGCTGGCAGAACGAACCGTGCCAGCTCGGTTTTCACTCCCAAGCTTTTGAAGTTTATGTCTTTCCTCGCTCTCTCCATCTCCCTCCCTCTCCCCATCTCCCTCTCTCTCTCTCCATCCCACCCTCCTTCCGTGGTCTTTCATGTCAGAGCCTAGTGAGGGAGCTGGCGAGACTTCAAAGTGCCGCATGCAGAGGACAGGTGATTAATGGAGGGGTTTCTTCATTAGGGAGGAAGAAGAGGCTCTCTCGCGTCTTAATTGGAATGTTCCCGAGATCGCGGCACTTCGTTAGATCACCAACACCCTCTCCGACTTCCGTCGTTACCGTCGGCCCGGAGCGCAATATTTTGTGTGCGCACGCTTGTGCGTTTGTGTAGGAGAGAGACGAGAGAGAGACAATAGGGCGAGAGCATGCTAGGAAGAGACAGTGTGTGTGTGCGTTGGTGTGTGCGTGTGGAGAAGGGTGCACACCTTGTCATTAGTCACATCCGATAGCACATACAGGCTACTTAGCAAACGAGGATCCGAGAGTGGTCTGTACATGCTCGCATCCCACAGTAGTGCCAATGTGAAGTCTTTCATTTGTATCCCACTTATTCTTCCATTTGCTTTACGGCAATGTTTATCTTAAAGCTACTCTGAGTGGGTCTTTAGTTGATTGAGTGGGGATTTGCAGGAGACACGAGGCATTTTCCAGTTGAGACGACGATGTCGCCTCATGAATCCTAATCAGGGGTCTTCAATATGTACATACGGCGTACAATGTGTCCGTGGCACAAGACTCTTTTATTTGTTTGTTTTTTTCTTTTACACACCAGCATTATGTGATAAGACCCAAATCTCCAGGGTTTATTATTTTTCAGAATATGTACGATGCTTATTTACTTTAGTCCACTAGTACAAGCTGTTCTCGAATGTTTTATTTGCAAGCACCCCCTTAACACCCCCAACGCCCAGGACGAAGTTCTTTGTCTTTTCTATTAGTAACGAAGTATTGTCCAAAAGACGAAGTTTATTGATATGAGAACGGATCGCATGGCGGTGTTGCGTAAGAGTGAGACGTCATCGAAAAACTCCCTCCCCTGTTTAGCTGATGAAAACGAAAATCTTAAAACGTTCATACCTCGCGATCTAAATCATCCCGTCTAATTATGAAAAAAAGATCCTGTGTTAGACGGCGCTCCGCGGTCCAGTCGCTAGTCGCGATAGATTTATTCTTACCTCCCGTTGTTGTCGATCGAGTGGTGTGGCTATTGTTAGCTGCTACACAAACATTCACAACAACATCCGGTCCGTCCGGAAAAGGGGTCTGTGTTTATAAATCGAATGGGCGCTATAATGTAATGGATTAAATAACCCCGGGGCAAACGTTTCAGAGTTACAGACCTGTTGTGGTCATTCTAGCTAGCATGTGTTTCTGACAATATTATTGTCCACTCATTTTGTATGTCCGTGGCAAAAAATGGAATTTGGACAAAAATGTCCTCCACAAGCGAGCATGGTGATCAATTCAAAACTGCTCTCAAAGAGCACTTATGGGTGGATGCAATTCAAAACTGGCCCCTGTAAAAAAATGAAAGCCCCCCCCCCCTATTTTTGAGTGGTGCAACCACTCCAAGGAACAACAATGTCCGTGTTAACCTATGTGTTAACCTATGTGTGTGGCTATGAGTACCAGTAGGGGCAAAAGTGGTGCTGTTGTGCCAGAAACAGAGAGAGAGAGATAGTGTTGCACTGTTGCCTAGTGCTAATTACAGAGAGAGAGAGAGAGAGAGAGAGAGAGAGGCAGGGGGAGAGGGGAGTTGCACCACTCAGTTCACACAGGTGTGATTTTTCTATTACGTATTCCCTTTTTTCTAACCATGAATTTGATGTTTTTTTCCTTTTTTTGGGCATAAATGTGTATATTTTTATGTCATTAAATGTTTTGATGAATTAAAAATGGAGGACCCTGAAGTCTTAGTGCTTTTTCTCTTTCCAGTTTTTTTTGTATTGACCTGTACCTTCCTTGGACTGTACCCATTCTGCAATCTGTTAACGCATTCTGGGCGGGAACTCCTTTTGGGGTTTAAACATCGTTATACTTTAGCTATTGAAAAATAGCAGATCTACAAGCTCATAGCGCGGCGCTACGAGCTTATAGGTCTGCTATTTTAGAAAGATCGTGTAAATGTGGCACAAATCTTTGAATATGTATTTTTTCAGAGCGAACAGCGAAGGGTCCCTGGAACAACATATTTTCAGATGGGGGTTCGGCGGCCAATTACAATATGATTCTGGGGCTCCTTGACATTTGAAAACCACTGACATAGAAACATAGTTTTTTCAGAAAACTTTGAAGACTTTTTATTTATTTTTTTTAGAATCGGCCTCAGTCCTAAATGGGTAAATAAAATTCTCAATCAATCAATTAATCCATCAATCAATCAATCAATGACCCCTGACCCCAACCCCCCCTCACCGTTCCACGCGGCCAGCATCTTGGTGTCCAGGTGGGGGCGGGGGCGACTCTTCCTCACCTCCGCCATCTTGGCTCTGGCGGCGGCCAGCAGCTCGTTGACCTTATCCGTGCTGACGCCGAAGTGTGCGGCCGTCGACTCGGCGGAATAACGCTCGATCAGCACATTCTGGCCCCGCAGCTCCCCGTGGGGGTCCTTAGAAACGTGCAGGGGGACGGGGACGGGGACGGAGGGGGGGGGGGGGGGGGGTGGGCAGAGAATAGTCGCTGAAATGATTAGAATAAAACTGAAACAACTTCATAATCATGTCGGTTTTCGTATGTTGATTTTCTTTGATGCATTTCATCTGTTCAGCTGCGCTGGCACATTCAGCACATGAATGGTTCTCAGTAAAGTGGACATAACAGCCATGCTTAAAAGTTTGTTCAAACTTAGAATGTAAATGCCTACAATTGATGTTTATACAGTACAGCATATGACAATGACAATCCACTCTGAAGTTGAACACACACACACACACACACACACATCTAAACACTCTCGCACGCACGCACGCACGCACGCACGCACGCACGCACGCACGCTGAATCAACTGACAGGCACCTGGTCAAAATCAACGTTGCCTTTCTCCTTGACTCCATAGTGACGCTTGAAGACGTCAGCCAGCGTGGCTCCCCCAGTGGCTCCCTCCACCGCGTCAGGCAGGATGTCCCGCACCTCGGCAGCCGTCCACACACAGAAAGCCCCCTCTTTTTTCACTGGGCCCCCCGACGGCGGCACGGAGTCTGCGTCCTCGCCGCTGTAGAAGCCCCCGGACTGTATAGCACCCCAAGAGAACCAAGAGAGGGGGTGTCTTTATCAAGGACGTGCAGAGAGTGTTAGAGGGGCAGGGTAAGAGGGCACTTTTGGACAAAAATAGCGAAAATCTACAAGCTCACAGCGCGTCGCAGCCGTCGCAGCGCGTCGCGTCGCAGCGCATGCTGCGATGCGCTGTGAGCTTGTAGATCAGCTATGTTCAGGGCGCAACCCAGCACTGTTTAGCTAGTGGAGATGCGGTGTACGACATGGATTTCTAAACAAAGTTCAAGTTCAGGAGACTTCGGGAAAAAAGGAATTCTCCTGAATGCTGCCTTCAGGCATGGCATGGAAAGGAGAGGAGGGCATTTGCATTTCTTTCACCATAGTAGTAAATGCTGCATTCGTGGTCTGGAAAGGGCAGTTGTTTTACAGACGGGTAAAAGGGCAGGGGCTGAAGCCCCCTTTGATGTCTATGTGTGCACGTCCCTGGTCTTTATTCCCATTGAGACCTGAGAGTCTACAAATAGTCTTCTAAATCAGGACAGGTTTTCTGAAAAACCTATGATTCTATATCAGTGGTGCTCAAATTATTTCATGTCAAGGACCCCGAAAATTATGTGTATTTGGCCACCGACCCCCATGTTGCAGGGACACCCCCCAGAAGCAAAGATTTGAGTTAAAATGAAAACGTCCGCTGTGAAAGAATATGTATTCAATGATTTGAACCACGTTTTCACGATTTTTCAAAAATTGCAGATCTATAAGCTTGTATGATTTTTCAACAGCTAAAGTATAAAAGAATGGTGGTTAAAAGCTAAGGTGACGTTTTGGCCGCTAGACCGAAATATTACTAATACTAAACTATGGAATGGTTCTTATCGAGCCCACTATCGAGCATTTTCTATCATTTTGTGGAAAGACGGGAGACAATAACTTCTGAACAGAACCAGTATATTTTACTAGGGCCTTCAAATACAGTACTTTTCTAACAGATGGAAGGCAATTTAACTTTTTACCAATAACATAAATATAAAAGAAACTGTTAACTGGCGAGTGCTGGCGCTTTGGCATGGGGGGAAATCAGCTATAGCTATAGGTTGTCCCCATATATGGAGCTCTAGGTGAAAGCCTTCGTTATTTCACCCAGAGCTCCATATATGGAGACATCCTAGAGCTCCATGTATGGAGACATCCTATATCTCCATATATGGAGACATTCTATATCTCCATATATGGACACATCCTATAGCTCCATATATGGAGACATCCTAGAGCTCCATATATGGAGACATCCTAGAGCTCCATATATGGAGACATCCTAGAGCTCCATATATGGAGACATCCTATAGCTCCATATATGGAGACATCCTATAGCTCCATATATGGAGACATCCTATAGCTCCATATATGGACACATCCTATATCTCCATATATGGAGACATCCTAGAGCTCCATATATGGAGACATCCTAGAGCTCCATATATGGAGACATCCTAGAGCTCCATATATGGAGACATCCTAGAGCTCCATATATGGAGACAACCTAGAGCTCCATATATGGAGACATCCTATAGCTCCATATATGGAGACATCCTATAGCTCCATATATGGAGACAACCTAGAGCTCCATATATGGAGACAACCTAGAGCTCCATATATGGAGACATCCTATAGCTCCATATATGGAGACATCCTATAGCTCCATATATGGAGACAACCTATAGCTCCATATATGGAGACATCCTATAGCTCCATATATGGAGACATCCTATAGCTCCATATATGGAGACATCCTATATCTCCATATATGGAGACATCCTATAGCTCCATATATGGAGACATCCTATAGCTCCATATATGGAGACATCAGCGATATCCAGCGCTGACATCAGACTAATGTAGAAACCTCCATATATGGATATATACGCCTGGCATCGTCATGGTGATACGTACTCAGTTGGCTGGGCATCGTCATCATGACACGCATCTAGTGAACCATATATGAGAAGAATCCGAAGAGCTTCTGTGGGGGATCAAGACTACACTGCTCAGCGAGACCTCAATTCATCAGAATCTAACAGGACCCAAGCAAGACTCAGGATACAGCACACAGGACACGGGACTCATGCAAGACACCACACTCAAGACAGGGGCTGATGTCACGATGACCAGGGAGCTTGCCTCGGGTGAGTGACGGGGAGAGAGTGACGGGGATTGTGGGTTAGGTTCAAAAGCGCAAGGTTTCATAGTTAACTGCGACCTCCAGTCGCAATAACAAAGTAAATTAATTAAACATTAGGTTACGTATAAAAGGTAACCCCTGTTTTATAACAAAGTAGATTAATTAAACATCAGGTTACGTAGGTAACCTCTGTTTTATAACAAACTAGATTAATTAACCGTTTGACCGCTACCATTATTCAATCCCTCCACCGCGTCCTGCCAGGGTTTTATCGCGCGTGACACTTACTTTGAAGAGCCAAATATCCGTAATCGCATTTTACTATGAAACCATTCCGTGTGTGTTGACGAAGCTGGTGCTTGTTCTCTCGTCGGTGGTGGACCGACCGGTGGGGACAAAGCGACCCCTGCAATGTCGCTTCTGGAGATAAAGCCGTCTGAAAACAGAGCAGGCAATGTAAGTGGATGCGCGCGCATCTTCAAAATGGCTGCGGCCATTGGCTCAGAAGCATAACAGAGCTAACGAACGGTAGCTTTTAATACGATCGTATTAAAACATGCATTAAATAATACATCGCTGTTAAAACGGCTTTTCCGGGTGTGGCACCGTACGCTATGTCTAGCGTGTCTATGTTCCTGGCAGGCCTCGTGTTAAACATCAGGTTACGTAGGTAACCTCTGTTTTATAACAAACTAGATTAATTAAACATTAGGTTACGTAGGTAACCTCTTTTTTATAACAAACTAGATTAATTAAGCCTTGGCAGCCGGCTGTCTGAGCCGCGTCCTGAGGAAGTGACCCACGAGGGCCCTGTCCATGAGCGGCATGCCCTCGAGTTGAGGCCACTCGCCGACGAGAGAGAGAGAGAGATGCACATCGTCAGTCAGGCCAGGAATGTTCCAACAGCCAATCTGTGTCTGGCAGTTGCTGCCGACGTCCTACGTTTAGACTAGAGACTGACATTTTGTCGGGACTCCCGCGTGACACGGGATTCCCGCGGGATTCCCGTGGGATGGGATTAATATTTGTATTAATCCCGTGATCGGGACGGGACGGGAATGAAAGTCAACGGGAGCGTGCAGGAGCGTGAATGACGTTGGTCGCGCTGCCAAGTTCCAACCAAAAGAACAGAAGCACCCATTTTTGTTGTAGTCATCTTTCTGTGAGCCAACACTCTTTTGACTTGCTGACGCAAATCAAAAGAACTACATACATAGTTACCCATAATCCAGCAGTGCTAGTGCTTCCACAACACAAAAACCTCCTCCATGCAATCCAGTCGGGCTGGACGTCTTATACAGTTTTATATGAAGACATCGCAATGCGGCCGTGTATGATTCTGCATCGCGCCGGTGCCGTGATTTAATCGATTATTTATAGCCAGATCATCCTGAAGCATTTGTTTCCCCTGGCAGTGGCAACGTTGCAACTTTCAATTGTGATGCTACGTTAGCTACATGCTAACGCTGTTACTGTAGCTAGCTCCCTGAACAGCTGTCTGAGCGAATGTTCTACAATACATCGTCTCCCTTCTTTCTCCCAACCGAGTCGCATACACCAGTGGTTCCCAAACATTTTCATGTCAAGGACCCCTAAATCGACATTTATTAGCCCGCGGACCCCCATTTGAAAAGATGCCAGGGGCAGGGACCCCCATAAGAGAAGATTTTTTATTACGGTTCTAGCTGTGATTCTCAACCATTTTAATTTCAAGGACCCCCTGTTTGACATGCATTAGTGTACGGACCCCCATTTAATGGCATTTTTATCGCTGGGACCCCCACATTATATTGTAAAATCAATGTTAATTTAACTCTGAGTGTACAAATGGTTCCATTTGTGTACAAATGGTTCCAGTGTACAAATGGTTCCATTTGTACACTCCCATAACATAATTTGTTACAGACCCATAAGGGTCCATTTGGTTCCAAACTATTATTTAACTGGGGACCCCCTGGAACTCTCAAGGACCCCTGGGAACCACTGCCATACACATAGACTTGTACAATGAATAATTATTCATATAGAGTTAAATTAACACTGAGGTTGTTTTTTTATCTTAATTGACAAAGCACTTGTTAAGCTTTAAGTTCTGTTCAGGGAAAAAACGTGTCATAGGACTTCAATTAAGTGTCAGAACTGTATTTGGTAGTCAAAGTTAAATCCAACACTTATTTTAATTGTATTGGTAGGCTATCTGTCTTGAGAAGCCAGAAGTGATAGATAGATAGGCCTATAGATGGATCGATCGATCAATTGCCTAATGACTAAAAAATTAAATAAAAACAGGAGCGGGATGGGAGCGGGAGTAATTTCGAGTGGGAGCGGGATGGGATCAGGAGTCATTCTACAGGAGTGGGACAGGATGGGATTTTTTTTTAAACTCTGGCCCAGGATTGGGACAGGACAGGATTTTTTCTGTGGGAGTGGGACAGGAGTGAAAATCCACTCCCGTGTCAGTCTCTAGTTTAGACAACACAGCTTGCATGTTATTTAAAAACATTTTATTCATGTCTTTTCATCTCTCCTCATTCTCCATCCCAGATGTCTTTCCTGCCGGAGAGAAGCCCTACGCCTGTGACCAATGTGGGACTAGATTCAGCCAGAAAGGTAATCTGAAACGTCACCAGAGAATTCACACTGGAGAGAAGCCCTATGCCTGTGACCAGTGTGGGAAACGGTTCAGCAGGAACAATACTCTCAAAATTCACCAGATAATTCATACAGGAGAGAAGCCCTACGCCTGTGACCAGTGTGGGAAACGGTTTAGTGAAAGTAATGGTCTCAAATTTCACCGGAGAATTCATACAGGAGAGAAGCCCTATGCCTGTCACCAGTGTGGGATAAGCTTCAGCCGGAGCAGTAATCTGAGAAATCACCAGAAAATTCATATAGGAGAGAAGCCCTACGCCTGTGACCAGTGTGGGACTAGGTTCAACCAGAGCAGTCATCTCAAAATTCACCAGAGAATGCATACAGGAGAGAAGCCCTACGCCTGTGACCAGTGTGGGAAACGGTTCAGCAGTAACGATGCTCTCAAACTTCACCAGAGAATGCATACAGGAGAGAAGCCCTATGTCTGTGACCAGTGTGGGAAACGGTTCAGCAACAGCAGTCATCTCAAACGTCACCAGAGAATGCATACAGGAGAGAAGCCCTACGCTTGCGACCAGTGTGGGAAACGGTTCAGCAGTAACAATGCTCTCAAACTTCACCAGAGAATGCATACAGGAGAGAAGCCCTACCACTGTGACCAGTGTGGGGAACGGTTTAGTGAAAGTGCAACTCTCAACCTTCACCAGAGAATTCATACAGGAGAGAAGCCCTACGCTTGTGACCAGTGTGGGAAACGGTTCAGCAGGAACAATACTCTCAAAATTCACCAGAGAATTCATACAGGAGAGAAGCCCTACACCTGTGACCAGTGTGGGGAACGGTTTAGTGAAAGTAATGGTCTCAAATGTCACCGGAGAATTCATACAGGAGAGAAGCCCTACGCCTGTGACCAGTGTGGGAAACGGTTCAGCAGTAACGATGCTCTCAAACTTCACCAGAGAATGCATACAGGAGAGAAGCCCTATGTCTGTGACCAGTGTGGGAAACGGTTCAGCAACAGCAGTCATCTCAAACGTCACCAGAGAATGCATACAGGAGAGAAGCCCTACGCTTGCGACCAGTGTGGGAAACGGTTCAGCAGTAACAATGCTCTCAAACTTCACCAGAGAATGCATACAGGAGAGAAGCCCTACCACTGTGACCAGTGTGGGGAACGGTTTAGTGAAAGTGCAACTCTCAACCTTCACCAGAGAATTCATACAGGAGAGAAGCCCTACGCTTGTGACCAGTGTGGGAAACGGTTCAGCAGGAACAATACTCTCAAAATTCACCAGAGAATTCATACAGGAGAGAAGCCCTACACCTGTGACCAGTGTGGGGAACGGTTTAGTGAAAGTAATGGTCTCAAATGTCACCGGAGAATTCATACAGGAGAGAAGCCCTACGCCTGTGACCAGTGTGGGAAACGGTTCAGACAGAGCAGTACTCTCAAAAACCACCAAATAAGTCATACAAGGTTGAAGCCATACCACTGTGACCAATGTGGGAAATGGTTCAGCATGAGCAGTAGTCTCAAACGTCACCAGAGAACTCATACAGGAGAGAAGCCCTACCACTGTGACCAGTGTGGGACTAGGTTCAGCGACAGCAGTAATCTGAGAAATCACCAGAGAATTCATACAGGAGAGAAGCCCTACGTCTGTGACCAGTGTGGGAAACGGTTCAGCCAGAGCAGTGCTCTCAAAATTCACCAGAGAACTCATACAGAAGAGAAGCCCTACGCCTGTGACCAGTGTGACTCTAGGTTCATCATGAGCAGTCATCTCAAACGTCACCAGATAACTCATGCAGGAGAGAAGCCCTACGCCTGTGACCAGTGTGACTCTAGGTTCATCATGAGCAGTCATCTCAAACGTCACCAGAGAACTCATACAGGAGAGAAGCCCTATGCCTGTGACCAGTGTGACTCTAGGTTCAGCATGAGCAGTCATCTCAAACGTCACCAAAGAACTCATACAGGACTCTCTAAAGATGTCATGTAGTCAGAGAGCAGGTATCACTGGTGTAGCTGATCTACAAGCTCCCTTGTGACACACTGAGCTTGCAGATCAGCTATTTCCGCTGGTTAAAACAACGTTCTGAATGTACAGTAAAGGTGTTTAGGTCCAGAAGGGGTTAAGTGGCTTTAACCCATTCAGGACTGACGTCGAAATAAAAAAAAAAGTCTTCTGAAAGCATATATATATATTCAAAGATTTGTGCCTCGTTTTCACGATATTTCAAAAATAGCAGACCTACAAGCTCGTAGCGCGCCACTCGGTGGCGCGCTATGAGCTTGTAGATCTGCTATTTTTCAATAGCTAAAGTATAACATAATGCTTAGTTAAAACACCAAAAGGGGTTCCCGTCCAGAATGGGTTAAAAAAGGCAAGCCATGATAATTCTGGCTAATGGCAACTTAGAGCTAGATAGATACGACGTATATAGGGACAGCACTGCTGGCATGGCAAAACAAATGAAAATAAAATCGTTATTTAAAGTCCTATTGAGCTCGAACAAAAACATCAACATCAACATCTTAATTGGTTCTGTTTTACTTCTCTGTGAGCCGATCAATGGCAATCAACGACTGATCAATGGCGGACTAATTACACTGGAATCACAGGGACAGAGGGGGCAGACGTCCTGCACGAGTGGTGCAACAGCGCCCCCTGTTGGTACTAGGGCATTCACTTCTAGTAATTTTTACTAGTTGACTAGTTACCTAGTTTACTAGTCGACTAGTTGTTTAACCACCTATTGTGTATTTTTTGGAAATAAATATTTGTACATTTAAAAACTGTACATTGGTGACTATAACTATAATCTACGATCATGATCTTGAGGCCTACAAAATCGGGAAAAAAATAAACTAGTTTTTTTTAACTAGTCAACTAGTACCATAAGATCGACTAGTGGATTTACTAGTTGACTAGTAAACTAGTAAACTAGTCAAAAAGTGTGTGACTTTGTTTTGCCTAACACCGGGGCTCCACCGGGCGCGTCAGCGTCGCGTCTCCGTCACCGTCAGGGAATGTTCCCTTTTTAATCAATGAAGGGTGGCTCCACTGCCCGCGTTGCGTTGCGTTGCGTGACTGCATTAAAATTGCCCCGGTTCGTTTTTTGACGCACGCGACGGAGACGCAACGCGTCCGGTGGAGCCCCGGCGTTAGTCAGGAGTAAGTCAGTAAGTGAATTGGCAGTCAGTCAGGTTTAATTATATTTAATTTTAATCCTGACAGGCAGCGTTATGTTTACGTTTTATGTTAATAAAATAAAATGACCTAGGCCATTAAAGGTGATGAAATATAAGTATCACAATATCATTAAAAGTATAATGTACAAAATGGTCACCACCAGTAAAGTGAACATACATCTTTCGCCAATGAATGGATATTATGCACCAGACATTTAGCAGTGGATGTTCCAAATTAAAAACATGTTATTTTGCTGCATCTTATATACGAGTATAGCTACTTGATACTGTCAAAAAAGTACTTTGTTTCGGTTCCTCTGTACAATATATTGTAGCAGCAAAAAGAACAATAACTAAACAATGTGTTACACAGTGTGTAGTAGACTATACGGATAAATATACTGCTTCCCTGATTCTATACAGGTCTAATAATCCCTTTAACCCATTTCGACCTGACGTCCACATTTTTTTAAATGTCTTCTAAATCCTGACAGTTTTCTGAAATACCTATGTTTCTATATCAGTGATGCTCAATATTTCATGTCAAGGACCTCAGAAACTATATGCAATTGGTCACCGACCCCCATCTGAAAATATGTTGTTTCAGGGATCCTCCAGAAGCAAAGATTTGAGTTAAAAACGTTGGCTCTGAAAGAATATATATTCAAAGATTTTCACTACATTTTCACGATTTTGCAATAGCTAAAGTACCAACAGGGGTTCCCGTTCAGAATGGATTAATATACTGTATTTCTATGTACATAATCAAAACCAACTTCTATCTTGCTGAGGCGAGGCCGTGCCTGCAGCAGCAGCACAAAAGAAACGGTATCTGCATGTGGTAAATGGCCGCTGCAGCGTAATTCATTAGTGGATAATTACATAATAAATCTTGGAGCATATAATGATCACAATGAGTGTGGTTTTAATTGTGTGCCCTGATCGGCGCCGTCAAGCCATTCATCAAGAGGGAAAAAAGGCTCTGTCGTGCTTGGGTGGTTGAAGTGGATCCAGGTTGAGCTGACCCTGAAGAGGATAGCATGGGTTTACGAGGGCCAATTTGTCAACGGGTGCAAGCCCCCATGCCCTCTCCAATGATGTGCATATGTGCATGAGCACACGCACGCACGCACGCACGCACGCAATATTCATATGCACGCCCATTCATTGGTGGAAATTAACTAAGTACATTTACTTAAGCACTGTACTTAAGTATAATTTTGTACAAAGGTTGTCCCTTTGCTGTCGTGGCTCCTCTCATCTCTGGAACGAAGGAGCAGCCTGCTGGTTGTTCGTTCCTGGGATGTCGAGGCTGAAGGCCTTGCTGTCAGGGAGGGTGACTCAACTCTGTCGAGGCTGAAGGCCTTGCTGTCAGGGAGGGTGACTCAACTCTGGTACAACTTGAGGCTGAAGGCCTTGCTGTCAGGGAGGGTGACTCAACTCTGGTACAACTTAAGGCCTTGCTGTCAGGGAGGGTGACTCAACTCTGGTACAACTTGAGGCTGAAGGCCTTGCTGTCAGGGAGGGTGACTCAACTCTGGTACAACTTGAGGCTGAAGGCCTTGCTGTCAGGGAGGGTGACTCAACTCTGGTACAACTTGAGGCTGAAGGCCTTGCTGTCAGGGAGGGTGACTCAACTCTGGTACAACTTGAGGCTGAAGGCCTTGCTGTCAGGGAGGGTGACTCAACTCTGGTACAACTTGAGGCTGAAGGCCTTGCTGTCAGGGAGGGTGACTCAACTCTGGTACAACTTGCCTTTTCTTATTTTAAATCACTTCTTAAAAACATACTTTAACACTTGCTGACAGCAATTTGCTGGCGTTGACAGCAAGTTGTGTGGGATTTGCGGGTTTATCAATATGATTTTTCGAGGGGTGCCAGGCTTTGTGTGTTTGTACCACGGAAATGATTTGATTGGCTGAGCACGGCATGTGATGTATGATGTCTGACATGTCTGTCTGTCTGTCTGTGTGTGTCACGCTGTAACACCACCCGCCCGCCATCAAAGGGCGCAGCTGTATCACACACAAAAACACACACACATGCACACACACACGCACGCATGTACGCACGCACGTGCATCGCACGCACGCAAAAAAAATACAAAAATAAATAAAATAAAATAAAATAAAAACTTAAAAATAAATAAATAAAATATCTTAAAAATAAAATAAAATAAAGCTCTGTGTGTGTATGTGTGTGTGTCAGACTGCCACAACAGCTGCGTTCGCTTCCCGCGTTCACGCATCTTACTTGTGTCTGATGTGTGTGTGTGTGTGTCTCTCTCTCGTTAACGAGGTAGGATATGGCTCACCTTGTCACTCAGGTCCCTGGAGACGTAGAGCAGTATGTCTCTGGCCACATCTGCAAAGGACTCCTCCCCTGAAACCTAAACACACGCACACACGCACACGCACACGCACACACACACACACACACACACACACACACACACACACACACCTGCTAGAGCCCATATAGCACTTCAACCTTTACCCGCCTCAACAACACCACTGTATTATTTATACGGTGGCATCCATCCAGCGCCAGGTGCTGAGGTAGCCACTATACTATACAGCCTCATTAGACACTAGTCACTACCAGTGTGTTACTGTGTGTGTGTGTGTGTGTGTGTGTGTGTGTGTGTGTGTGTGTGTGTGTGTGTGTGTGTGTGTGTGTGTGTGTGTGTGTGTGTGTGCACATGTCCTCCTAATTAACCCATTTTGACCTGAGACCAGATTCTAAAAATGTCTTTTACATCCTGACAGTTTTCTGAAAAAGCTATGTTTCTATGTCAGTCGTTCTTCGATTTTTACAAGCTTCGATTTTTACAAGCTCATAGCGCGCCACCGAGTGGCGCGCTATGAGCTTGTAGATCTGCTATTTTTCAATAGCTAAAGCATAACATAATGCTAACACCAAAAGGGGTTCCCGCCCAAAATGGGTTAATTATCTCTCCGTTCCACTTTATTAGTCCGTCCACTCTGGTGAAGAAAAAAAAGTCAGCCAAATGTATGCTCTGGAGAACTTGAGCCAGACTGTACTTAGTGTACTATATCCCAAAAACAAGTCCAGAGGGACGCTACTGAGGTGTAGTGATTAATGTCCGTCTACTACCTATTTTCACGGACGAAAACTAAAAAAAGACTATGCCATGTTGACTAAAACTGAGGCCCAAACCGCACCAGTGATTCACCATGCAACTCCTTGCAACCAAACGGTTGCGAGTAGTTGCATGAGCAGGTGCTTCTCAAAACAATGTGAATATCGTGGGAAAAGTTCATTTTCTTCCTGGTTAGATGGCTGTGTTGACTCCAGTGTGAAGTTTCCACTGTCAGTGGACCAACACCCCAAAATATCACTGTCTTTTATCAATCGCAGAGTCAACACAACCATAGGATATTTTACAGCACTGTGTGCTTCCGTATGTTGACAAGCTTTATGGATACACAGATTTCCTTTTCCAGCAGCACTTGGCACCTGCCCACAGTGCCCAAAACTACTAGTGATTGATGTACTGACCATGGTATTACTGTGCTTAACATCCCAGCCAACTGGCCTGACCTGAACCCCACAGAGAATCTATGTTTTATTGTCAAGAGGAAGGTGTGAGACACAAGATTCAATACAAATGAGTTTAAAGCTGCTATCAAAGCAACTCTGGGCTTCCATAACGCCACAGGCTTATCACCTCCATGCAACGCCCCATTGATGAAATAATTTGTTTAAAAGTAGCCCAGACCACGTATCGAGTGCATGAATTAACGCTTTTCAGAAGGTCGACATTTCTGTATTATAAATAATGTTTTATTTAGTGGTCTCATAAAATAGTGTAATATTTTTAGATGGGATTTTTTGATTTTGATGAGCTGTATTCCATAATCATCAAGATTAAAACAAAAAAAAGGTTTTAAATATTTCACTTTATGCCCGATTAATCTAATCTAAATTATATTATGGAAGAAAATGAAATTTAAAAAAATTCTATTATACCCAATGGCAGTTGCAAAGAGTTGCACTGGTGTGACAATAAGTCCTTAAAACTGTTTTGTCGCAAGGAGTTGCGACTAGTTGCATTGGTGCGGTTTGGGTCTAAGACTAATGGACAACTTTGTCAACGAATAAAAACAAAAAAGGTGCAATTCTGGGAGATTGCAAATGTTGTTGCACTGCGAGTCGCGAGGAATCCACTGGGAACCGAATTCTGTCTGAAAATAGCAGACCTACAAGCTCACAACGTGTCACTTCGCGCCACGTTGTGAGCTTGTAGATCTGCTATTTTTACTACTTCTTAAAAGGAATTTCTCTGATTTTGTTATTAATTCATGAAAAGTTTTGCGTTTTTTTTAAAGTGTTTTGAAATATTAATAATTTTTGCGTGTGCGTGTTGTGCGTGTCGTGTGTGCGTGCGCATCAACACACACCTGGTAGGCGGTTATATAGGCGACAGCCAGCTGAGCCTGGTCGTACAGCATCTTCTCAAAGTGGGGCACGTGCCAGAAGGTATCTGTGGAATAACGATGGAAACCCTGAGAGAGAGAGAGAGAGAGAGAGAGAGAGAGAGAGAGAGAGAGAGAGACAGAGACAGAGACAGAGACAGAGACAGAGACAGAGACAGAGACAGAGACAGAGACAGAGACAGAGACAGAGAGAGAGAGAGAGAGAGACAGAGAGAGAGACAGAGACAGAGAGAGACAGAGACAGAGACAGAGACAGAGACAGAGACAGAGACAGAAACAGAAACAGAGAGAGACAGAGAGAGAGACAGAGAGAGAGACAGAGAGAGAGAGACAGAGAGATAAGTCATAATTACAACCAGAGTTGTTAATTACATTAAGCAAGAACAAAAAGCATGGCAATACATCACATACATAAAAAAGTAGTTATCATGAAACATGCGTAAGCTAAGAACGTAACAGTGGAATATCTATATAATGAAACTATATAAACTATACATACTATACTATACATATGTACTACAAAGTGCTATGACTACATAAAATGCAATTCTAGTGCTTACGTAACGCACACACACACACACACACACACACGCACACACGCAGGCATGCACACACGCACGCACGCACGCACACACACACACAACTGTCGCTGCCGGGTGGAAAACGTAAAAAGGAACCTGTGTTCCAATGGCTCCAATATGGTTGTTATTTAGTCACAAGCTCTTATTAAAAACCTTTCCTTGGTTAAACATCTATATAAAACCCACAGACAGACTTGGGCCGTGGCATTATAGAGGGGTGTGCGCTAGGGCATTCACTTCTAGTCATTATAGAGGGGTGTGCGCTAGGGCATTCACTTCTAGTCATTATAGAGGGGTGTGCGCTAGGGCATTCACCTCTAGTCATTTTTACAAGTTGACTAGTTGTCTAGTTTACTAGTCGACTAGTTGTTTAACTACCTATTATGTAAAAAAAAAAAAAAACATTTGTACATTTAAAAACTGTGTACATTCGTGACTATAACTATAATCTACCTGATCTTGAGGCCTACAAATTCGGGGAAAAAATTAACTTTTTTTTTTCTTATCAACTAGTCAACTAGTACCAACAAGGTCGACTAGTGGATTTACTAGTGGACTAGTCGACTAGTTGCTTAACACTTAGGCCGCTAGCAAAATTAGGATCTAATTCACGCCAGCATTTTTTTAATTTGAGCTCTTATTTTGAAAAGCCGCCATTTCCGGTCCATGAGCAGTAGTCATAACCTAGGAAGCTACACGGAGCGGACAGGCCTTGTTTACCATCTGAAGCCAGACCGGAGCTCTGGAGAGCTCTACATCGTCCGATCTGTACCGTCAAAGAAACGCTGTTTTGACCAAAATGCCATCTGGGACAAGGAATAGGAGATACATTCGATTGAAAGAAATGGATAGAATGGATTCTTATGGCGACGACGATCTAAGATGGGCGATCCAGTGCTGTGCTAACAACACTAGCTAGCTAACCGGCTAACGTGAGTAGCATTTTGGCTCAAGCAATCGAACGCGCTATAAAAGCTCAATTGCCGAAGGCCGTCGGCAATGGCGTTAAGCGTCAGTATCAAAATTAGGCTTCAATTGACTTTAATCGTCGGCAATGGCGCGCTAAGTGTTAATGCCCTAGTGTGCGCATGCATGAAGCGAGTGGCAGAGTGAGTTTAACGATCGTTTAACGTATTTTATTGCAATATGACTTTTTCTGTTTGGATGTATGCGCTGTCAATAAGCATTCCCAGCATAACTTCCGGGTATGATGATGATGTCACGCTCATACCCTCTCTATAGGCAAACTATAGAGGGCCGAATTCCTGACGTCACTCGCTCATCCCCTCGATTCCCCTGGTTCACGTAAGTAATTTCTCTATGGAGAATAACATGGGGTGATCTTAATATCGTCTACTATAAGCATCGTGGTCCAAAAATAAACAAGCTGTCTCTGCGTTATTGTCATGGAGGTGTCTCTGTATCGTTTGCGACAATCAGTCACTCATATATGATACAGTCTGTTTCTAGCGAAAATGTAACTAATTCAGTAGCAGTAACAATAGCGTTTTCTCTCAGTCAGTTGATTGTTCATCTCCATATGAGTGAAGCAGTCGGTGGGATGACATGTTTATTTTTCAAACACAGTTCTTACATGAGGCGATCTAAAACAGGGGTTCTCAACCCGTGGGTCGCGACCCCTCGGGGGGTCCCCATTTTTTTTTTGCTGAATGGCTGGACAATGGAAATTTAGAGTTTACATAGTACACATGGTACATGCATAAACTTTCCTTAATGATTATATCTGGTTTCAGTATTAATTTATGATATATAATACCCCTATGGGGATTACAATGCAAATAAAAAGTACACGAAACCGTGGATTTTGCGCCCTCTACCGACTTAGGTTCTCTATAACATTTTCAAATAACATTCAAAAATAGCGGACCTCTACGCAAGTACGCAGTATCAGCTATTTTCGCAACATTTCTGGTTTTCGGGTTCCTGTGACACGTGTGTGTGTGTGTGTGTGTGTGTGTGTGTGTGTGTGTGTGTGTGTGTGTGTGTGTGTGTGTGTGTGTGTGTGTGCATGCTATATGTATTACCTGCCCCACGTGGTCGTGTATGCCTCCCTGGGCCATCATGCGCAGTGTGTGCAAGGCCATCTGCAGAGCCTCCGCTGCTTCTGAGCTGGAGCGGTTAATGGACCAGTAGGACATGAGGAACATCAGATTCACTGTGGAGAGACAGACAGGTGGACAGGAGGAGAGACAGACAGGTGGACAGGAGGAGAGACAGACAGACAAACGGGTTGACAGGAGGAGAGGCCGACAGGTGGACAGGAGGAGAGACAGACAGACAAACGGGTTGACAGGAGGAGAGGCAGACAGGTGGACAGGAGGAGAGACAGACAGACAAACGGGTTGACAGGAGGAGAGGCAGACAGGTGGACAGGAGGAGAGACAGACAGACAAACGGGTTGACAGGAGGAGAGGCAGACAGGTGGACAGGAGGAGAGGCAGACAGGTGGACAGGAGGAGAGACAGACAGGGGGACAGGAGGAGAGACAGACAGACAAACGGGTTGACAGGAGGAGAGGCAGACAGGTGGACAGGAGGAGAGACAGACAGGGGGACAGGAGGAGAGACAGACAGACAAACGGGTTGACAGGAGGAGAGGCAGACAGGTGGACAGGAGGAGAGGCAGACAGGTGGACAGGAGGAGAGACAGACAGGGGGACAGGAGGAGAGACAGACAGACAAACGGGTTGACAGGAGGAGAGGCAGACAGGTGGACAGGAGGAGAGACAGACAGGGGGACAGGAGGAGAGACAGACAGACAAATGGGTTGACAGGAGGAGAGGCAGACAGGTGGACAGGAGGAGAGACGGACAGACAAACGGGTTGACAGGAGGAGAGGCAGACAGGTGGACAGGAGGAGAGACAGACAGGGGGACAGGAGGAGAGACAGACAGACAGACAGGTGGATAGGAGAAGAGACAAGCAGAGAAAGGGAGAGGAAAGATTGAGCAAGACCAGGGGGCTGAAGACATCCGAAAGGAACTAGTGTCTTGGCATTATCATCCAAATTACGAAAACCGTTTTTGTTTGGCTCTGTCGTTGCCCGTCGGCACCACAACCTTTTAGCCATGAGGCGCATCAGAAACCGGGCAGGCTAAGAAGGAAAATGCTCCAGGAGAGACTGTCAAATGTGAGTTTGCTTCACACTGAACGCCGTAAAGCAGAAAGAGATTATTGATTGATGCCTGAATAGTATGATGCCAAGACGAAACGTTGCATAGTGCCGCATTAAGGTAGGTTAAAGGACCACTTCACCACTTTTCAACATATCTTCATATAATAGGTCCTCACTAATAATCATGATAAAATGGCACGTTTTTTTCCTACTCAGTCTGTGTCCCATAGGAGGGCTGTGGGCAGTTTAGAAACCCTCCTCCAGTGACATCATCATTAGGCAGATTATTTTTTAAACAAGATATTTTTCCAAAAATGTTTAGATTTTCATTATCGTGAGAACGATGGCTTCCATTTTCGCATTGCAACTTTTCAGGACTAGAAAGCCTGCAGTTTCTATTAGCTTGTATTCCCCGTCGATGATGTCACTGGAGGACGGTTTCTGAACTGCCCACAGCCCTTCTATGAGACACAGACAGAGTAGAAAGAAATGGCGCCATTTTTTCATGATTATTAGTGAGGACCTATTATATGAAGATAGGTTGAAAAGTGGTGAAGTGGTCCTTTAATCCAGGGGTTCTCAACCCGTGGGTCGCGACCCCTCGGGGGGTCGCCAAATTATTTTAGGGGGTCCCCAAATTATTTTCCAAAAAAAAAAAGGTTTATTTTTTTTCACTATTTTTCAAAAATAGCAGACCTACAAGCTTTGATTTGAGGCACATTTTAACGATTTTTCAAAAATAGCAGACCTACAAGTTCATAGCGCGCCACTCGGTGGCGCGCTATGAGCTTGTAGATCTGCTATTTTTAAATAGCTAAATTATAACAATGCTTAAAACACCAAAAGGGGTTCCCGCCCAAAATGGTTTAAGGTTATTGTAGCAGTCAATTTATATTGGGGGTCGGGAGGGGGCGGGGCGGGGGTCCCGAGACGTTGCCAAAGCATTTTCGGGGGTCCCCGGCCAAAAACGTTGAGAACCCCTGCTTTAATCATTAATTTGAAGAGAGTGGACGACGCTTCCTAGTTATACGCGCCGCCCGCAATTTGCAAATTAAGTTGCACATGACAGCACAGATTAATATTTAAAGTAAAGTAAACAAACACATTACTTAATAAATGTCCTCATCCCTTTTCATTTTGAAACAGAAACCCTTCATCCTGGCGCCGTGTATAAATAATTGGTACAATTATGAAACATTTTCAGAAATTTTTTTAGACCATCTGGGGGAATAAATAAATACATAAATCTGCGGCGGAAAGGAAGGAATTATTTTTGAGATATGGCATTTTTATGGCCGATATGGCCAATTCAGATTATGCTACCGATTAATCGTGCAGCCCTACTGCAAATACAGAAATACTTGTTTCGCAAGAAACAGAAGAATCTACAAAGTAACTAAAGCTGTCAAATAATTTTAGTGGTGTAAAAGTACAATATTTGGATCTGAGATGTAGTGGAGTAAAAGTAAAAGTATTGGAAATACTCAAGTACAAATACCTCAAAATTGTAGTTGAGTACAGTCACTTAAGTACATCTACTTAGTTACTTTCCACCAATACCCGTTGGGAAAGCGTGTCCTTAACGATTACCCGAAGTCAGAGCACATAGAATAACCAATCGTCATATCGCCATTGAGGCCAATCATAATAATGACGTCATATTTATGACTTCAGGGATCTCCATATATGGGCACCAAAGGGATTTCTGAATCTTGAATAAGACATTCATTTCATATAGTTGCTTAAAGGGACACTTCACCCTTTTTGCCAAAAAATATATATCAATGACGTTTATAAGATTTAGAACACTTTCCTGGCATTATTTTTTGTGTAATCTCTGGGTTTAGATATTTTAGATTAACGGGTGGCTCTGACGTCAGAGACACTCTTCCGTATTGCTACCGGACTACATTGTCTCCTCACACTTGCAGCTAGACCAGCCCCAAAACACAGCCGTCACGGACACTGCGATTTGTTCCACCTACAACCTTCGTTGACCGCACCCCCACATGCGCATTTGTTATTGTGTTTGTGTCATGTCGCCGTCGTCAGCAGAGCAGCACCAGAGAGACGCGCTATGTTGCCACGAATCCCCCCCCCCCCAACTCTAGATTTATTATAATGATATGAAGTGACTTGCCATAAACCATCCATTAACTCCCCATTCATCCAATTTGCATCTGCTTGTATTAAACAACATTAAACTCACCAACATTGCAGCTGTAGGGAAAGCTTGAATATCCACTTTCAAACTGCAAAGCTTTTGTTTCATAAAAATCCACCGAATCTTTTTCCCACTCAGCTCTGCACTTAGTTTTTCTTCTTTTTTAGTTCTATCTCACTACTAGAACTTTCTGACTCTGAGGTAGATAAGACTTTTGGCTGTCAACAGCATCCATTTGTTTTTTCAATGTTGTGGACCGGAGCGTGGTGAAATAGTTGCTAAGATACGATACTGCATAGTGATTGGCTCTGCTGCATGCCTATGAAGAGTACTGACCAATGAGCTGAGCCTAGCGCCCTTACAGACACCAGGTTTCAGTGTCTTGCTTTCCTGTTCCTATAGCTCAGTCGGCTGCCCCTTCTTATTACTTGTCTGTGCGTCTGCATGGGAGCGAGTGACTGAGAATCACCATAACGCGCTGTCATTTTTCCACAAGCCCAAAATACGGGATTAAGTGCGTCCCGTATCGGTTCATTACGGGACAGGTCTTTTAGTTGCCAAAGACGGTACGATCCCGTATTTTACGGGACGGTTGGGAACCCTTGACAAATAACATTGGTTGCATCTTACAATGGAAAAGGACACGGTAATGCAGTACGTTTTTTTTCTTTTTACTTCCACAAGAATGTTCTCTAAAAGCCAGTGCATTAGAATGACGGGGTGGGGGTGGACGCGTTGCCTGTCCCTTGTACACATGCAGATGGGGGGGGGGGGGGGGGGGGATTCGTGGCAACACTACACAGCGCATCTCCTCTGAGTTGTTTTTTTCTGTATACTCTGGTGCTGCTCTGCTGACGACGGCAACATGACACAAACACAATAACAAATGCGCATGTGGGGGTGGAGTCAACGAAGGTTGTAGGTGGAACAAATCGCAGTGTCCGTGACGGCTGTGTTTTGGGGCTGGTCTAGCTGCAGTGTGAGGAGACAATGTAGTCCGGTAGCAATACGGAAGAGTGTCTCTGACGTCAGAGCCACCCGTTAATCTAAAATATCTAAACCCAGAGATTACACAAAAAATAATGCCAGGAAAGTGTTCTAAATCTTATAAACGTCATTGATATATATTTTTTGGCAAAAAGGGTGAAGTGTCCCTTTAATGAAATGCATCTACTGGATTTTAGCTGCATTAACATTTCCGGCCACAGGAGGGCATCCACAGCCTATATGTTGAATGTACCATAGTACCTCTGGATTTATTCTATCGGAGTAAAACACACACACACACACACACACACACACACACACACACACACACACACACACACACACACACACACACACACACACACACACACACACACACACACACACACACACACACACACACACACACACACACACACACACACACACACACACACACACACACACAGTTTGAGTTTCTTTTTCACCATGTTTTCGCTTTTTCAGAGTTTCTTTATAGGGCATGGGATAGGAGGCGAAGGGTGACGTATAACTAAATTGTATTATAGATGAACGTATAACTGTTTTACAGATTGGTTATATATTTCATGTACAGGTCGGTGTGGGTTTACTACTACCGTCTGTAATCCGAATGAGTTGCTGGCTGGCTACACACCTGAATGTCCTTGTTTTGTTTTTGTTTTGTTATTGTTTTAAATTGCTGTGTCTGATAGGGATGGGGATGGGTCAAGAAACTGTCCGGACACGAAAATAAAATATGAATTCATTCATTCATTCATTCATATACTGTTGAATTTGATGTTCCGTCTATAGAGGGTATGCGTGTGACATCATCATCAAACCAGGAAGTTATGCAGGAACGCCTACTTTCTGGCCTTGACAGCCCACACATCCACACAGAAAAGTCTTATCTGATTGCATTAAACAACATTAAACAATGTTAAACTCACTTTGCCTGTTGCTTTGCCACTCGATGTGCCATTCACTTTAAGCATGCGCATACTCTCTATTTCTATGTTCAGGTCTAACTGGGTTAAAGAGTGTAGGAGACAACGGGGCGGACGTGTCATGAAGGAGTGCGTTTAATTATTTCACTGTGTGTGCGGTCATCAGTGCACCTGGAGTGGGGAACTTGGGCGAGTCTCTGAAGCCTCCGTACTCCTCCTCGTAGCAGCCGGCCAGCTGCTGGAGGCAGCGAGTGGCCACGTCGGGGGCGAAGGGCGGGGTGTCGCCCGGGCTGAGAGTGATGGCCGTGCCTTCCCTCAGGGCCTCCATGACTCTGTCCCCGCTGGCTTCCAACGCAGACCTGTTGCTCTGCCACTGAGGCAGGAAAAGACAATCACAAGCATAAGCCATTAAAGACCCGAGACCAAAATGTTTTCGAAATCGGTTTTCTGGAAAACATATGTTTCTGTGTCAGCGGTGCTCAAACTTTTTCATGTCAAGGAATTATATCTGTTTTGTTCCAGGGACCTCCCAGAGGCAAAGATTTGAGTTAAAAATGTTCGCTGGGAAAGAATATCTATTCAAAGATTTGCACCCGTTTTCATGATTTAAAAAAAAAAACAGCTTGTACAAGCTCGTAGCGCGGCACTCTGTGCCGTGCTATGAGCTTGTAGATCTGCTATTTTTCAACAGCTAAAGTTTAACATAATGGTTAAAGTGGTTAAAAGCTATAAGGTGACACAGATGCGTTCCAGGTCTTAATGGCATAATGTAATTTGACCGATACCGTCCAGGAAAGCAACGGGACATGTTGTCCTGGCAACATAAGCAAAGCATTATTAGACTAGAAAAAGTGCCCTTCTGGGCACAGGTCTCCACCAGGAGGATGTTTTGTGTGTGTGTGTGTGTGTGTGTGTGTGTGTGTGTGTGTGTGTGTGTGTGTGTGTGTGTGTGTGTGTGTGTGTGTGTGTGTGTGTGTGTGTGTGTGTGTGTGACGCGGCTTGGCCTGTTGTAGCGCCACCATGAGGCTGATTTGAAAACTGTCAAGTGGCATTTCTTCCTCAGCCTAGTGGGAATATGCATGTTTTGCACAAAGCGGCCTCCTGGTGGCGCTATAACAGGCCGTTCTGGAAATTCTGGGGCAGAGGTTCATCGTTGGCATCCAGGGAGTGTGTGTGCAAAATTTGACATCGACCGGGTTAACGGTGCCGGAGATTAGCTGTTCACAGACGGACGGACGGACGGACACACACACACACACACACACACGGACACACGGACGGATGGACGGAGTGCAAAACATACTCTCTCCCCATGCCTTCGGCCTGGTGGAGACAATAAGTGACGGTCACGAGGAGAAGTGCTGCTATTGCCAAACAGCCATTCAAAAATGATCGTCTGTCTGTGCCAACAGAGTATGAAAAACTACAGTAAGCAGCATAAAGCCCTCATGTTGGTCAGTATCACATTAGCCAGCTTTCATGTCAAGCATTGCATTGCCAAAATGTGGAATGTACTAAATGTTAAACCCCAGCTGCAAGGGGTTTCCTTGTGCTAAATGCACGGGCCCGCCTGCAGTTCCAGCCTTTCTGGGGGCTCGATATGCACACATAATAACTATTCCTACTTCCAGGCAAGGTTAATTAAATCGGAGGGAGCGGAGAAGCGGGGAGACATGTGAGAATTTTGGCTGGTTGAAGACCAAAATTCTCACATGTCTCGCCCCGCTTCACAATTTGCGTCCTCACTTTTCTGTCCTTACACATCTCTCTCTTTCTGCCACCAGTGTGGCACACGTTTGAGCACTCATGTTCGGATCCTGTCTTCCGAAACTGGTTTGACAAGGGGATCAGAACTACTAAAGATCTGTACAGCAACGGGACTATGGCACCATTCTCATACTTAACAGAGCAATTCCGTTTGCCTGGCTCTCACCTATTTCGCTACTTTCAGATCAGACAAAGACAATTCCCAAACTTTCCAAACCAACCCAACCATTCTGCAGTGGACTTTCTCTGAACCCCAATACAAAGGGCTTAATTTCAACAATATATAATTAACTCAACTCAATAAACCCAGAAACTAGTCTCAACCATCTTAGGATGGCATGGGAGCAGGACCTCGGGCTAGACATGCCCGACCTGACATGGAAGACAGCTCTGAGACTGGTTCACAGTTCCTCAATCTGTGCTAGACATAGTCTTATCCAATGTAAGATCATTCATCGGGTTCATTACACAAATGCAAGACTAGCACAGATATTTCCAGATATTAATGATGCATGTAACCGATGCAGACAATCCGCTGCTGGTCTGTCACACATGTTTTGGACATGCCCTAGGTTGGTGGACTTTTGGACAACTATATTTAAATCCTATTCTGATATATACCATCCATAACCATCCATATTTGGCATTCCCCCAGGGACTAATATTCCTCTATACCTTAAGAGAATAATCTCCTTTACTTCTCTTTTAGCCAGACGTCATACTCTTCAAATGGAAACAAGTTTCTCCACCTACACATAACGGATGGATAAAGGACCTCTTGCTTGAAAAGATTAGATTCTCACTTAATGGTTCCATGAGAACTTTCCAGCAAACATGGACGCCCTTTGTGGACCATGTAAAAACCCTGACGGTAGTCCCAGAGATGAGAGATATTTGAACTATAGAGAACGCCTATGCATTGTACGTGGGTCGTGTAAACCGGTGGCTGCGCGCACACACACACACACACACACACACACACACACACACACACACACACACACACACACACACACACACACACACACACACACACACACACACACACACACACACACACACACACACACACACACACACACACACACACACACACACACACACTCGCTCTCCATTGGCCAACAGCGCGGGTGAGCTATCTAGAGTTTATATATATCTATGGTAGGTACCCTCACAAAAAGCCTGCAGTAATCCTGGTCTCTAAACTACCTCCCCCTGGCCAGCCGGGGCACTTGATGGAGAGGAAAGGAACTGGTCGGAATAACGTGTTCCTTCCACGCGCTACGTCCGGCTGGGGAAATTCCCCACTGTCAGGTGAAAAGAAGCAGCTTGGACTCCTCATGCATGGAAGGAAGCATGAGGTCAGTCCGCTGCCCCCCCAGGTTGGCAGAGGAAGTGTAGCGCCCAGGATTACATTAGATGATTGACACTGGGTGAAAAAAATGGGTTGCAAAATCATGGGATAAAAATGTGCTACTTGCTGAGTCAGTAATCCAAATCTCCACACGTGTTGAAGACCCCTGCCTCAGTGCTGTACCTGTCAATCTCCACACGTGTTGAAGACCCCTGCCTCAGTGCTGTACCTGTCAATCTCCACACCTGTTGAAGACCCCTGCCTCAGTGCCGTACCTGTCTCATGATTCTGGTGAGGACGGTTTTGAGTCCAGGTCTACCTCCAGCGTCTCTGGGAGGGAAGTAGGTGCCCCCGATGAAAGGTCGGAGGTCGGGGGTCAGCCAAACATTCATCGGCCATCCACCGCCCCCACTCGTTGCCTTGGGGCGCAAAGAACATGAACAATACATACCAAGTAAGCGTTACAGTAACAGTCACTTGAAAGAAATAGCCTGAGCACGCACGCACGCACCGAATGGTGCCCGCACTCTTTCTTAATCAATTTAGGCCTGACGTCGAAATGAAAAAATGTCTTCTAAATGCTGACAGTTTTCTGAAATAACTGTGTTTCTGTATCAGTGGTGCTCAATATTTCATGTCAAGGACCCCAAAAATGATATGTAATTGGCCACCGACCACCATCTGTTATTCCAGGAACCCCTCAGAATCAAAGATTTGAGTTAAAAACGTTCTCTCTGAAAGAATATATATTCAAAGATTTGTGCCGCATTTTCACGATTTTTCAAAAATAGCAGATCTACATACAGCTTATACATACATACATACATACATACATACATACATACATACATACATACATACATACATACATACATACATACATACATACATACATACATACATACATACATACATCGATTTTGATCCTGTTAACGACTAATCAATTAATCAGACCCATCCCTATTAAATATATGTGAATGCACACACCTGGATGAAGGTCATGTAGACTTTGTCCACGTCAGGTCTCTCTTCTCGGTCTACTTTGATGCAGACGAAGTTGTCACTGAGGAGCTTGCCGATTTCCTCGTCCTCGAAAGACTCCCTCTCCATCACGTGACACCAGTGACAGGTGGAGTATCCCACTACCATGGAACCCATGCATGGGCAAGAACACAATTAAAAAACAATGTTCAGGACCACTATTGGGGCTGGGCAAATAAGCGAGAATATATCAAAACTGACATTTCGAACCAACCACATGAGGAAAAACGCCTTACCCATTTTTTTAAATAATCTACTAAATTGACGAGTCTGATTATCCACAGGCTAAGTGTCAAAACAAAACGTGTTTTTGTTCAAAGCTGGTTAAATCACTAGACTACTGTATATTATGATATATATATATACTGTATATAATTGTTGCTCAGCTAAATGATGCGTTCAGATGGGCAGATACAAAGATACAGTCTACCATTCATTTTCAATGGAAGCCAGCAACGTGAAGTTACGAAGGAAATCTGACGTTTGTAGCTGCTAAAAAAAGATACAAAGCTACAAATAAGTTGAACTGGCTTCAACTTTAGATACAAAGCGGCAATTATGCTGTGAATCTTTGTATCTTTGCATCTGCCCATGTGAAGTGCATCGATTAACGCAGACGTTGTCGCCTGGATCAACGACAGGTCTGCTCAAGAGGGGCGCGACAACGAAAGCATAAAAAAGCGGTGCAACGTAGGTGAGGGCCGAACCTCTAGTCAAATTTATTTTAAGTCATCCGATTGTACCAGAAGACCAAAAGTCTGAAATAATGGTGATTATAATGGTTGATGAAACAACCAAACTTGACCATCTTTGCTAATACCTGATAGGAAGATGGGCTTGTCCTCCTCCTTGGCTTTGTCAAACGCATCCTGTCCCCATGGGTACCTGAGAGAATGAGATGATATTAACCACAGTGCGTGCGTGTGTTAGTCACCAGTCAACAAGGTTGTGTGTGTGCGTGCCACGTGCATGCATGTGGTTAGTGGTTACACAGTCCACAGGGTTGTGCGCGTGCGCGTGCATGTGGTTACTCACCAGTCCACAGGGTTGTGTGCATGCTGCAGGAGGTAGGGGGAGCGCTCCTTGGCCAGTCTGTTACTGTGACTCCCTGAAGCCATGCTGAGACTGACAGAGGGGCTGCTGGGAAACAATACACACTGTATGAACAATATATATAGACAATTTACAATTTAAGTATTTAGCAGACGCTCTTAACTCAATCTATGCTTCCGACAGTCTCTGGTACAAAACATCATGAGATGAGGGGGTCAGTCAGTGGCCAAATACATAAAAGTTTGAGTGTCCTTGACATGAAAAGGTTTGAGAACCACTGATAGATAGAAACATACGTTTTTCAGAGAACCATTAGGATTTAGAAGATTCTTTTTTAGAATCGGCATCAGGTCATAATGGGTTAAAGTTAAAAAAAAAACACAATAAAGTACAAAATGAAATTCTGTCAGGTCAAATAAATCACGTCCCCTGGATTCCATTTATACCAAACCAAATACGGTAACAGATAACATAATTGTGAATGCATGATGTAACATATTAATTGTAACACACATAATGCACTTGCATTGTTGTGAATGAGACAATTAATTACAATTACATTAGAACATGAATGAAACTAAATATTTCATACACAAACAGTATGTAAAATACATTGTTATACAAACATTACAAAAGACAACAGCATTAAAATTGCAGCTCAGAAATGTTAGTAATATCATAAAACATGCAGTTATTGTTGTTGTTCACTGACACTAACACTTGTTTATATCCAGTAATATACTTCAAATGTATACTTGCTGATTATAACACACTCAGCACAGTGACATGGCATCATGTTGCAATATTAACTTATGTATGCTATGTAACATGACGTTGCATCATTCAACCATGTCCATGACTGTGCGTCATGTGCGTGCCCCCCAATGCAATGTTACATCATAAGTGTTGCTTATATATTGACTTGTGCAACTTGAATAACTACAACGTTAATTGTACATTGTGTCAGTTTACTGTCTTAAAAAGCAATATAGTAGCAGGGGGGGTTGTCTTGCAAGCTAAACACGCATGCAACTTTGATCATAATAATCCACCTTGAACGTGCATGCTGCTTTGCCACAACAAGTTCACAACAACAACAACATGTCAAACTAGCTTAGCTTTCCTGCTAGCAGTGGTTATTAATACTTCAGACTCCCTTTTAAACAATAACTTAATAATAATAATAACAACCTATGCCTAAAAAGCTAAGCCAAACTCTAACCTCACAAAAACACCATGCCTGAGAAAAGAAGGTTTACAAAAAAACCTTCTTAAAAAAGTATGCAACTGGGGGAGCATGCTTACAATATCCTTGTACTCTACTACCCTCTAGGGGTTACACCGTTTGTCACCGTTTGTCTGTTTTCTGTTTTTATGTTTTGTGTGAGGACTGCGGATGAAAATTAGCATCTTTGCTAATCCCGGTGTATTTACGTTCATGTGACGTTCATTAATATGCTCTGTCCTGTCTAAATAAACAAATAAAGTAAAGTAAAGTAAAGATAATTCGACCCGGTAAAAACGGGTCGAACGGACTCGAATTTGCGGTTGGTCGAATAGTCCTGGGTCGAAATCTCTGGTGACCTTCTAACCTAGCCCTGAAATATGACATGTCATGTGAACCAAACCCGTCCCTCACAGAAAGTCTGCCTAGTAAAACCTCAAAACCCTGGCCACGTAAATGGGTGAAGAAACACCCGGGGAAAGCAGTATGTTAGTCTGTACCCCAGACTATATATATAGCCCCATTCGAACCCTTTCTCCCGTCCAAAACACAGAAAAGGTAACCGAGGGTCCCAAGAGGGGCTAAGGCTAATACCAGCAGCCATAATGTATGGTAGGTGCTTTACCTGAAGCCGCAACGGACCGCCCGGGGGTTCAGCAGCGGGTGTTTGTCTCTCGGCGCTGGGCGTGTAGAAGCACAATGACCGGCGGTACCGGTACGTCCCTGGCTGGTACTACTGGTACTACTACTGACCAGCCGCTGTGGTCTGCTGCTGTCTGTGTCTGCTCCCAGGACAGCTACACTCGGTAGGCGGAGGAACACCGGCTGATGTTGGGACGCGGCGGCAGCAGCAGAACGCCCCCATGCGTGTCTCAACATTCTTAATCCAGTTATTATATTAGTGGAACTGTCTGTCACACACACAACTTGGAGGTAAGGTGACGCGATCGAACCACGTGTGCTGCCTGTTTATAAAACCCCACTACTACTCCAGACCATAGCTCCAGACTCTCACTCTGCACAGGCGAGCGCCATGATGCAGTTCTACAAGTTCAGCAGAAGATGGTGCTGTGTAGCCTAGTAGAGCAGTGGATTTCAAAGGGGGTCCTGAATGCGAATATTTCCAAACGAGCGCACCATAGGACAGGGGTTCTCAACCCGTGGGTCGCGACCCTTTGGGGGGGTCGCCAAATTATTTCGGGGGGTCCCCAAATTATTATTATTAATTATTATAATTTCCTATGGCATAGGAATTGGAAATGGTCGCCTATGAATACAGTAGGCAGTAGGCTATAATACGGATCCATTTGGTTGTATTTATTTACTGTTTGAGTTTGAGAACCTGCTGTAGAGCACAAGGCAATGCCAATAAATTATAAACATTATTAAACACAACACAAAACGTTGTTGTTTGTGTTGTTGCTCACCAATAGGCTACCGCTCTCCATGGTGCTGGAGGTGCAGGGACCGCGGCCATCTTAATGGCAAGGTGCTAACAAGGTGCAACTTCCCATTGCCAGCCCATTCATCCAAACAGAAAAGTCCCATCTGATTAGTATTACACAACGTCAAACTCACCAAGATTGCAGCTGTACGAAAAGCTTGAATTATTCTCTTTCTATCCTCAAAGTGTTTGTTTCATAAAAATCCACTGTAGACATGTTATGAGTTACTTTCTGTCCTTAGTTGCAGGTGATTCTTTTTCTAAGTGTTAGATATCACTCAACTGCCCTGAATTTGCACATAATGCAGGAGGCAGCAGGACATTGCTTCACTGAAAACGAGCTTGTAGATCTGCTATTTTTGCCACGACAGCAATGTGGCCCTCTGGAGTGAGTGTGTAAATATAGTGGCTCTCTCCATCGTCAAAGTTGCCCACCTCTGTTCTGGGCCCTGTTGAAGACGGAGTAGTACTGTTTGATGAAGACGTCACGCATGGATCCACACAGGCTGCTGCCTCCACTGAAGGCCAGTACGGCAACCATAGTAACGAGACTGCAGGGCAACATACAAAATCCTTAGTAATCGTGTGTTGTCAAACTTATAGAGTTGGGCAAACATCCGTGAAACCAAGATCTCACACGTGTATAAGGTAAAATGTATTGACTGACATATCCATCCATCCATTTTCAACCGCTTATCCGTAGTCAGGTCGCGGGAACTTCCCTCTCCAGAGCAACATTAGTGACTTCCTCCTGGGGGATTCCGAGATGTTCCAAGGCCAGTGAGTCGATGTGTTTCCTCCAGCTGCGCCTTGGTCTCCCCCGGGGTCTCCTCCCAGTGGGACGTGCGTCGAGGACCTCCCTAGGGAGACACCCGAGAGGCATCCTAACCAGATGCCCGAAACAGGTGGTTCGGGCTCCTTTCAGGGGAAGGAGCAGCGGTTCTACTCCGAGTCTCTCTCGCGTGACTGAAATTCTCACCCTCTGAGAAGCCACCCGTAAAAGAAGCTGCTTGTATTCGCGACCTTATTCTTTCGGTCATGACCCACACTTCATGACTATAGGTGAGAGTAGGAACGAAGATTGCTCGGTAGACAGAGAGCTTTGCCTTCTGGCTCAACTCCCTATAACAATGTTATAAAAATCATATAAAAGAAGCATACTTTTCTTGTAAATTAAATGGATATACAAACATAAAAATAAAAAATAAATATACATACTATAATGGTATTTATTTATATATGGAAAGGATATATCTCAAATTATTAAAAACTACAAACTGACAAAAAAGACCATGCATTTGCCATGCATGTACTTACCTCATAGATCACATACATGTTTGTTTACTTGATTCATACATGATTCGCTTTATTGTCTTATATGAGGATTGTATGGAAGGTGCCACTTTCAAGAGTTCACATATAAAATGTAGTATGTACTTTACATGACATACATGTAAATGACATAGCCTACACGTAAAGACTTACTATTAGAGGCAACAGGACAACATATGTTTCTTCTACTTTTTTCCCATATGGGTTACATCCCCATTCGGCTGCTAGCTCCCACCATTCTACAGTACTTACATCCCCATTCGGCTGCTAGCTCCTACCATTCTACAGTACTTACATCCCCATTCGGCTGCTAGCTCCCACCATTCTACAGTACTTACATCCCCATTCGGCTGCTAGCTCCCACCATTCTACAGTACTTACATCCCCATTCGGCTGCTAGCTCCCACCATTCTACAGTACTTACATCCCCATTCGGCTGCTAGCTCCCACCATTCTACAGTACTTACATCCCCATTCGGCTGCTAGCTCCCACCATTCTACAGTACTTACATCCCCATTCGGCTGCTAGCTCCCACCATTCTACAGTACTTACATCCCCATTCGGCTGCTAGCTCCCACCATTCTACAGTACTTACATCCCCATTCGGCTGCTAGCTCCCACCATTCTACAGTACTTACATCCCCATTCGGCTGCTAGCTCCCACCATTCTACAGTACTTACATCCCCATTCGGCTGCTAGCTCCCACCATTCTACAGTACTTACATCCCCATTCGGCTGCTAGCTCCCACCATTCTACAGTACTTACATCCCCATTCGGCTGCTAGCTCCCACCATTCTACAGTACTTACATCCCCATACTGGCTGCTACATGGCTCCCACCATGCGGTTGATGCTGGAGATCAGGGAGGTT
The DNA here is from genome assembly GCF_951216825.1 of Electrona antarctica. Lineage (NCBI taxonomy): Eukaryota > Metazoa > Chordata > Actinopteri > Myctophiformes > Myctophidae > Electrona > Electrona antarctica. The sequence goes on from NC_136805.1 coordinate 11,095,737, forward strand.
CCCTGTGGCACCGCAAAATTGCCATTGACAGTAACACTAGAAAGGCATCAAGTTGTGTCATATGTTTTTGGCCACATAATCATAATAATAATAATAGTACAAGTTAGTACAAGATTCAAATCCACCACTCCTGAATGAAGTGTCTGGTGCTTGGAGTCTGGTCCAACGCACAGGTCCTGGCTGTACTCCTGGTGAGAGCAGGAGTGGACATGGTGAGACGTAGGAGGGGCCCGGACAGGAGTCAACCCACAGAGCCTAGTCCCTCCACATGCCAGAATTGTGTGTCCCAGTCCCGGCAGAGTAGTTCCGGAGTGGTTCCAACGGATTGTGTGGCCCTGGTCTTTCCCTAGCGGGTTTGATCGAGGGTAGCTACTGGGACGTAAGTAGGGACTTGATCACCCCAGCTGGGTCACGTGAGTGAGGGGTATGATGTTCGCGAGAGGATCACTGATACATCACTGAGGAATGAGGATACGTCCCAGGTGCATCCATACGATGTATTTTCAGATACACAGATGCAGATACACAAGCTGAGCTTTTTGAATAGCCAAAAATATGCATGGTTAAAGAAGTTGTTAAAACGATTGTTATGCTATATCAACTATTTTTGCTGTGGTACCCTGGTACCCCCAAGGACCCTTATGGGTCTCTTTGAGAACCACTGAATTAAGTACCCCTTAAAAATAATCTGGAGACAAATACAATGGGTGGGTGGGAGTCCCATTGATTAAAATATACATGTATTAAAAAAACTCATTCATAATAAAATATACAGCAAATTCACAATATTTTAGCAAGGTGAATATTATATAATTAATTACAAGTGAGTAAAATGAAAGCTTGTAGATACAAACTGTTCTACATCGTCTAAAAATACTGCTTTGAGTGCACAGACTAATTTCACTGCAAGTGATAGAACAAGCTTATGTGCATTGCAGGTTTGCTGCCCCCAAAACCATACATATATTATATACACAGATAATGTACTGCTGCTCATTCCACCATATTGATTTGATTTGATTTATTTATTTAGCACAGTATAAAAACAGTACAAAAGGGATATAGGAAGATATAGTAGAACATAAAAAATGGAGGAGGCAAGAAGCCCATAGCGCTTTTATAGCCTACAACAAAACATAAAACAAGAAAATTTAAAAATGATTTGAATGCAATACATATTATTTACAGATAACATTCTAGAAAGGTTCTAGAACAAAACAAAAAAACTTGATTATCTGTAACACAATTATCGAAAATGGATTGTCAACATAGATGGCATATACGCTTCTATATAGTTATGTAAAAATGATAAATTCATATCAGGGAAAAGATAATGATGATTAGAATAAGAATAATTGAAGTGATCTGGTCAATCAGAACTTACTGATCCCATGGGACCAGATAACACCAGCATTATGAGAATTAGCCTATGGCTGTGGCTCAAGAGGTAGAGCAGGTCGTCCAATGATCCATGGGTTGGCGGTTCGAATCCCGGCTCCTCCTGGCTACATGTCGAAGTGTCCAATAGATTAATTACTGTTCAGGTGATCTGACTGCTTAGCAATTATGTAAACAATACTCCCTTTTGCAACGAGATCTTTTTTTAATGATGTTTGGGAGACAAGAAACACTTTCCTGTGGTTTTTATGTGGGTAATATGTGTGTTTTTTGAAAATGTAGTATTTCAAAGTGTCCATGGGCTCCATGATGTCATGGACACTGGGCTCACTTATTTCCTGGACTACATGTTGTCTCAGTAAGACAGCCCTCCCCCTATCTACAAGGAGGAGCAGTGCACCAAAGCGTTATGGGAATTGTAGTCCAGGAAGGAAGTGAGCCCATGCAGTGTCCATGACATGGTGCCCATGGATACCTTGAAATACTGAAATATCTAAAAACACAAATTACCCACATAAGTAAGTGCCATGCATCACATTCACATCCACCATACCATATACTCACTCCTAACTCGGCAGGCTTCAGAGACGAGACGCAAGTTACTAACATAACACACTCATTGGACTGCACTCCTTTCATCGTCAATGAGGGGAGAGAGCTTCAATAAGCCTGAGTCAGACCAGAGCCTGATCTAATTTAAAACAAAACAAAAATGGTGGCAGAGCCTGTTAGGCTTGCAGATTATTCGTTCAAAGCCATCAGGTCAGTAGGCCTATCAGGCGTGTCCAGAGCTCTGCGTAGGTTCTGCCAGAACAGTCCAGGGTGCTGTCCTGCAGCCTGGGACCAGCTCAGGTAGGTGTTTCTCTTCACCAGCCTCCTCATGTGATAGTAGGGAGACAACTGGTGGGCTGGAATGTCCTCCAGAAACACCAGGATCAGCACATCCTTCTGTTCATCAAACAGACGGTAGCTGCACACAGGAGAGGAGAGACACTTTACTTGACTTTGCACGCACGCACGCACGCACGCACGCACGCACGCACGCACGCACGCACGCACGCACGCACGCACCAATACCAGTGGGTGTGGATGGAGGTTTATCCAACGTGCCTGTTGGGCCCCTGAGCTGGGGGGGCCCTGAGCTTGAGCGTCCGCGTGACCGTGAAGAGGCTCAAGCTCAGGCCCCCCCTGTGAATAACAGTGACGCACACGGTCCTTGTCACTGTTATTAACAATGGTCTTATTCATTTGTGTCAATAAAATAACCCCAAAAGTCCTAAACCGTCATGATACGGTACATTACTGCAAGTGTTTAAACCCTCAGTTTGCATTTATTTGGCTTAGTTTTTGGCTGTTTAAGAAACAAAAAGCTCCAGGGGGGGTGGGGGGGCCCTTTTGCATGGCGGTGGCCCAGGGGCCCATCATTTCTAGATCCGCATATGTCTGTCTGTCTGTCTGTCTGTCTGTCTGTCTGTCTGTCTGTCTGTCTGTCTGTCCATATTCAGTTGCAGGCAGGCAGGCAGGCAGGCAGGCAGGCAGACAGACAGACAGACAGACAGACAGACAGACAGACAGACAGACAGACAGACAGACAGACAGACAGACAGACAGACAGACAGACAGACAGACAGACAGACAGACAGACTTGTAGAAGTGGGTACTGATTAGAAAGAAAGAAAGAAAGAAAGAAAGAAAGAAGCCCATCATAATGTCACGTATATCTCCCCCAGAGCCTTGATCTCCCCCACCTGGCAATCTGGATCTCTCTAGAGCACCATTCACTCTCCAGGTAATGGCGACTGATCACACAGATGGTCTTTCTGCTGCCATAGATGGCCCCCGTGATGTTCTCTATGATGGGTGTACCTGCAAGCAAACCACACAAATAAACATTAATCAAACCACATTCTAATCTAATTGATTCTGAACCTTTTCAGTTACAATGGCTCCCATGTTTAATATGCATTAGTCGTTTACCTGAAAGGCCCTATTTGGTTCTGAACTATTATTTCATATAAGTTAAGATGTCTTATATAAGAGAGGTCAGTTCCTGGTTACAAGTGTCAGCAACAGAAAGAGACATGCGTTTCAATAGAGTCAATAGAGACAGACACTTATATTAGGAAGAGACAGACATTAAGATGAATTACAGTGAGATACAGAGAGAGGTTTGTACCTGGTTGGAAGTCTCGGTGGTGCAGACAGAGTCTCCAGCCCTGCTCTCCCTCCAGCACTGGAAGCATTTCTCTGTAAACCCAGAGTTCATCGTGAACGTTGTAAGAGATGAAGGCATCATAGCGCTGAGGAGACCCTCTCTTTCTTTCCTTGGCATCATAAAGGAAGGCCAGGAAGAGGTAGTATCCGTAGAGAAGATGCAAACTCAGGAAGTGGTAGGTGAAGGATGTGAGCAGAGTTAGCACGATCACACAAGTGGAGGAAATGTAGCAGATGAAGCCAACGTCCATCCAACAGGAATGATAGTCAAAGTCCATAAACCTGGTGCCCTTTTTAGCCAGAGGATAGCCACAAGTGTAGCTGTTAACATCAACTACCTGTGTTCGGTTGTTGTTCAGCATCCACTGCTGGAAGTCAGAATTAGAGCAGTCGCAGGTGAAAGGGTTGCCAGCCATGTTAACATATCTGAGAGCAGGTAGAAAACTGAACACCGAGACATTAATCACTGTCAACTCATTTTGGCTCACATCCAGCCATGTAAGTTGAGTCAGGTTGGCTTGTACCAGGAAATCCAGGGACGTCAGATTACCGCTCCTTAAGGCAAGAGTCTTCAGCTGTGGCACGTGGTTGAATGTTTCAATGTTTGGGTCTAGTGGATTGCAATTCTCAACTGTTATGTGTTCCAAATGTATCATATCCTGGAGCATATTTAGCATTATTGAACTAAATCGACTCAAGGGAAGTGCATTATTCTGAAACGTAAAGCTCTTCAGGTTCTTCAATAATACAAACTCGTGGGGAGGTGAGGATGACATTTTGATGTAATCAAAGTCATAGGCTAAGTAAAAAGTTAGGCTAAGGTTTTGAAGTACTTCTAGTCCTTCCAAATAGGTGCGCCCCCAAGACTGCAGTCCTATGCCTAAGTGCTTGAGTGATTTCAGACTTGTAAACCCCCTATCACGGATAATTAGGACATTCTGATTTAAATCCAGAAATTCTAGTTTCTGTAGACCAGTCTTGAATGTGTTGCCTAATGTCCAAATGGAATTGTGATTCACAGTCAAAACCTTTAACTCATTGAGATTTTGAAACACACACAGTTTGAGTTTAATAATGTGGTTATTATCTAGATGAAGGTGTGTGAGTCTGGTTGTATGTAAGAAGTCTGAGCAGCTTAAATGACTAATATCATTATGATTCAGGTATAGGATTTGAAGCATGGAGAGATTCTTAACATCATCTGGCACTTTGTAAAGTGAGTTGCGCTCAATGTACAGATGACGCAGTTGCTCCATGTGTTTTAGTGAACCTGTGGGCAGTTCATTTAGGATAGTGTATGTTAGAGCTAGGTTGGTCAGCTGAATACAAGGTGACAGTTTTTCTCTTGGGTTCTTAATATAGCTTGCTTCTAAATCAAGTGTCCTCAGTGTGGGAATTTTGCAGGCAATATTTAGAAGACCTCTGTCTATCCACTTCTGCATGTTCATCAGCTGTAGGTACTGTAGTGAATCAAGGCTCTGTAGAGACTTTCTGATTGAGTCAAAAGATATATCACAATCTGAAAAATGCACCTTAGTTATATTCCTGAGAAACAACTTGTCCGGTATGTCCCACTCCCATCCAGAATAACTACAACACCTTGTCAGGTCTATGGTCTCAAGATGTGGAAATGCAGCTGTTGTGATGCTAAACGTTTTTATCGACTTTGATTCAACGCTCAACTCCCTGAGCTCAGACGAGTTGTTTAATGGCAGATCCTTCAATTGAAAAGACTCTAACTCAGTCCTGATGAGCAGCACCTGTAAGTGTGGTATTTGTAAGATGGTGATAATATCTGTAATTTGATTGAAGTCCAGACGTAGTGTCTGCAAACTGGGGAGTAGCTGGAAGGCAGCAGGGTTGATGGTAGAGATGTGGTTATCATCCAAGTTCAGTACCAGGAGGTTAGACAGTCCCTGAAACATATTGTCTGTCATCATTGTTAGTTTGTTGTGTTGCATATTAAGCACTTCCAGTTCCACCAAATGAACAAAAGTTCCATCATCTACATGAGTTAATCCGAGGTCCAAATCTCTGAGTTTTGACAGATGGTAAAAATCGGTACCGTTTATGTTTTGAATGTTATTATATTTGAGTGTTAATAACACAACCTCTCTGGGAATGTCATTTGGTACACTAACAAGTTTACGACTCGCACAATCCACTGAAACACCAGCGGTGACATTTTCAGAGTAAACAGCAGTGCAGTCTCTCAGGACGTAAGCCGGTGTGGGACTAAGATGAAACGTGCACAACATGAAGAAGAAAGGGAAACCGTGGCAGCTTCCTGGGTGTGGCATCGTCGTCGTCTTCAGGGTGAACTGTCAGGTATACTGTCGGTGTGGTGGTTCCACTGTGGACACTGGTTGGTGACAACACTGTTCAGCATGGATGATCTAAAGAGGACACAACAGTAAAACCAGTTCAGAATCATCTCTATTGTTGCATTGCAGGTTTACAGGTGTAAAAACAGTGGGTGGAATTTGTTTTTGTGCAACAAGCTCCATCGTTTTGATTGTTTCCTGTAGAGAGAAAGAGGAGAGAGGAAAAAGGAGGGGGGGGGGAGGAGGACAAAGAGACAACAACGTATCTACATATTCACACATAGCATATCGATCCAAACATTCATGCACATGAGATATTGAAATAAGGAGCATGCATGAGCAGCAGCCGGTATCTGTTCCTATAGACATTAGTGCAAGAAGAGTATCAGTGTAGTATTAATAAAGTACACATGTAACCTTTTAATTTGTAACTCTACTTCCAGTATGTTGTTCTCAGTCTGGTTGATTGATTGAATACTTTAATGACATTTTATTCATTGTTTTAAGTAGTACAACAGGTTAAAAACCATGTCAAAAAAATGCAAGAGGCTCGTTTCCATTGGTGGTCCTTTAAACATTCAACACTCAAACAACTGGACAAAACAAGACAACAGTGTGACAGAAAAAACTACACAACGATATAGAAAATCAAAATATGACATTTAAATTCTCGATAATAACATAGGTGTGTGTGTGTGTGTGTGTGTGTGTGTGTGTGTGTGTGTGTGTGTGTGTGTGTGTGTGTGTGTGTGTGTGTGTGTGTGTGCGTGCGTGCGTGCGTGCGTGCGTGCGTGCGTGCGTGCGTGTGTGTCACATTCCTAAGCCTTGAGTCTTGAGTAGGAGACTCAGAGACCAGAGTATAGGAGACTCAATGAGGGAGGAAACTAGCCCACTCCTTTAAGCTGTACACATAATGACTGTACAAAAATAAGGCTTTGCAGAACTGAAGAAGCAACTTCCCCATTTAGCCTGTTTTCACTTCACTGACAGTTATCAAGTTCAAATTCCTATACAAACGGCATAATACGTCATAATACCAAATCCTTATATATACACTTTACATAATTTATCCCTAATCCCTGTACATTACTAGGCTATGTATTTACTATTTGTCATTATTGTTAAAACTTTTAGCTGTATTTTATTCTGTATCTGCCCTGTAACTGTCAATACATGTCTGTCTGTCTGTCAATACATGTCTGTCTGTCTGTCTGTCTGTCTGTCTGTCTGTCTGTCTGTCTGTCTGTCTGTCTGTCTGTCTGTCTGTCTGTCTGTCTGTCCTAAACCACTACTAAAACAGTGATGAGATATTTTATTTAAGGATTTATTCATGTTTTCAAAAGCGTTGAAAACATGAATATTGTCGCTTTTTTCATTTGTCGCTTTGTTCCATCGCTTTGTTCCATCGCTTTTTTCGTTTGTCGCTTTTTTCGTTTGTCGCTTTTTTTGTTTGTCGCTTTTTTCCGTTTGTAACACTCCCATTGTAACAATTAGAATGCGGAAGTGCTCATTCTATCTCAATGGGACAGTTCCAACCATAGGAGCAATGTTTTGAACTCTATAGCCCATAGGCACCCGCTTTGCGGCGAGATCAAAGCGTGTCGCTACTCTCCTACTCTACACTCTGGTTCACATAAGCCTGATGTCAATCTTCAGTGAGTTTAATTCTATTCTAATGTGATGGTTTTCATTGTCTTTCATTAATTTATTTCACAAGATATGATACAGATTTTTTTTTTAATTGTATTCTTTCTACTGTCTTGGACCTTCTTTAAGTTCACCACCATGTTTTCTTTCCCTCTGATACGTGTCTACAAACGAAATTAACTTAGAACTCTGTCCAGAAACTGAACCCTTTAAGAGCACCTGTTTTCAGTTTACCATAATTACAGGCCCACACATTAGTTTGATTAACAGTTTCACTGCTGCAAAATAATTTAAATTAATTGAATCCTACCTGAACTCCTAAAACTCTGTGACAACCATCCTTCCGCAGTGAGTTGGTCTGAGGGGAATGAACTCAATGAGGGGCCAGTTTAGAGAGTTCATGTGACATGGAAGTTACTTTGTGTTGACACTTCATAAATATGATGCGAGTGAAGAGAAGTGAAAAAGGAACAGTGTAAGAATACAAAACCACCAGACCTGAGGCCGATTTTACAACGTACAAAACAACATACGACGTACAAACTTCTCTCCAACTGGAATGTCAGTTAATGGTTCATAGATTGTGTGTAGAACGTTTTCAAAAATCAGGGCAGAAAATCAGGTATAAGCATTTTTCAAACTGCTCAAAATGGCGGAAAATCTGAGGGCGGAGCTTACTTGTCAAAGTGACAGGTGTGTTCCCCCTGAGTCAAGGAACATGTGGAAACAAGTGCCATGAAATTTGGCCAAACGAAGCATGAGTTATGACTGTTCAAAGGTTTAATTTAAAAAAAAAAAATGCTATAGCGCCAATTGGAGTAAGACTGCTTCTAGTGCTATTTGGCATGACCCTCTACTATACTGTAAAGTGACATAAGCATATGACGCTGCATGTATGTATTAGAGGCAGAAGAAGAATTTTCACAAACCAGCAATTTTCATTGGCTCATAAAAACGTAATTTTTTCACTTAAAAATAAATGACTACGTGTTATTGTCCGTATAGGTCCAAAGTTCACGTGTAGACGTCTTTGTGCATTTTGATCAAAGATCCTGGGAGGAGATACTGAACTGTTTGATTTGAACTGTTTTTCATATAATTCAAAATGACGGGTGATCTAAAGGTCAGAGGTCAAAAGTCAGAACACGAAAGTTGTTCGGCATGAGGAGACACATATGTGTATCAAAGTGGAAGAAGAAGAAGAAGAAGAAGAAGAAGAAGAAGAAGAAGAAGAAGAAGAAGAAGAAAAACACAAAAACAATAAGTGACCAAAGTCACTTTGTGACTTCTTGGTCCCTTACTAATAACTTGAAATTATATAGCGCCTTTCAAGAAACCCAAGGATGCTTTACAAAACAGAAAAACAGAAAACAAAACAAACAAACTAATTGCCAAAAGCCTGAGTAAACAAATGTCTCTTCAGTGCAGACTTGAAAGCCTCCAATGTAGGAGTCTGGCGAATCTCCAAGGGGAGAGAGTTCCAGAGGGCAGCTAGGGGCTGCCACATAGAGGCTCTATCGCCGAGGGTCCGCTTTTTCGCATGACGGATGGTGAGGAGTTCCATGTCCGAAGACCTCAGGTTCCGCTCAGGGGTGTAGTCCTTGAGGAGGTCTGTCAGATATTGTGGGGCAAGGGCATGGAGGGATTTGACCCACCAAATGCAGGAAGCTTAGCAGAGAATAAAACCTGATGCATAGTGTTTTTTTGTGTGTGTGTTTGTTGGAAATCAGTTATTTCCAGTGGGTGTCAATTGCGTATGAATTTGAATTTATGTTTATCTTTCCATCCAGCCTGTGCCCCTCTCTTTGTCTCTATTTCTATCTCTGTCTCCCCCCCCCCCCCCTGCATGGCAGAAGTGATATCGATGGTGGTGGTGGTGATGAGGCCTAGGTTTCTCCTAATGAACTCCTTTGTTACTGTTGCATGATATTAAAGTGCAATGACATGTCTGTACACCAGAGGGCAGTCTTGTACTGCAGCTTTTCAGAGGAAATGCACACGTATAAGTTGCTGGCCTGATCTTTGACAAACTGAATAGAAATGTGGAGAGAAAAGATCTCTGCATATTGTATTAATTGTAGAACAGCAATGTTTGGAAAGAGATTCTCTTATAATAGTTCATGTGCAAGGTCCAAAACTGTAAATCAGAATTTGTAGGGGTAATGAATATTAAGAATAGCCTACATTTTATAATATAGTGTGGGGACTGGGGATGCAACTCATCATGACATTTAATAGAAAATAAGTTTAATGTGGTTAACATCTAGTCTCTTACAAACGTTGTAAAAAGATACATGGAGATGGAGTGAGGATGGGGGGGGATCAGAGAGAGAGATAGAGAATGTGAGTGTGACAGTAAGGCGTGTGTGTGTGTGTGTGTGTGTGTGTGTGTGTGTGTGTGTGTGTGTGTGTGTGTGTGTGTGTGTGTGTGTGTGTGTGTGTGTGTGTGTGTGTGTGTGTGTGTGTGTGTGTGTGTGTGTGTGCGTGCGTGCGTGTGTGTGTGTGTGTGTGTGTGTGTGTGTGTGTGTGTGTGTGTGTGGTGTATACATTGTGTAAATACTGTAGGTAGGTTTATCCCTAACTGCTTTACTGTAGCCCTCATGTGACTTAACCAAGGCCATCTGTTTCACTGGTATCTTTCTCTGTCATTAACCTTGTTAAAGGGCAGTGCACCGTGACCCCAATGGCTCCTTTTAATGAGTGGTAGTGGTGTGTGTGTGTGTGGGGGTGTGCCTGCGTGGATTTGCATGTGTATGTGAGTGGTGTTGATGTGTGTAGCCTACGATGTACATGCGCAACGTCTGTGTGTATGTCTGTTGAGTGTGTGCGTGCGTGTGCGTGTGTCACTCACTGGTTACCAAGCTGCAAACTGCTTTACACTCCACTGCAGTTAAGTAACACCCAATCCCAAACAAAGTCATGTGGTCAGTATAAGGAAATATATGCCACCTCTCAATGATGGATGTCAAAGTGTGTGTGTGTGTGTGTGTGTGTGTGTGTGTGTGTGTGTGTGTGTGTGTGTGTGTGTGTGTGTGTGTGTGTGTGTGTGTGTGTGTGTGTGTGTGTGTGTGTGTGTGTGTGTGTGTGTGTGTGTGTGTGTGTGTGGACACTTTGGTCTTTAATAAGGCTTGTCTGTCTCAATACATCAGACATAACAGATGGTGAGCAGACATGTCTGTTTGCTCTCTAGCATGACCAAATCTTTCCAGTAACTACACCTGCAGTAGACATGCACAACAGTCTCTCCACACCATACTACTGATGCTTTTATTTTCCACAGCTCACACACAGTTTGCTCAATGCAAGTCTTCTTGGCTGAGATGATACAAACGGGCAACACAAATTAAGAGATAAGATAACATTGATCTCTGTTAGACAGAAGAGGGCTGCGGAAAACAGACGACAGAGAGGGAGGGAAAAATAAGGTATATCAAGCTAATTCAGGCATCGATACTGCAGATAGATTTGTGATGATCAGGTTAACAGGAGGATAAAGGCTGCTTCATGAGACAGCGGTTAGAGACCACGGTTCACATCAACACTTGACGGTCATGATAAAATACCACCCTTTTTTTCTTACTCAGTCTGTGTCTCATAGGAAGGCTGTGGGCAGTTCAGAAACCCGTCCACCAGTGACATCATCGATGGTGAATCCAAGCTAATACAAACGGCAGGCTTTCTTTTCCTGAAAAGTTGCAATGCAAAAGTTGAAGCCATCGTTCTCACGATAATACAAATCTAAATATATTTTAAAACAAATCTTGTTTAAAAATAAATCTGCCTAATGATGATGTCACTGGTGGACGGGTGTCCGAACTGCCCAAATCCCTCCTATGAGACACAGACTGAGTAGGAAAAAATGGTGGTGTTTTATCATGAACATTAGTGAGGACCAATTATATGAAGAGATGTTGAAAAGTGGTGAAGTGGTCCTTTAAGACATACTGTAGAATGAGAGGAGTGGAGGTGGTTGTAATGCTTGTTTTGTTTGGGCTGTTTGGTCTGCTGCAATTAAGGCTTTAGCTCTGTCTGTCTGTCTGTCTGTCTCATTTGAAGCCATTCCCGATTCACTAAGCTGTTTACACCCATATGTTGGGTGTAAAGGAATTTTCCAAACTTCCCACGTTAGTATTCTGATTCAGTAATCTTTTTTTGTCTCTGAATTGTGCGGAGGGCTCAAGTCTGCTCGGATGCAGACTTACAGTACATGGGACCAAAGCTTGCTGTATGTCATTAGAATTCCTTATTCTACTAGCATAGGAAGTTTGGAAAATTCCTTTACACCCAAAATATGGGTGTAAACAGTTTAGTGAACCGGGCCCATTGTGACTGCTGGTGTGAAGGAGCAACCACTATGACAAAACCTGACACATTTAACTCTGAAAACAATCAATATGGACAAATATGGAGATGTTATGTTGCCGAATACCTGAATAGAAAAGAATGGAAAAGAAAAGACATTTGCACATTTGGAAATTTGTGTGGTTTTCGGGCCTGTTGAGAACTCTAGTTTTCGCCGGCTGCCGGGCGCGGCTGCACTAATAACTTTGGGGCAGGCCCGTCTAGAGTTTGAATAGACAGGTATCAGTCAAAAGGTAGATATTGAAGAGGAAGGATGGATGGGGAAGGATCAACATATGGAATGTCAGAACAGGTCAGCTCCATACATAGAGATCTAAGGGTTTGAGGTCAGATGTAGAGTTGCTGGCCGGCTCCATATATGCAGATCTAGGTGATGATCCAGTCTTCTCCATGTATGGCTATCCAGGGTTTGATGAGGTCAGTGTTGTGATCTTCATATATGGAGATGGCCATATATGGTGGCGTGACGTCACAAGGTGTGACCATATATGAAGGCGTGACCATATATGGAGGTGTGATGTCAGGAGGCTTGACCATATATGGAGGCGTGACCGACCGACTGATGGGAAATGCGGGTTTTCATAGTAAACTGTGACCTACTGTCGCAATAACACTTCAGAATCTCTGTAGTTATGGCTTTGTGACACAGCCGAGCCGCAGAACAACTGGGTGTTATGTCAGATTTTCACATGATTTTCACATGAAACCCATGGCAGCAGTCCAGGCACCTTGGCTGGTATTCCAGTCTGGCAGTGTGCCGCGGGTTCAACTCCATGACTGCATGTCACCCCCCATCTCTCTCCCATTTCAGTAGTCAGCCTACTGTCTATCCCTTCATAAAAAATATAAAATAAAGGCGAAAGCCACAAAAAAACATATATAAAAAAGAAACCCACAAAGTTTAGCAACTTAAAACAAACTAATGGTTTGTCAAGTCACACTGTCTCCCCATCAGAGAGCTCTCAACCAGACAGACATAAACACATGCACTACACATTTACATACTGTGCAATGCATACAGACAGTACACACGTACAGACATAAACACATGCCTTGCTTTGTTTACTTTTCCGTTGAGTAATCAGCATCGCTACGTGGTTGTGTGTCTGTGACACAGACATGATGATAAAATGAAAGAGATTGAGAGAGAGACAGAGGCGAGAAGGTAGGAGGAGGAGAACGAGATGAAGGACAATAAACTATAGAAAAAGTGCCCCTCGGGGCACAGGTCTCCGCCAGGGCAGGTCAGGTTGTGGCCTCCTGGTGGCGCTATAATAGGCCAATGTGAAAAGGGTGCCATTTGTTCTTATGCCTTTGATGGCAATTGGATGATTTGAGGCATTTTGTTCCAAAAGTTAGTTTTGAAAAAATCCACTTGTTGGTGGCGCCAGGCCAATGTGAAAAGGGTGGGATATATTCCTCAGCCTAGTAGGAAAGTGCGTGAAAGATTTCACGTAATTTGCACGCTTCATCATGATTTGCTTTTTGTTCAAAACGGGCCAGTCCTGCAAACTTGGAAAGCCAATCTTAGCCAATTAGGATGGAATATGAAATATTGGACCGATCCGTCTTGGGCACATGACTATAGAGATACTGTGTAATGATTTGCGGGATTTTTGGAGGAGTAATATGGAGGAGTAATTGCAAAAAATGTGTTTTACAAAAGTCGGCCTCCTGGTGGCGCCGTTCAGGAAAATTTGGGGCAGAGGTTCATCGTTGGCATCCAGGGAGTGTGTGTGCAAAGTTTGGCATGCTGGATCGGGCTAACGGTGCCGGAGATTAGCTGGTAACGGACGGACGGACACACACACACACACACACACACACACACACACACACACGGACAGACGGACACGGACAGACGGACACACACACGGACAGAGCGAGACAGCATGGACTTTAGGTTCTACAGCCAGTAAGAGAGGCAGTCAAAGTCACTGCTGTGTCTATAGGCAATCTCTCATCTCTTCCCTGCTAACAAGTTAACAACACCTGCTGCACGTCTAAAAGAAGCCATTGAAGGCAAGGTTAGCCAATAGCCTGCTAGGGGCAGAGTGCTGCTACATCCATAGGGTCTCATCAGTGTGGTAATGTCATACTGTAAGCATCCTGTCTGTGAAAGCACGTCCACACAACGTGACTGCAGGTCTATTTATGGCTGCCACTGCATCTGTGTTTCAATGGGTGTGGTGGTATGTGTGTGTGTGTGTGTGTGGGGGGGGGGGGGGGGTGCTTAAAGTAAGGACTACAATGAAAACGTGTGTGTGTTTGTGTGTGTGTGTGTGTGTGTGTGTGTGTGTGTGTGTGTGTGTGTGCGCGCGCACAAATCTGCCTACTGTATGTAGGCTATTCGTGTGAGTGATTATAGTCATAGTGATTGGTTCCTTACTTACTTTGTCTGTAAATGTTGTATTTCTTGGCATGCCACTGTTCAGCAGGTGATTAGAGAGGTCCCCACTGTGTGCAGTGTGCACACAGCCCCATTGCCTCTCTATTCACTCATTTAGTTATACAGAACAATTTACAATTTACAATTTAGGCATTTAGCAGACGCTCTTAATCCAGAGCGATTTACAATAGGCAAGAACAAAAAGCATGGGAATACATCACATATGTAACAAAATGCATTTATCGTGAAACATGCGTAAGCTAAGGCCGTGACTAGAACATATCTATATAATGACACTATACATATAAACTATAACTAGAACATATCTATATAATGACACTATACATATAAACTACACATATGTGCTATACTATGCTGTACATATATACTATGAAGTGCTATGACTACATACAATGCACTTATTGTGCTGTCTACATGACATGCTATAAGTCTGTTTCAAATGCTATATAAGTCTAAGAAGTGCTGTCTAAGGGGGTAGGGTAAGTGCTATGGGCCATGATGGAGTCTGAAAAGGTGGGTTTTCAGACTACGGCGGAAGATCGGGAGTGATGCTGCAGTTCTGATTGCAACGGGAAGTGCATTCCACAGTTTTGGGGCCAGAAGGGAGAAGAGTTTGGGACGTGTGGAGCGTTGTCCCGGCGTTTTTAGTGAGGGTACTTCCAGCTTCCCTGCGTTGGCTGATCTGAGTGCGCGGGAGGGTTTGTAGGGTTCAATCATGCTGGCAAGATATGGGGGAGCCATACCTTTGGTTGCTTTAAATGCCAACATCAGAGTTTTGTATTCTGTGCGGGCAGCGACCGGGAGCCAGTGCAGGGAGCGGAGCAGGGGGGAGACATGTGAGAATTTTGGCTGGTTGAAGACCAAGCGAGCTGCGGCATTTTGGATCAGTTGGAGAGGCTTCAGTGCACATGCCGGTAGGCCAGTAAGGAGAGAGTTGCAATAGTCAAGTTTTGACAGGACTGTTGTCTGGATTAGGAGCTGGGATGATTCCTGGGTGAGGAACGGTCTAATTCGTCGTATGTTATAGAGTGTGAACCTACAGGATCGAGTGACAGCTGTGATGTGAGTTTTGAACGAGAGCTGACTGTCCAGGACAACACCAAGGTTCCTGGCTGTTGGGACAGACGTTACCAGGGCGTTGTCTACGGAAATAGTTAGCTCCCGCATCGGGCAGGACTTAGCTGGGAAGAAGAGAAGCTCAGTCTTGTCTGGGTTCAGCTTGAGGTGGTTGGAGGACATCCACTGTGAGATGTCAGCCAGGCAAGCAGTGATGCGCTCTTCCACCTGGGTGGCAGAGGGGGGGAAGGATAGAAACAGTTGTGTGTCATCGGCATAACAGTGATAGGATATATTGTGGGCAGAGATGATAGTGCCAAGGGATTTAGTGTACAGTGAGAAAAGGAGGGGACCAAGTACAGATCCCTGTGGGACCCCAGTTTGGAGGGTTCGGGGGGATGATAACAGACCTTTCCAGGAGACCTGGTAGGTCCGGTCGGTGAGGTAAGAGGAGAACCACTTTAGTGCCGTCCCGCCGATGCCTAGATCCGCTAGGGTGTCTAGGAGCAGCTGGTGGTTCACTGTGTCAAATGCTGCTGATAGGTCTAGGAGAATCAGGACTGCAGAGTGGGAAGCAGCCTGGGCAGCATGTAGTGCTTCTGTGACTGCCAGCAGGGCAGTTTCTGTGGAGTGGGCTTTTTTGAATCCGGACTGGTTGGGATCTAGCAGGTTGTTATGTGAGAGATGGAGAGAGAGCTGGTTGGAGACAACACGTTCAATGCTTTTTGATAGAAATGAAAGGAGTGATACCGGTCTGTAGTTCTTGACATCTGAGGGGTCAAGGGTTGGTTTCTTGAGGAGTGGTGTTACTCTGGCTGACTTGAGGGCAGATGGGACGCAGCCTGAGGTTACTGAGGTGTTGATGATGGAGGTGATGAAGGGGAGCAGAACAGATCGTGTTGCGTGTTCATGTGACTTAAGGTGTGTCTGTAATGTCTTTTACATCATTATGTGTATGTTGTGAGCTGAAGGAGGCTGACGTGCTATCTTGTGTGTCATGCAGGGGTGGACTGGCCACAGAACCTGCCGGCATATGCCCGGTGGGCCGACCCTCTGGTGGGCCGGTCTGGGCCAAATGTTAAATTAGTTGTCTGTTGGTTGTGTATCATTTATGTTGTACTGTAAATGTGGTGGTGTTAAGAGCTTGTATTTCAAGTATTTGTATGGGCCTCGACCCGAAAAGTCAGTAGAGTATTTGCGTGCTGGTTGTGGTGGGCCAGGCTGGGCCAATTTTTTGTCTCAGTCCAGCCCTGGTGTCATGCTGTCATATATTAAGATGTAAGGTGCAGCTCAGTGTGTGTGTAAGTGTGTGTGCACACGTGCGTGCACGTTTGTGCGAGCTTGCTTGCGTGTGTGTATTATAATTGATGTGTCACTTAGCAACTGTTCTCATCCAGAGGATGTCCAGGCCACCTCTGCATCTTCTTTCCTATAGTCATCTTAAATGCCCCCTCCTGCTGCTTCTGCACGAAATGGATGCTTTCTGTACAACTTAAACTGAAATGATGATTTCCACTGAAGGGTAACGAAGGCTGACTGTTAAAGATTTGATTTTGCACATTGTTGTTTGTCTTGTAAAGTGTTGTTGTCCTGTATCATTTGGCACCTTGACCACAACACATTCCTATTTGTCCTATACATACTGGTAAAACAGTGATGCTGAGTGTACATATCATTTTGGAGGTCCTTGACATGAAAATGTTGATCTTACAAAACAGACAGTCACCCAGCTTCATTATTTAACTCATTTAAATACAACTCATTTAACCCGGCCCTGCTCATTTTGCTAGGGTGGGATGGCGCAGGGTTGAGGACAGAGTACGCAACGAGCCTGGTCTACGAGATACACTACAACTCCCACCCATGCACCTATCTAACTACTCAATGAACTACAACTCCCACCCATGCACCTATCTAACTACTACAAGATACACTACAACTCCCACCCATGCACCTCTAACTACTTCAAAAACGTCAATGAAGTTCACAATCACAACACCAGAGAGGGCTCCACAGATCACGTTCAACCCAGATTTAGCTCAAACAAGAGGTTAAATTCACCCGCGATGCCACAAAAATGTGGAATGCCCTATACCAACAGTGAAGAAGTTTGAAACCCTACTTTCTTTCAAAACCGCGCTAAAAGAGCACTTACAGTGGCTCCATTTCGAAACTGGCATCTGTAAAACGTGAAAGACTACACCCCCCCCCCCCCCCCCCCCAGCCGTTTACTGTACGTTTTTATATTTTTGATTTCTACTCGTTTATATGAGGTTTTAGTATATAGTATTGTATATGTCTATACTGTATGTCTCAATGAATTGTCTTGAGTCTCTGTCTCTCTCTCTCTTTCTGTCTTGAATGTCTGTCTGTCTGTCTGTCTGTCTGTCTGTCTGTCTGTCTGTCTGTCTGTCTGTCTGTCTGTCTGTCTGTCTGTCTGTCTGTCTGTCTGTCTGTCTGCCTGCCTGCCTGCCTGCCTGCCTGCCTGCCTGCCTGCCTGCCTGCCTGTCTGTCTGTCTGTCTGTCTGTCTCTGTCTCTGTCTCTGTCTCTGTCTCTGTCTCTGTCTCTGTCTCTCTCTCTCTCTCTCTCTCTCTCTCTCTCTCTCTCTCTCACGTTGCCAGGTTACTAGACATGGTCAATGAATGTATAGGTCTCGGTATATTGTGTATACTATATATATAGATATCTTTAGAATTCCTATTTTTATACCCTCCCTCTTTTGCTGCAGGAAGGAATACATTACATGAATGACAATTTTACCTATATATTGCAAAATGATGTGAGTTGTTACTTTTGTATTTCACACTTATGTAGCATATGGCTCCTTTCCCAAGAATAATTGTGTCACCATCCAGAAACTAATCATCTAATTAGTTTTGTTTTTTTAACGAAGAAATTTTAAATACATGCAGTTATAAATAGTTCTGGGATTGTGGTGCGAGCACGTCAAAAAGGCAATTACATGCTTGACAGCTGGGTGCGAGGATTTGCTCACTGTTCATTATCCCACTTATACCATGATGAATGTCCATGCTTGTCATTCATTCAATTTAGCAAAAGTAACATCTTTTTGTCAGACTATAATGTACTTTTAGATATAGATGTATATAGATATATAGAAATAGTTGTATTGTATTGTGTTGTATGGTGGTATGGTGTTGTAACTTGTGTGTTGTGAATTGAGTTGACCCTCGGTGTGGTCAGTCTCCCTCTAACTAAGTCATAGGTGACTAGGTGAGTGATAAGGCTCAATTGAGTGGTGAGCTTGTAGAACAAGATGACCAAGCTATTATCTTTGATGCACCCACGGTTACAGCCTGCAGAGCCGAACAATCTAGTATAATTATTATGTGTGCTGTCCTTTCAGGCCAAAGGTGGGTAAATGATTAGGACTGACATTTACCACATGCTCTAATGTTCCTGACAGCGAGTCGCGGCTTTGCTGTGTGTCACTCCCTGTCTCTCCCTGTTTTGTACTGACCAGCCGCCTCACCATTGAATTATCCCTTCGCTAAACCCCACCCCAAAAACTATCCAATGCCAATCCAAATAGTTTTGCAACCGTTGCTAAGGATGGCAAGCTTTCGTCACCTCATAGCTGTCAGTGTTATTTTTTTGCATGTATGGCTGTGTTTTTTAACACATACACAGCTTAAGGTCGGGAAAGTTACACGACTGAGCCAATGGCAATAATACTAACATCACTGTAGTCTACCGTGCATTACATGAAAACTCCTGTCGGACGGTCATAAGTTGATTGAGTTGCATACTGTTTCACCCATAGACATACTGTATGTATAAAGGTAGACAGTAATACCTCTTCCGGCTCTGGGGCGTCTGTATCTCAACGGAAGGCAACATGGGGGGAGGCAATGGTGATTGGATTGCATTGGCAAGCCTTCCCGAGATTCCTTGCGAAGCATAGCGGAAGCAAAACAGAATAATTGATTGATTAACAGTTTGCAGAATTACAGTACATTTCAAGCACAACTCAATACAAAAACTGTTAACAGTGAGTGGACGACCCAATAAAGCACTACACTTGTTTACAAGAGGGTCCACCTTGTTCAATTCATCATACTATTTAGAGACGTACAAATATATACACTTCTATATTGCCAAAGAACAGGAAATCATCATAAAGGAGGTAAAAAGGGAAAAGAAAACATATACAGGGGACGTTCGGTAGGCCAATCAGAGGCGCAACTCCCTCTTTCCCAGCAGCACTTGCCTTCCGATATTTCGCTTGACTTCCTCCTCCCGTTGGAGACAGGTCTCTCCAACGAAAGTGCAGCGACCAATGAGGCATCTATATTTTTTAATATCTATGGTTTCACCCTCTAACATTTAGTATTTCTAGTTTATTGAAATAATGTCATGCATATTTGCCCAGCCAGTGCATATAGGCTACTGCAGGCCTGGTTGACTAGATTTAGAAGGCATTTTGAAGCGCTTGCTACTGAAACAATTGATTATTTTTATGGAGAAATCCCGACATTTTATTACCATGCATCTCAATCAATGGGTGCGAACTTAGGACAGTCTTGTCTCCTCTCTTGTCTTGCTAACGTGCATATTGGACAAGGACGGGTTGGGGAGGGACTTAGAGAAGGGCTAATTATTGGCTAAAGAATGCGACAAAAACTAAAAGATCTCCATCAATTCAAGTCTTCATGGGGTGTGTAATTGATAGAAAATAAGTAATTTTTTGGGTGAACTACTCTTTTAGCCAATTTTTGTTTAGATGTCCCCCTCATTTAAATAATCGATTTGGGTTAGTAGGGTTAGTAGTTATAATTAACTTTAGAACTTGTCGTGTGATACTGCCTGGTGTCATCTTATTGTATGAGCCTGCCACTCAACTGAATATATGTACTCATTAGCGGTGTACTGTATACAGACAGGTTTGCAAGGCCAACATGCTTGAAAGGTTTTCATTATGCAAATCTGTCCCCCTGTATGAAGATATGAAAAGGATGAAGGTAAAGTCAACTCATTGTTGGAGTGTTATTCATTGCTTGGTAACTGCATAGACTATATGAGTCATGCCGCAGTACAGTATGTATATTCAGAGCATATCTGGATATGTGATACAGGGGAGGTTGCCCTTCTGGGTTGCTGGGTTTACTCTGTTCTCTCAGGCCTGTAATCCACAGGATTTAAGATTCTGGGTAGCACAGACAAACACAATTAGTTAACATTGTGGGTAGGTGTTTGTGTGCTCGTTTCTTTGTGTATGTTTTTTACATAAGATATCATACACATATACATACAGTACACAGTGCAGTACTACACACTCATGCACAGATGTCACGTACACATTATGTAATGGATGATTAAGGGACAGACAGGCAGCGTGGATCTTGTATGTACAGACAAAAACATAGACAAAAACAAGCAAGACAAGCAAGACAAAGGGACTGTTCAAAGGCAGACAGGAGTCTCAAAACAATCTGCTGAAATTGCGGCAATACAATTAACTAGATAAAGTGCCCCTCTCGAGGCACAGGTCTCCACCAGGGCAGGTCAGGTCGTGGCCTCCTGGTGGCACTATAATAGGCCAATGTGAAAAGGGTGGCATTTCTTCTTACGCCTTGGATGATTTGAGGCACACACACGGACGGACACACGGACGGACTCACACGGACGGAGTGCAAAACATACTCTCTCCCCATGCCTTCGGCCTGGTGGAGACAATAATTGATGTTGACATTTCTGCTGCAGGTTCATGGACCTATCTCATTGTGTGAAATGTTTGGTTGGTGAGTGGAAACAGATGTGTGGTTAACCTTATGCTTTAAGTAGCGTGTGTGGCCTTCAAAGGTACTGTGCTAGCCATTGTCCTCCATCTTGCATTTATCATGCACTCTAGATTGAGTGGTTAGCTTCGTGATTCATGCTGAATTATATGGCAAATGGCCTTGACCAGTGCGCGTGCGTGCGTGCGTGCGTGCGTGCGTGCGTGCGTGCGTGCGTGCGTGCAGAGCCCATCACAGATGGGCTCTGTTACCAAGGTAATGGCGGTAACAATGATCTGCATTTAAAGGATAAACTAAACAAAACTGAAAAATAACGGTGATCGAGCCTTTACTAGTTGGACCTTTTAAAAAAAAAACGTTTAAAGACCAACCTTTTTAGACAGGCCTTTGTAACCAGAGCCATAGAGTAAGACAGAGTTACGACAACTCCATTCACTTCATGGGGCCAGGCTCTTCTACATGATGACATACATGATGTCTGTGAAATGTGCTCTATAAATAAAATGTACTACTTACCTACTACTTACACAGGAGTGGGGCAGATTATAAGACCCTGCTCACAGTTGTCAAAATATACGACAGAAATGCCACAAAACCGTGTTAGTGAGATAATATATTACTATATATCTAAAATGCATTTATGAAAATGTATTTCCATATTCTTATATGTTCAATCTAGTATATTTTGGCAGCCATTTATACTTAAGAACATACTGTACCGTCTAAAAAACATTTTAAAGATGGAGATACAAGGTAATATCATCATCATCGGGCAGCCTTGAAAACGAGCATCCATTCATTTGCACTCCTTTTGAGCTACAGTAGCTGAGCTCTGTGTGCCTCCTGGTGACTGTGGAGGCCACGATGTGAGTAGAAAAGAGTCGCAGGTGGTTCAGGGTAACATGACTTAAGATGTTGGTGTCTTTGTTGACGCTTTGCTTCCTCCAACATTGACCTCCAGGCCTGCACTCTCACGAGTCACAATGCTTTGACAAAAGCATCGATAGATGTAGGTCAGCAGGAGAGGAGGCTATGAGGCACAACTGTCATCAGTTATGTGTTTTGTATTGTACTGTATTTTTAAGTGGTGCAAACCACTTCCTTAAGTGACTGTGTGTGGGTGGGTGTGTGGGTGGCTGCGTCTGCGCACGAAAACAGCATGGTTGTTTTTCACCACCTGTGCGCAACCTAACACACACACAACTGTAACACATAACTTTGTCATTTCTCAACCGTTTCGGACGCGGGGCGGCTCACCGGAATCGGGCCGGCACCCTGGGTGCGTTCCTGTGGGTCTGGAACTCTCCCCCCCCCCCCCCCACGGGGACCCCCACACGGAGTTGCACCACTTACTTCACATGGGTGTAATTTTTCACTCATCTTATGGTGTTTCTATGGTAACAACAGGTAAGAGCGCCCCCGGAGCATGGCAGAGGCAGAGAGATAGCAGGAGCACGTGCCCGCCACTAGGCGCGATTGTGGAAGGAAGATACATACCTCGTTACATATACTTGATCAGCTGGAATGCGCGGCACCTGCGTTCACCTGCTAGGAGGGCCCCACCCCCAGTATAAAGCCATCTCTCTCTGCCTCAGTACAGATCCATTCTCCGGGAGGTGAGGCAGCGCGCATACCGGGCATGTTGGGCGGTAGGTCAAACACCACTGTATTTCACGTCACATTCTATGCAACAATAAGTGAAATATAAATACTCATCCTGTTGTCCTTTCATCCTCCTAGGCATCCACCGGGCGTAAACTACATGACACGTTCAAGCGGACGTCTAACCTATGAAAGGAACAAATGATTAAGGACATGGAAATGGAGGGCAACCTACCGGAGTACACACGTATGGAAAAGGAGTAATAATACTGCCCTAGTACACAGCCACCGGGCGACGAGTCGGGGCACCCAGGCTGAGTAGAAATACTTACGGCGTCACTGCCTTCCCTTCCTTATTCTATGAGAGACTGTTTATTCACCAGCTGACTGTTATACCTACCGACTCCTATAAGGGGGGAGAAATCCTATTCTAGACACCTTAGGGGCGACTCACACGGTCGCAACAGATTGATGTATGCTTGTTGTATACAAAGGGTGTGATACATCTTGCCCCAATGCATTTCCAATGGGAGTCACATGGTTTGACATAACATTTGTGTTGTATGAGGGGGAGGGGGGCAGTCGAAACACAGCCGAAAGCCATACAACAGCTTGTAGTCCAAAATGTTGTATCAAACCATGTGACTTGCATTGGAAATGCATTGGGGCGGCCATGACCCTTACATCTTGCTTACATCTAGCATGCATCAATGTTGTATGCTAGATCGAAAGGTGTGAGTGAGGCCTTACTCACCTGTCGATATCCCTACAGCTAAATACCACCTACCTGAGTAAAAATACCTACCGTTGAAGTCCCGCGACGAGGTCCAGTGACGAAGACGACTCCCCCACTCCACCTGCTGGAAAGGAAAAAAGCATGAACTTTGTGTTGATCCACCAAGTTGAAACCTGAAAGAGAAAAAAGAGAAACCTTATTATTTGTCCAAAAGAGCTGTGAATAAACATTTATTATTTCTGCATTCAATTCTGTCTCCTGGGTTGTGTGTACCAGTCGCCACAAACTGTGAGAGGAGTAGAGGACCTCAATAGAAATAAGTACAATTATGACGTTATTATTATCGAAATGTTGTAGCTATGTGTATAAACAATAATAATAATAATAATGGTAATAATAATAAATCATACTGGAGTTCTGAGATGCTCTTCAGATGTCTTTGATCGGGCCTTCAGATGTCGCACCATACTGCGACTCTGGGAGAACTGATTCAATGAGGCCATGGAGGACTCGACTCTTCCTAGCATTCGTTTTGCACCAAAAACACTCATTGGCTAAAAATAATCACAAATGTGACGAGCTCAGCACATTTGGGCACATTTGGGCAAGTGGTTATGGCCAATGAGTGTTTTTTGTGCAAAACTAATGCTTGGAATGGATTCAGAATCATGAAAACCCCCTAGTTTGACACATCACACACTACTTAAAGCATAATGAAATTTAGACATGTTTGCCTTATATAGATATACCTAATAGTGGCCATATGGATTTGGCCACTTTGGCGACCCCGAAAGTCGCCGGCTCGCGCGCCCTTGCAAAATCATTCGAGCATGCTCTGGGCGCTTTTAGACGAATCACCCTTATATCAACCTATGCTCCTTCACTATATGGGGGTACCGTATACCGATTCCTTAGAAACCGGGTGCTCTATGTTTGTGTTTCTACTTTAGATGTTGTCCTGTTGCATGCCACTGTGTAAATTTCGGTAAACAAGCTAAACTGAATCCTAAATGTTCTAGTCACACACATAAAATAAATAAATACAAATCCATTCATTGTTTTTTTCCCCCCTCCACAGACAAATGTGCCTTGCCAACAGAAAGGTAATTTGCTCAAGCTATTTTCATCCACAAATGTAAGTGCTTTATTATTCCTCATTTAAAATTCACAACACTAACTTTAGTAGAAAATGAACACAACACACCGACACACCAACTCCATACGAATTATAATACTTTAACATTGTAGTGATGTTTCTTTGAACATTTGTATCTTCCGTCCCAGCTAGAGGGACTATAGTGATCTACCGTAATTGGTAAAGATTTATTTTGATTGATTGAAGTATTAACAGTTTGCAGAATTACAGTACATTTCAAGCACAACTCAATACAAAAACTGTGAGTGGACGACTAATAAAGCACTACGCTTGTTTACAAGAGGGTCCACCATGTTCAATTCATCATAACATTTAGAAACATACAAATATACACTTCTATATAGCCAAAAAACAGGAAATCGTCATCATAAAGGAGGTAAAAAGGGAAAAGAAAACATGTACAGTGAGGGGGAAAAGGGGTGGGGATTCAGATTTTACGGGGGCCAGTTTCGAATTGCAGCCGTCCGTAGGTGCCCTTTGAGAGCGGTTTTGAAGGAGTCAAGTGGTCCTTTAATAATCTGTGTAAACATGTATATGTAACTCAAAGGTTTTTTTTATGTTTCATTGTGGTTGCTGATGAAAAATCCCATGCTGTGTTTTTGAACAAAATATAAGTCTGCACACACAGTCACACACACACGCACACGCGCACACACACACGCACACACACACACACACACACACACACACACACTATTGTGCATTGTCATAGTTAAACTGTTCGTGCTTTAGTGGTTCTATAAAACCAGTTTGAATTGGACAATGGATGTACCCCATGGTGGATGTACCCCATGGTGATTTGAACCCTGATGCTTCTGCATAACCACTTTTCATTGTCTATTTATTTTTGTTGAGGACTTAACGTGACACATGGATTTACTTCAGAAGAGTAAGTGTGACTGGGGCACGCACGCGGGCACGCACGCACGCACGCACGCACGCACGCACGCACGCACACACACGCACGCACGCACATGCTTGCGACCCGTCAGCGGATGTCACACATGCGCATGCGCGCGACCCATCGTTGCAAGACACACACACACACACACACACACACACACACACACACACACACACACACACACACCTGCACCTGTGTCCTGGGGCCCGTTCCACGAAACTTGGATTAGAGATTAAACCGGGATTTAACAGATATCCTGGCTTAATATATCCTGGATCAGCGATTAACCGGTTTCATGAAAGCTGGTTAATCTTGCCAGATTAATTTAACCAGTTAACCTGGATATGTTGAGGCTTGATTCGGTTTCATGAAAGTGATGCTACATTAGTTACCATGGAAACTAATGCTTTGGATTTAGCCTGCTCCGGACCAGGCTAACAGCCAGGTTTAACCTAATCCTGATGTCTTTACTGTTCATTAAGCAGTCAAACTGATCACAAACCAATGATGTTTTCCACACTTATTCAATTATTATAGGTTTATGTTGCCTTATTTTTATCGGTCTGCATTAAAGGACTAATTTAAGCACTATATAAAATAAAATAAACAAAATATATAGGCTGCACAACATCATGACAGCTTGTGAGCTTGTAGATCAGCTGCTTTTGGTGAATGTTCCCCAGAATAGGTTTGCTGTCGTGCAAGTGCACGGTTAAGAAGAATTATTATATTATATTATATTATATTATATTATATTATATTATATTATATTATATTATATTATATTATATTATATTATATTATATATATATTTTTTTTTTTTGTAAAAGTGAAAACCACTAAATATTACCATTACTCATTGTTTTACAACATATTACCATTGTAACGTTTCACCCACTATTGAACCCATGACCCACAGTTCACCAGTCTGGCCCCTGTCTGGACAACAACCCCCTTCCCCAAAGGTAGCTCCCTCAGAGGAGGGAGTTATGGCCAAATATCACAATGCGACAATATCATTATGCTTACAATATTAAGAATTCTGTTTTAAGTTAATAGTAGTGGTAAAATGTAAACTATATTTTTGGGGTAGTTAATCATTCAGTCTATCCACTGTTGAGAGTATGTTCTCTCTTTAATTACAGCAGCAGTATTTATTTTAGAAGCTTAAGTCCTTGTATCAGTAAGTCTTGAATAGATTAGTAATGATACTGAGATATACAGAAGGGGGCAGTAATGCAACTATTAATGATGCAAACTGCCATAATACCCCATGAAGAAGAAGGATCAGTAAATCTGTGTTCCACCGAATGGGTCTAGAAACAAAAAGCCAGGCTCTGCATTCAGCCAGGCTTTATGATCCTGGCTCGATAAATCCGCCCATTCTAAGCCTCGCTTGGCTTTAGTGGAACAGAATAAACCAGGCTGTAAAGACCAGGATTTAAAAAGCCTGGTTTTGGCCTAAATCCTGGATTAGTTAATCCAAGTTTCGTGGAACAGGCTCCTGCTCAATTGTTGTAAATAACATGCTGCTAGTCACTAGCAGCATGTTATTTAGTTGTTTATCTAGCAGCTAGTGCTTGCTAACGTTGAGCTAGAGAGAGAGAGAGAGAGAGAGAGAGAGAGAGAGAGGCTTGCCTCGTTCTCAAGAGATCGTGCATTAGTAATCATAACACGATTGGCGGGGCCAATGATCTCTAAAGCGGGGCTAAGTTAACAATCGCTACATTTATTTGGTAGATATTCTAACGTAATGCATTCTTCAGGTCTACAATTCTCAGCACGGCTCATACTGTATTACCGCTGCTGAGGCCTATTCATAGTCCAGTTTCAATAGGCCAGTCACCTCTTCACCTATGAATAGGCCTTAAGTGCCCAACCGCCAGAACTGAAGATGAGTTCCTAATTGGTCTTGTTGAATCATCATCACCATGCTGTCAGCACGAATGTGGCAGCTGATAATTCATTTATTGGCCATTCAAATTCTTGTTTCAATTCTACCCTTTTTTATTTATTTATATGCACCAACATATAAATAGACTGACTTATGCAAAAGCATTATGTGAACAGGATCAAAACACAATGGGGCACACCTTTACCACAGTTTAAAGTGGTTTATTATAATAATAATAACGCGTGTGCGTGCGTGCGTGCGTGCGTGCGTGCGTGCGTGTGTGCGTGTGTGCGTGTGAGAAAACTTTTAAAAAATGTGGGTGTTTTTTTGGGCTCCCCTATGTTTTTTCTATCACCACAAATACGCAATTTTGAACAATCAGGCTTTCTCATAGGGGCTTTTATGGAAATTGCTCTCAGGAACAGCTCAACTGATTTGGTCATATGCGTGATGTCATCAGTATCACCCTACTTTGTATAATTCCTGCTCCTCTTCAGTTCCAAATTTGCATTTCCACTTTGTTTACAATGTCCACCATTGTTGATTTTCCAAGCTGGCATGGAATGGAAACAAGCCTGGTTTTATCTAGCATCAGTATTATAATGACTCAAATATTAAATAATTTGCATATCAGCGCCCCCACCACCTCAGTGGTGGATATTGTGGTACTGCTAAAACTGCTTCAAAGTCCAGAAAGAAATGACAAGGACTGGTTATATCAGAGTGGTGATTGAGGCTCAAACCATTAGAAATAAGTTTGAGGGACATAGACAATATGATTATTAATATTAAAAACAGTTGCAAATGCATGTTATTTCTGCTTTAACAACGCCCTGACTCCAAGTACCGTTCAGGTCTCCTCCATAAACGTACTCTGTCACGGAACTTGCGGTCCACAGACTTGGACCTCCTCTCTATTCCCCAAACAAGAAAGCGAACCTTTGAGGACTTCAGTGTGGCAGGCAGTCCCCACCTTTGGAACTCCCAACCCAATGGAGATTTGCTATGCTCCAGCAATGGAATCTTTTAAGGCTGCTTTGAAAATACACCCATTCTTTTCTGTCCACTCAATTAACAGAGGGTGAGGTGAGAGAGTTCTTGCTGTGTTCAACCGTGCAAAACAAAATATAGGCACTCGTACTGATGCCCCATGCTACAGTATGTGAGGGAAGAAAAAAAAACCTTTGACCATTAAATATGAGCAAGCCTGTGTTTACAGTGTGTGTGTGTGTGTGTGTGTGTGTGTGTGTGTGTGTGTGTGTGTGTGTGTGTGTGTGTGCATCCTACTCCATGTGCCTATAGCATGTGAATGATCTTGAGTGCATGCATGTGTTTGTGTTTGCTATGGGCAGTATTATGCGTGTCTTAAGTACCAGGTCTTATTACTTAACTTAAGACCTGGAGGCGTGATCAATGCCATTTGGCTATTCTGAGTGGCCAAACAGCATTGACCACGCCTCCAGGTCTTAAGTTAAGTCATAAGACCTGGTACTTAAGACACGCATAATACTGCTCTATATGTCCATGTGTACGTGCATATTGACGTGTGTGCACTCAGTTATGTATGTGTGGAGTGGATGTACCGCGTGTGGCACATGGTATGGTAGCCACAAGACAACTGTGCAGATTAGTATTCCTTGTCTATCTCATGCTGTGACTACATGATGCTGCGTTGATGCAGCATGTCTCTGTTTACACTCGGAGCCTGTTGGCAGCGCGTCTCTGTTCCTTTTACACCATAATTACCGGTGAGGGGGATTTGGTGGGAGGGAAGGAGGGAGAAAAACTGATATGGAAAGGATGGAAGGAAAGAAGAGCGTATGCATTTATAGCAGGGGCTGAGGAGGGATGCAGGGTGGAGGAGGGATTTTTTGGCAGGGGGGTGGTAAGGGCTATTTTATGTAGCTTATTTATTTTTGCTTAATATGCTATAGCATTTAAAATTGACTTGACTATATTGACAATATGCTTTTACATACATTTCAGCAGTTTATGAATTAATAATACATCTTACCAATAAGTCCTTTTGAATTACAATAATCAAACTGCATTGAATGCAATTGAACTAATGGGATAATTATGCTGAGACAACATATTAACTGTTGGATGTTGATGATGCACGTCCTGTGAATCAGTTGTCAGTAGTCAGTAGTGGTAGATCATGTTGTACTGTACAAACAACATTTACACACCCTGGCACACATGCACACACATTTATCTATAAATGCAAACTGTGTCCTTGTCTTACCCGAGACTAATGAGCACACACACATGTGCGCGCACGCTTGCAGATTTTTTTGTTGCTTAGACGTATTTGCAGATAAGAACACAAACAAACACGCGCCCACATCTGAACATGCTGTATAATGCAAGTATTAGATTACAGCCCTCAGTACAGTACATGTGGTTTTTCGGGAAACCA
Organism: Electrona antarctica; assembly: GCF_951216825.1. NCBI lineage: Eukaryota > Metazoa > Chordata > Actinopteri > Myctophiformes > Myctophidae > Electrona > Electrona antarctica. The sequence continues at coordinate 11,125,622 of NC_136805.1, forward strand.
CTTGGCTCTTTGCGTAGGTCCCAGCACTTAATTGGCGAACACGCACACTGGCTGCAACATCTCATAAGGACGAGGATGAGTAAGCTACCTGGCACAACAGCCCAGATAGTAAGGGCATTTTATCAGGTATTTGACCAATCTGGGAACTAAATCGTTACCAAGATATTTCTTCACCAATGTGTTTCTAAAGGTGTCTAATAACATGTACTAAAAGTTTGAAATTCAACTCCCGTGGGAAAATGAGTTATTAGCATAATATGTGACCATACCCATAACATCCTATATAAGGCGGCAAAAAAAATGTCATCATTCTTTAAGTAGCATGTGACATATGAAACTAGGATGATTTCATGATTCTGAATCCATTCCAAGCATTAGTTTTGCACAAAAAACACTCCTTGGGCTAAATTAGGCCATATCCACTTGACCAAATGTGCTGACCTCATCACGTTTGTGTGGCTGTTTTCCTCCCAAGGAGTGTTTTTTGTGCAAAACTAATGCTTGGAATGGATTCAGAATCATGCAAACACCCTAGTTTCATATGTCACATGCTACTTAAAGAATGATGAAATTTGGACTTTTTTGCCTTATATAGGATGTTAAGGGTATGGGTCACATATTATGCTAATAACTCAATTTCCCACGGGAGTTGAATTTCAAACTTTTAGTACATGTTATTAGACACCTTTAGAAACACATTGGTGAAGAAATTTCTTGGTAAAGATTTAGTTCCCAGATTTTCATAGATTTCTCTTACTAAGAGGCCACAAACCTTTATCAACACAGCTAATTGAACAACAGGACTGCAGGACTGTGTCATATCATAGATACAGTATATCCTGATACACAATACACAAAATACTATACTATACCAGTAAGACGCCTGAGGGCGAGAAGCGACCTCGCCCGCATATGCCTCATTGACGGCAGACTGCTGGGCGAGCGCTGGCGCTTTGGCATGGGGGGGTCAGATCAACATGGAATGAATTCTGTACTGGCCATATAAGGAGCATGTCTTGAGTGTACAGGGTTTGATGAGGTCAGATCAACAAATGGAATGTCAGAACAGGTGAGCTCCATACAGTATATGGAGATCTAAGGGTGGTAGCGGGGACATTCTCTTGAGTGTACAGGGTTTGATCATGAGGGCCCAGGTAGAGCCGGGCCTTAATTTTCGGGCCTGTTGAGAACTCTACTCCCATTGCTGCATCATCCTCCAAACACAGCTGGTTTTGATTACAAACTGCTCAATTTTTAATCTCATTCAAGATGACATCCAGACAGTATATTACTCGGTTTAAACTTAATCATCACACTAAAATATGTATCTGAAAACATGATAGAAATGAGTCACATAGCGGCAAACTGGTACGGCTGGCCTACTATCTGACTTGTAAACAAACACAGTCCATGCTTCCTGCGTGTAGCATAGCTACCGTCCCATTGCCCGAAGGGATGCGACACTCTGATTGGTTCAGAAACTTCAGAGCCAGCGTTTCAAGCTGAAACTTCAAATAAAATGCCCAAATTAACCATTTACTTTGACATCAGGGTCTCCACATCTGGGTATATGGTGCCCGACCAACACACCAACTGACGGGAAATGCGCGATTCCATACTTAACTGCGACCTTCCGACACAACAATACACAATACTATACACAATCAAGTGCAATAAAAAAGACACACATAGCTAATTGGGGACAATGCCACAATTTTCTCTATGTTGGCTTGTCTTTTCCATCAGTTTCCTGTGTCATTGTTATCTGTTTCCTGACCACTGTTATCTGATGTGGTGCTGCGTTGTGACGAGCCAGGCGGTCAATATCTCCACAGTAACACACACATATATATCACTTATATACGTTTGTTTATGTTGAACAACTTCTGCTGAAAGGACCATCTGAAAGAGAAAGAGAAATTCACTGAAGATCGATATAACATTTGTTTGCCTGACATGAGCCTACTAACTACATAGGCTACTACTTAACAAATACCTTAAATGCTTGACCTTCTCATGCCTATTTTTATCTCGATGTCTGACTTTATGCACATTCACTGTCTTGTCTTGTCTTGCATTGTGTTTGATATAACCTATGACCTAACTGTAAAGGACTTGATGTATGTCCTGCCTGTGAAGCACTTTGAACTGCAACCCTGTATGAAAGGTGCTACGGTATATAAATAAAGTTTATTATTATTATTATTACATGACGTACTGTATATGTAATGTCTGTGCGCATGAAGACAGCTGATTAACCTTGTTGGTGTCTGTCCTTGCAACCGCATGAATCTCCCATCAGCCACGTACTGCAGCTCGGTTGTTTACAATTCAGGCATTAGCAGACGCTCTACTCGGAGCGACTTACAAAGTGCAAGATCAGAGTAAGTGGCATGAACCCATGTCAACAAACAACAGGACAAATATAAATGACTGAACAATTTGGATCAAATTAAATATGAGGTGGACAACATCCTTTTGTGTGTGTGTGTGTGTGTGTGTGTGTGTGTGTGTGTGTGTGTGTGTGTGTGTGTGTGTGTGTGTGTGTGTGTGTGTGTGTGATTGCGCATGTGAATCAAAACACAAACACACGTGGTCCTCTGACTCTTGCATAATCCACGGAAAAGCAAACACTCCCTGCTGTGTATGTTAACCATGCAGGATGATGCAAGTGGCAATGTGATTGTGTGTGTGTGTGTGTGGGTGTGGGTGTGTGGGTGTGGGTGTGTGTGTGTGGGTGTGTGGGTGTGGGTGTGTGTGTGTGTGTGTGTGTGTGGGTGTGGGTGTGGGTGTGTGTGTGTGTGTGTGTGTGTGTGTGTGTGTGGGTGTGTGTGTGTGTGTGTGGGTGTGTGTGGGTGTGGGTGTGTGTAATATTGAACCAATATTTAGCTAACAGGACAACATTTCCAATTGTATGTTCCCTGAATCACTACAAATTGAGCAAACACGTGCCTGACATGTTCTATAAACTTAAAGACTGCATGTTGTCTGTTAGCATACTGTATGTAATGTACAGTATGCTACAGTATGTCCATGTATATGGACATGAGTGAGTACAAGTAAGACGTGTAAACGCGGGAAGCGAACAAAGCTGTTGTGGCAGTCTGACACACACACACACACACACACACACACACACACACACACACACACACACACACACACACACACACACACACACACACACACACACACACACACACACACACACACACACACACACACACACACACACACACACACACACACACACACACACACACACAGGGCAGTATTATGCATGTCTTAATAAGTACCAGGTCTTATTACTTAACTTAAGACCTGGAGGCGTGGTCAATGCTGTTTGGCCACTCAGAATAGCCAAATGGCATTGATCACGCCTCCAGGTCTTAAGTTAAGTATAAGACCTGGTACTTAAGACACGCATAATACTGTCCCACAGACCTCTGTATCGTTCCAATTTCAGTTGCCCTCTGGTGGCGGGCGGTTTTGGTAGGCTTCTATAGTTAGTGCTCACTTCGTTCGCAATCAGTGATCTTCAAAGTGGAGTCCGGGGACCCCCATGGTTCCCTGCATCTAAATTAGTTAATACAGCTTTTTAACCACTTTAACTCTATACACATGTGATAATGGTTGTGATTTTGGTTGACCACCCGAGTGGTCCCTCATGAGTCTCCATCGAAACAGGGACATAGAGACAGAAGAGTGTGAAAAGGTGGAGAATGAGTGAAGGAATGTAATGTGGAGAAAGAACAGCAGAGAAGCACTTAATGTTGGTAAGGGTGTGCTATTGTGCTAAGTATGGACCTACCTGTATAATGGGGCTTGTGGTCAGCCCAGCTGACTCCTGACACTACGACACTTGGTCGGGTGTAGGCACTATAGCCTGGCTAATAAGCCAGACTCAAATCACACTGTCGTGTGGTATTTGAGTCTGGAGATGCTGTGTATGGATCTTGTTTCCCGGGGGGTGGGTTCAAACATTTTCTCTTTGACGCAATTGGTCAGAGCTACTGTCAGTCAAAGGTCTCAAGCATTGAATGTCACTGTACCAAAGCCCGCCCATATTGCATACCGTGTCCCGATTGGCCACACCAGTTCTCTGGTGTAGGAAATGGGCGTACAATTGAGCCTCTCCAGACCGTAATCAGCCGGCAGGCAATTTTTTTTTGCCAACGGCTGATTCGGTCTGGCTTATTAGCCAGGCTATAGGCACTAGGCATGGGGAGAGGAGATGAGAGAGGATGTAAAGTAGAGCAGCAGGTATGTAGGTGGAAGAGAACAGTGTCACTGCAATCAACCCACTCAAGACAGCAGCACTCATGCACGCACGCACGCGCACACGCACACACACACACACACACACACACACACACACACACACACACACACACACACACACACACACACACACACACACACACACACACACACACACACACAGTATTCCGTCCCCTCCTGGCTCCCATACCTCCTTCCCTCCTACCACCACCCCCCTCTCTCACACATCACTTGTTCACTCACTCACCGACTTAATCAATCAGTCTCCAAAGCACTTATGCATTTGCCACGTGCGGTCAGACGCATGACTTCTTCTTCTGTCTGCGTCAATATGAGAAACAGAAACATGGATACATAAAGAGAGAGTGGTGAGATAGAAGAACACTAGGAATGGGTTCTTACACTGTACCACCCCCTTTCCCCACTCTCACTGCCATCCAAATGTGATACACAGTGGTGGAAGTACTCAGATTTTGGACTTTTAGCAGTAAACAATAAGCAATACCACAGTGTAAAAAATACTTTTACATACACAAGTAAGTCGTACATTAATTTATTTAAGTCCAAGTACCTAAGTATTACCAGCTCAGTGGCCTTGTGGTTAGAGTGTCTGCCCTGTGACTGGGAGGTCGGGTTCAATCCCCGGCCGGGTCATACCAAAGACGAAGAAGAGAATGGGACCCAGTGCCTCCCTGCTTGACACTCAGCATCAAGGGTTGGATTGGGGTAAGTCTCTGCGACATACTAGCGTCATGTCCAGGGGGTGTACTTGTACATCAAGCTGCCTCACGCTACAGAAACAGGAGATAGGCTCCTGCCCTATGCCTCATGGCTCGGCAAGGCTACTTACTTACCTAAGTATTAGCTTCAAAATATAGGCAAAACATTAGGTAACATGCCCATTTCAATCAAATATATCATGTTTTTGGAGAATAATGAAGTCCATAATAATTATCCATAATGTATAAATTATAGATATTAAAGGGGTCAGGACAGCGCTTTCGGGGAGGGGTCAGATTCAATTATGGACTTAAATGGTTCTTCGTCTCAATTTTATACTTTGAAAATGGCAGATCTACAAGCTCACAACACATCATGATTTTAACTTTTGTTTACCCTATTAATATTTTGTATTAATATTGTATATGTTGAGTACGTATTATTAATCTAAAAATGTGAAGTAACTATAGAAGCTGTCAAATAAATGTAAAGTAAAGGGTACCGTACTATATTTGCATCATGAAATGTAGAGGAGTAGAAAGCATTGCGAAATGGAAATACTAAAGATCAACTTGAGTAAATGGCCTTTATAGTTAGCCTACTTTCCATCACTGGATAATATACAAAACATTTTCTACATTATGTCCCATGCTTGATTTACATACATGACTTCTGAAGTTCTCATGAATTGAAAAGGACCCTGATATAAACAAGTTTTAGTGCTATTCCTATGGTTTCATCCTCGTAGCAATTTTTGTATGGACTTATCATGCTTTCGTTTTAAATGTACCCATTCTACAAACTGAATAACATGTTCAATCAATTTCGACCTGTAGGTGTCGCTGTGGCATAAGGGGGAAAATATCCAAAGACTGAGAAATGTACAGGCCTAACTGCAAGTGGAATGCTGTCTCTTGGACTGAAATACATTTGTGTTATGTGTGTGGAACTCTGAACTGGCATTAGGTTATATTCCCGACTCCCGAGATCTCATCTGGCCTGTCATTCACACTTCATTCTTCCCAAAAAGAAAGGCCATAAATAAAAGCTAACTTTTGAACTACATTACCCATAAAGCATCGAGTATTATCTGTCATCAACATGCGATGCGAGCAACTGTGCTCGATAGAAACCTCCATTAGTGTAAACATTATCCTTTTGTTGTGCAATGTATAATCCAGTTATCTCTTCCACGCGCTATAGATAAAGGACACTCTTCAGGTGTGGTGACCGTGAGTGTCCATTCAGTACATGAGCGACGCTGCAGTTAGTGCCACCGCCGCCGTGAATAACAATAACAACCCCGTGTTGGATTGCTGTGGAGGGCTGAACAACGTGGACTACAGTAAGGTACTTGTGCAGATTCTGCAATCTGGGACGCGGGACAAGAGACGCGGCTGTGTAGCTATCACATGACATAACCGAGGAAGAGTTGGGGGCTGGGGCCTGGTCTCTAGGCAACCGCTGGCAGGCAGTTTAACAAATAAAATGATCAATTCATTCATTGTATAAAGCGTTCGATAATATAGCAGGCTATAAAACATCTATGATCTATGTATGACTAGTTTGACTACACCAAATGTTTCATTCAATTCATTGAGACTACAATTGCAATTTGTACATTGGATTATAACGCTAAATGTTTGGGGTCCTTGCAGAAATACAAATAGACATCGTTTAGTTTAAAATTAAACTCAGGTGCGTGCTGTGTGTGGCGGCTCAACAAAGTCACCAAGGATAATACCGGTAACTAAATATAGATTAATCTACTAATCGTATAGTAGTAGGCTTTGGTAACCTGGGATTTTATATTACAACTGATTAGATTCACATACTTGGAATTATAAATAATAATTAATTATTTCATTTAATTATGCCATTCCTAAACAGCAGACATGTAGTGAAAGCTTTTCAGGAATTGGCATTATTTCTCATACTGACAATAGTTTTTCCCTTAAATCATTGCGAATTGTTTTCAGGAGACAGTTATTTTATCAGCATCACCTGTTTATATTTGTTTGTTTGATTGCTATTCATGAGTTTAAAATGTAGTCCTACAGACATACACCTTCAGGTATGCCAACATTGGACTGTGAGAATCCAGGAGATCTTTTTGGCTGGTGTGGGGGACTTCCCAAGCTGGGGGTCTGAGGGTCCTAGCTCCCCAGAAACATTTTAACAGAGTAGGCCTAGTTGTAATTTCCTGTGTTCAGGTGGATTTGGTGGAGTTTGATACTTTCAACAGGCTTGCTTTACTAGCATTGGAGAAATTACAATGTAGGGGGACCTTTCTGTTTGGATGTATGTATATGGGCTGTCAGTAGCATGGTGTTGCAACTCTAGATTCAACCTAGCCCGTCTCCGGACCCCCCGGGTTGAGCTCCTTTGGACCTACCGCGTAGGGTCCGGTATCACCGGCTTCAAGCGACATGGGATGCAATCTGATTTACCCTGACTTACCCCTCTGCTGCGGTGTGGGTGTCACGCTGACATATTCAAAAAGAAGCATATGAACGCTATAGGAGACAACGAACCTTCTGACCCCCCCCCCCGCGAACGGCTCAGAAGCCGTTAAGTATTTTTAATGTTTGTACGACCGTTTTGGCAGCTCTGAAATTCTCTCTTGTTGACATCCCATTGTACCGCCTCCAGCCTCTCGGTTGGCTAGCTGCGCCTCGTAGGCGCAGCTAGCCAACCGAGATGTCAACAAGGAGGGACCGAAGAGAGAATTTCAGAGCTGCCAAAACGGTCGTACAAACATTAAAAATACTTAACGGCTTCTGAGCCGTTCGCGGGGGGGGTCAGAAGGTTCGTTGTCTCCTATAGCGTTCATATGCTTCTTTTTGAATATGTCAGCGTGACACCCACACCGCAGCAGAGGGGTAAGTCAGGGTAAATCAGATTGCATCCCATGTCGCTTGAAGCCGGTGATACCGGACCCTACGCGGTAGGTCCAAAGGAGCTCAACCCGGGGGGTCCGGAGACGGGCTAGATTCAACCCATTAAAAATAAATCTAGTGTTGCAAATTGCGGTTAATCTGCATGTAGCCTAGCTACTGCATTCTTATCTGCATATAGATATATTTCCATGCCATCATTATGTGATTATCTAATCTTAAATGGTGTTGTCTTCAATTATATATTTTGATCCGAGAGTCGTTGACACGTGACATACACATTGAGAAAACAACAGGTGCCTTGTGTTCCTGGGATCTGTTTTTAGCCTAGTACAGTAGGCGAGGCACAATGGGCCTCATGCGCCAATAAGTTCCTAACTTTTCCTCTTACATTTCTTCCTAAGAGAAGTCCAGTCAGATTCATGAAACGTTCTTAAGTAGGCAGAATTGTTCGTAAGCATGTTCTTATGATGATGAATCCAAATCCTCGTAACTTGAAGGGGTGTGCCAGTTCATTCAAATGATCATAGGTAGACGCCCCACATATCCTAATTAGCATCCTAATTACCATAGGGAACCGCCCCACCAATCCCATATAAGGCATTGGGAATTCACTTTCCTACCTGTGTTCACCCAGGTGGGTGTGGTTTTGCGTGACTCCATGGCCTTGCCTGCAGTCACACCTGTGTGTGATTTCAGCACACAGAAATCACAGGACCTCACACATAGAAATAAAGTTGAGTGAAGTCAAGAATACCTAAACTAAAGTCTAAATATGGTGGAACACCAGACTCCAAACATTAAAAATCAATAATACTGTGGAGGTACTGAAGTGAACAGAAATTTTCAATATTTCAATATTTTCAATATTCATGAATGTATTTTATTATTTATCTCACAATAGTCAACTTGGGGGGGGGGGGGGGGGGGATGATGGCGGGTGCATGGGGTGGAAGTTATGTGGTGGGTATGGCGTTTGTTTGGGTTGGGTTGTGAACTCTAAACCAGTGGTTCTCAAACATTTTCATGTCAAGGACCCCCAAATTGACATGCATTCTGCAGACCCCCATATGAAAATATTTTCTGCTAGGGAAATGTTTTGAAGATTTATCAAAATGTAGCTGATCTACAAGCTCAAAATGGGCAGTAATGGGATGCGTTTGTGAGCTTGTGGATTGGCTATTTTCAAAGTATAAAATGGGATTAAAGTGGTAAAATGTTCCATATTTTGCTGTGGACTGCCTGGAACTTCCTCAAGGACCCCTTGAGGTCCTCAGACCAAACTTTGAGCATCATGCAGATGGCGCTGTTTTTGAGTGGTGTAAACCACTCCTACAACTGGCTTTTTTGTGCAGAAAAAATGAGCATGGTTGCTATGTTCACCCTGTTGTAATGACGTAATGAAATCACACCCGGGTGAACAGGGTGAACATAGCAACCATGCTCATTTTTTCTGCACAAACAAAGCCAGGTAATGAAATCACACCCGGGTGTGATTTCATTACGTCAGACATGATTTCATTACGTCAGACAGACCTTACACCACTCAGTTCACACGGGTGTGATTTTTCCTTTATGTTTTCAGATTGCACTTAAGAACGAAAAAGGCACCCTAAGAGTGCTCCACAGTGTGCGTAGATTCTGTTCTTACCTACGAACAAATCACAGCTAAGAAAAGATTGAGGGATCCCAAAACCTTCTTAAAAACTTCCTAAGTGGGTCTAAGAACAAATTTCCTCTTAAGAACGGTTGGCGCATGAGGCCCAGTGAGACAATACACATTGCTGATGCACAGAATAATACCACAATTAGACTGGTGCACTATGGGAGAGACATGCGGGTGTGTGTCTGTAGCGTGTGTGAAACGTTATGTAGGTAGCTCATGCCTTCCCTTGTGCACGTGTTTGTATTTGTATTTTTTGAGCATCTCTGTTAATGCGGACACAAGGGTGATGGCCTCGGGAAACAAGAGGAACGGTGCAAAACACTATTATATTAAGTTCTGCCCACATGATTTGCCTCCTGCAAACCACAACTGTACATACTGTACTAACTCCTACAGGCGCGCGGGAAGGTATTATACCAGGGGGGGCTGAAGGGTGGGAGGGAAATCTCGGCCGAGCGTGCGCCCGCACAACCACACACACACACACACACACACACACATACACTGCTCCTTGCACCGTGACAGGCAGCCTGCACAGCACAACATACAAGAACAATATTTAACACACCTCTCCATTAGGCATTATGTATCAATCAGCCCATTTAAACTACGAGAGAGAGAGAAAATTATTAATGGTGAATTAAAACTATAATTTATCCTGGAAGCAGAAACTACACTAAACTGCACTGATCTTCTACAGTTGCTCTACAGTCTGCACTAAATTACATTGTCTTAATTCACAAGTTCTGTCTTTTCTTCTAACACTCAGGTGGACATGTCTGTGCTGCAGGAGGCTTTGAGACACATTGATGTCTCTGACTCGAGTTTCTGGTTCGCTGTCATCGCTATCATCTTCAACCCCCTCTTCTGGAATGTGGTAAGTACTAGATAAAGCGGTAGATCAACGAATCAAATTATTCCCGAGCGCACACAGAGCGCTCCAAAGAGATGGGTCAAATGCGGAGAACAAATGTCACTGCGGTAACGTGTGTGACAAATTGTACGACTTTGACTTTGAGATATACAGTGGCATACAGACCTGGCGATAGGCCCCGGTGCAAATATTATGTTTAGGCTATCAGAAATGACTTTGGACAGATGGGAAATAACTTTAGTTAAACTTGCAGAGTGACGGGATTACATTACCTGGGTTTAAATCTTCTGATGGTTGTACTTGAATCTTGACATGAAATGATAACTCCGTCTTTAGTGTTTCATTAGCGCAAGCGTGACAAAAAAAACAGCTGATCTTTGTTATGCTGCTAAACATGAACACATGCGTTGAAACCAAGACTACGGTAAAGATACCAAGAAGGACTGGCCAGTGATGTCACTGTTATGTAACATGGAAGTCGTACAGACTTGAAGCTGTTTATAAACCAGTCAGTCAGTGACATCACTGACGAATCCTTGGTGTTACTCTTCATGCGCCAGAGTAGCCTCAGGCTTTCTTGTCAGTTGTCACTGTCGCCTTGGCTTTTTTTTTGGGCCCTCTGGTGTCTACGCTCCGGTGCATTGCACTGGTTGCACCGTTGAAATGTACGCCTGTGTAGATATAGCAGGAGTCTCTATTCATCTACTTTACTTGTCCAACACATATACTGAATTAGCACTTTATGCGGTATAGCCATTGTCCCTCTGTTTCCGATGTCTTGTGCTGCGTAATTTATTAAAGAGCACAGTTACTTGACCAAAACAAAAGAGTGTGGGTAAATAATAATACTCTATAGGACAGCTTCATAATGCGTGCAATATTATTATGCTTTCTGATGAGCATAATTGGGTATTTTACGATACGATACACCTTTATTACAGTGATGTTATGGTCTACTCTAAATTAATTACATTGAATAATCAAGCAAATAATGGACATACAGTATGGGTTATGAACATAATCGTTAGTTGCAGCCCTGCACCAAAACATGATGCAGGGCATCAAACAACAGAGTTAGTGTCGAATTGTATCAGTGTATGAATGTGTGTGTGAATAGGTGAATTGATGCACAATCTATGTAAAGTGCCTTGGATAAAGGCGCTATATAAATGCACCATTTACCAAGTGTAGTGTGTGTGTGTGTGTGTGTGTGTGTGTGTGTGTGTGTGTGTGTGTGTGTGTGTGTGTGTGTGTGTGTGTGTGTGTGTGTGTGTGTGTGTGTGTGTGTGTGTGTGTGTGTGTGTGTGTGTGTGTGTGTGTGTGTGTGTGTGTGTGTGTGCTACTGTGCTTGCGTGTGTGTGCATCATGATGTTCTGTACAATGCAAGTCTTCAACTTGCTTGGCCTTGTAACTTTTTGCACCAAGATGAACACAGCCTGTGAACAAGGGCACGCACGCATGCATACGCACACGCATACACACACACACACACAAATGTGCCAAATTTGACTGCAAAACTGCCATTGGATTCTTTTTAATTTTCGTTTTTTCATGTCATGAAAGCAGGGAATCAAATTGACATATTGGTTGTTCAGTTTTACCCACCAGTTTTGGAGATGGCTTATAGAGTAAGGTCTTGCAGAAAACAGCGATTTACATGTCGATTTCCACAAAAAAATCTAATCAGCCTCATGGTTGCACTATATCAGGGCAATTCATATTCTTACCTATAATTTCACCGATCTGTGTACAACTTTGTAGGTGCCCTCCCTAGGGGCCAAGAAAAAACCTTTGCCCTGCATTTTTCACATCTGCCGGTTAGAGCGCCACCATGAGGTCGATTTTGCCAAAACACATTTCTGTACATTACTCGTAGGCCTACACATTTTATCCATACATCACGCAAATCGGCATACACTATCTCCTTAGTCATGTGATCAACACAATTGTGCCCTCATGTGACTTAACCAAGGCCATCTGTTTCACTGGTATCTTTCTCTGTCATTAACCTTGTTAAAGGGCAGTGCACCGTGACCCCAATGGCTCCTTTTAATAAGTGGTAGTGGTGTGTGTGTGTGTGGGGGTGTGCCTGCGTGGATTTGCATGTGTATGTGAGTGGTGTTGATGTGTGTAGCCTACGATGTACATGTCTGTGTGTATGTCTGTTGTGTGCGTGCGTGTGCGTGTGTCACTCACTGGTTACCAAGCTGCAAACTGCTTTACACTCCACTGCAGTTAAGTAACACCCAATCCCAAACAAAGTCATGTGGTCAGTATAAGGATGTGTGTGTGTGTGTGTGTGTGTGTGTGTGTGTGTGTGTGTGTGTGTGTGTGTGTGTGTGTGTGTGTGTGTGTGTGTGTGTGTGTGTGTGTGTGTGTGTGTGTGTGTGTGTGTGTGTGTGTGTGTGTGTGTGTGTGTGTGTGTGTGTGTGTGTGTCATCATGAGAGTTTTCTTGTTAGACTTCTCATAATCGTTCTATCGTTTCTCTTTAGTCTCTTTCTGACTCCTTGTATTGCATCTCTCTCTCTGTTTGCCTGGCTCTTGCGCTAACCTGCTTCCTTTTTTCATTTTTTTCATTTGCAGAGTCTCATTCTTTCTCTCCACAGTCTCCACCTCTCCTTCAACTTTTCTATCCCACTTTGTTTTTGTGGACGTTGTGAAGGAATAAAAAATGTGTGGTGGGCACGGAAAAAAGGAGATTGGAATCAGAAATGTTCAATGATTCTATTTCTATATCTCCTCCTCCACTCTCTTCTTCAGGTATCTATCAAGGTCATATTGAGCAACAGATTGTATCGTCTCTTTGTTACTTCCATCACGCTCACGCTTCGTGGTGCGTCGCGCATCAATTGAACACGGAAGACTGTTGGAATGACATAGAGTTATAATGGTCACTGACTGGCTGCTATATTATTATATATATATTATTATCACTACATAATGTTATATCATTTACCTAAATGGCGTTATATCGACAGTCAAGGATAGGATGCCTAAAAAAAGGTTATGTCTGATAACCTGTAACCCTAAGGTATATACAGGGGGATTGTTCCTTTACTGTGTTGGCGGGCTCTGACGAGGAGTATTATGGGATATCTTGTGTTTACTTTCGGTTCTGGTGTAGAGGGAAGCGGTCGCGCTTGAGAGGAAGAGAGATATAATTTTGTTTGTTTACTACGGAGATTGGATACAGAATTAGAACCCTGGCCCTGGCCAATGTAAAGCCTTTGTTTACATGCATGTGTGTGCTAGTCATTTAATGACTAGCACACACATGCATGTAAACAAAAGCACGGCCAGACTTACTGTACCTTCGGAGCTAGCTTTGTTATCAGCCTACAATCTACTCGCGTCACAGTTTCACGGCTCTATGTCCCAAAATAGGGACTTATTTGTATTTGATTGCTTGAACTGCTTGTTAAAACTCACCCATATGCAAAACATGAACACCGTTTATTTTTCAATAATATGTTTTGTTAACCCACCGTTATGTCATAATTAGCTTCCTGACTTTGTGTGCAGATTGGGACATGATTGAGCTTGATTGAGCTCAAAGTGAGCTTTTTCTGGGGAGAAGTAACATGTATTCAGTCAGATATTTTTATCATTTGACGCACAGCATTTTTGCCAATTACATATTAAATGGGTGCTCTGCAGTATTTGTGCCACTGTAATAGGGAGGGAGTTATACAAAAAAAGGTTATGTCTGATAACCTGTAACCCTAAGGTATATACAGGGGGATTGTTCCTTTACTGTGTTGGCGGGCTCTGACGAGGAGTATTATGGGATATCTTGTGTTTACTTTCTGTTCTGGTGTAGAGGGAAGCGGTCGCGCTTGAGAGGAAGAGAGATATAATTTTGTTTGTTTACTACGGAGATTGGATACAGAATTAGAACCCTGGCTGATCACGTTTGTTCTTTTGAATTATTTTTTGTTTATTAAATCACCAGTTCTGCAACACGGACTCCTTTTTCTTTACAGCATAGAAAGAAAGCATAAGGATTATTCCGGAGAGGAGAGACACGGTGGTTATAAGCCTTGATGACCATCTTGATCCAAGGCTATGGTGTCTGTATCAGAAATGCAAATGACTTTGGACAGGTGAAAACTTTAGTTCAACTTGCCGGGCCGCCTTCTTGTCCCACGGACCGGTACCGGTCAGGTGGTTGTGAACCCCTGCTGTAGTGTCATTAGGCCTTTGAGTTAAAATTGGATATTGTGAATCTGGATATTGTCTTAAACATCAGCCCTGTGCTAAAGCCTGGCTCACTCCCAATGTGTTGTTGTCGAATATAATTTAGTACACTACACCAGTAAGACGCCTGAGGGCGAGAAGCGACCTCACCCTATAGGGCGAGGTTGCGTGCACTGGCCATATATGGAGCGTGTCTTGAGTGTACAGGGTGTGATGAGGTCAGATCAACATATAGAATGTCAGAAGAGGTCATATATGGAGATCTAAGGGTGGCAGCAGGGGCAGTGTCCGTGACGTGATTGACAAAAAACGCAAGGTTTCATAGTTAACCGCAACGACCTTCGGTCGCAACTAATGCATTTTTAATGCCAGTTCCACCTCGAATCAAACTTAGTTTGAACTGAGCCTTAATATAAATAACTGAGCCTGCAATAAACAGAAAATTGGCTCAGCATTATCAGAACAAGACATGAAAATCAGAATAGAATAATGGTTCTCCAATTCCTTGAAATGCATCGTGTCACACATCAAAGTTAGCAGATCTCCATGCTCACAACACAAAGCAGTGTTGTGAGCTTGTACTCTGTATCTACTATTTTCTATGCACGACTCCAGTGCACAACTAATCAGTCTTTATAGTCTTATGTTTTGAAAAAGTTTCTATTCACACCCTGAGGAGAACCCATGTGGGTTGAAACCGGACGTTATCCTAATTCGATAGTGTTTTTTTGTATTTATTAGTTTTTGGCTCAAAGCGAGTATGCCTGAAGAAAGGTCAAGGGCTTTACTTTTGCTCTACCTTCTACACCATGTGGATATCTTTTTTCTTACAGTCTTATCTGTCATGTAGGGTTCTGATAGTCAGCAGCGTAGTACTAATCATATCATAGTGTGTTTGTAATTGTAAATTGGTCATCATCCCGATTGTGAGCCTTCGTGGTTATGTAAACTGACACCTGAGGCACATACTGTCAGCTCTTGCATAATACTGTACATTTTCTGGCTGAAGTGGGTGCATCCAAAACAACAACATTAGAACACCCAGTCTGTTCTTCACTTTTTCACATGACCTTTTCACATGACCTTTTCACATGACCTTTAAAAGCGGCAGCGGTGGCCGAACGGATTGCGGAGCGGTCTTGATACCGGAAGGTCGCCAGTTCGAATCAGCGGTCCGACACGTTAAAATTACCACCGCTGAAGTGCCCTTGAGCAAGGCATTGAACCACTACCATGAAATGTTCTATGAGCAGGGCCTGGCTGGAAACAAGTTCTTGAGCTTAGCCCAGATACCCTGGGTAAATATAGTAACTTTGCTTTGCTTTGCTTTGACAAGTTTTCTGAGATCTAATCTCAGTAATGTGGTGTCATTAGAGGTTATGTTTAATAATGAACAGGTTATTTTGATCATTGAAAATGTTTTGATGGTACATATGTTTTCAAACAATAAGAGAAATCTGACTATGACATTTACATACATGGCAGAATTAATGTCTCAGATCTGCAGATCTGCCAACAAAGTGGTGACATTGAGACATTGTCTCTACGTTTTGCCCAAAGCCACGTATTTGATACAAACCAAAGATGAGTCTCATTCTGAGACCCTCATTCTGAGTCTCAAGAGCATCTGGGTTTCTCAAATTCAGAATGAAGAATGACATTTACAGAAGGTGCTTAATCAGAAGCAGGCAGTTTGTTTACTCTTTATCTCCCATGCCCCCAAGCCCAATGTACTGTTGACTTAAAAAAAAGTTTACTTTGTGTCTCCTCTGCTTTTGTTGGGTCCATCGATTGCCTGAAGGACCCTAACTGAGCCTTGAGTGACACTCTGGCACAGCATCAAAGGATATGTGTCTGTGAGGTGTTCTTCATTTTGATCAGCAGGGAAACATAATGATGATAATGGGACAAGAGGGTCGAGCAGGAGGGGGAAGCTGACGCAAGGCAAATGTAAAGCCTTTGTTTACATGCATGTGTGTGCTAGTCATTTAATGACTAGCACACACATGCATGTAAACAAAAGCACGGCCAGACTTACTGTACCTTCGGAGCTAGCTTTGTTATCAGCCTACAATCTACAAACGTCACAGTTTCACAGCTCTATGTCCCAAAATAGGGACTTATTTGTATTTGATGTGCAAACATCAAATACGTCTGCAAATCAGACTAAATGCATTGCTTGTATACTGCTTGTTAAAACTCACCCATATGCAAAACATGAACACCGTTTATTTTTCGATAAGGCCTTTTTGTTAACCCACCGTTATGTCATAATTATGCTTCCTGACTTTGTGTGCAGATTGCGACATGATTGAGCTTGATTGAGCTCAAAGTGAGCTTTTTCTGGGGAGAAGTAACATGTATTCAGTCAGATATTTTTTTGACGCACAGCATTTTTGCCAATTACATATTAAATGGGTGATCTGCAGTATTTGTGCCACTGTAATAGGGAGGGAGTTATATTTAGGCTGATTACCTTCCCAAGACCCAGACGTCAGTATAGAGCTGGTTGGTACAGTCAGTGAGTTTGGTGCCTGCATCTGAGCCTGTGTGAGGAATGTGTTTTATTTTTTGGCCTTACATTTTAGAGTAGCAATTCTTTTTTTACTCACTTTATATGCCAATTAATTCCACTCTCCACACACATTTCTGTGTTGTCACTGCTGTTGCATCCTACTGACTCACTTGCAAGTGAGGTATGTGTTTCTGTGTTTCCTTGAAATGAAATGAAATGATTACTATATTTACCCAGGGTATCTGGGCTAAGCTCAAGAACTTGTTTCCAGCCAGGCCCTGCTCATAGAACATTTCATCGTAGTGGTTCAATGCCTTGTTCAAGAGCACATCAGCGGTGGTAATTTTAACGTGTCGGACTGCTGATTCGAACTGGCGACCTTCCGGTATCAAGACCGCTCCGCAATCCGTTCGGCCACCGCTGCCACTTGGAAACTCATTGGAAACTCTTCTCTTTAACAACACACACCCTAGCATGCCTACTCTGGGCATGCCATGTAATAAAAGGGAAGTAGCAGATCTACAAGCTCATAATGCATCGTGACAGCTATTTTAGCAAAGAGATTTGGTGTATAGGGGAAAAGGTGGGAGCCAAGTATAGATCCCTGGGATACCCCAGTCGCACTAAACTCAGCACAAAAAGTTTGGAAAGTTAACTTTGGTCCGTTATTTCTCCACTTTAATAATACCTATTGGTACTGTATTTTATATCATTTTAATCAGTGATTAGTCACATTTACAACGAGGTACAGCTTACAACAACAAGGACCAGGCATTCGTAGAATGAGCGATACATGCAAAGCTGTTGTGGCTGTGTATGGATCTTCCAGATGCTACAGAGTTCCCTAACAAAATTGATATAATGTAAAAATGGCCAATATGTGTTGTTTTTGTCTTTATTGCTGTGGGGGAGTGCAATCATTCAATTCACTAAAGCAACTCAAAGCAAGGGTGAATACCAACCATTCGCCATTTTGGCAAATGTTTTGGAGGCGATACCCACACGTTTAGCAGTGTTGCTCATTCCACCAACGCCTGCGGTCCTTACAAGCTGTACCTTGTTGTTTATAAAGGTGACTAATCAATGATTAAAATGATATAAAATACAATATCAATTGGATGAATTAAAGTGGAGAAATTATGGACCAAATTTAAGTTTCTGAACGTTTTGTGCTGAGTTTATATAGGGTTTAAGTGATTAAAAGGGAAAAATACACAATTTGCTCATCCCACTGGATCCTGGTGATTCATGACCATAATGTTTAATTATATGATATAGTACATTTAACAAATACCCTTTGTTAAGCGGTTTTCTTTTCTTTTTTTTTCTCACAGAATCAGAATGGTTTTATGGTCATGATTCACCCGAATCCTGGATGGCTTGATTCTAGGCTTAAACATTGATATCAATATTTTCTCTATTTAAGAAAATAAATCTCTATGGGAAAAATGAATGGCTGATTTTTCAGTGGAACCAGAAACCACTGCAATGCCCTAATACATAGATAAGACAATAATACACCAGCCGTTACTACAGGTGAATTACTTTAGCTAATTTAACCCATTTTGCGCGGGAACCCCTTTTGGTGTTTTAAACATTATGTTGTAATTTAGCTATTGAAAAATAGCAGATCTACAAGCTCATCGCGCGCCACCGAGTGGCGCGCTACGAGCTTGTAGGTCTGCTATTTTTGAAAAATCGTAAAAATGTGGCGCAAATCTATATTCTTTCAGAGCGAACGTTTTGAACTCGGGTCTAAATGGGTTAAACCTCTGCTGCACCTCTTCCCTGATGGCAATAGGGTGTACACTGTACAGGTTGTTGATGGTTCCTCCCCTCCCTGTAGTCCACAATGACCTCCGTGGTCTAGGAGGCCACGCGGTGAGAAGCAGTTGTCTGCTCCAGGTTGGTCACTTTCTCTATACGCCGCCTCATGGCCACCAGACAGTGAGCAACCCCACCACTTTGTGACACTTTATGTCATCTGCAAAACGTCACAATGGTGTTTGAAGTTCATGATGCCACACAGTTGTACATAAGTCGGTATAGAGCGTCGCAGTCCCGCCTCCTACCATGGACCAGGAAATGAATCCCAATGCATTTTTCCCATAGACATTTCAAAAAGTATTTATTTAAAGGCGGTTACGCCGCGGACAAAGCCAACTCGAGTCGTGACAACTCATGACAACACAAACAATATTTTGGACCAAACAAATAATTACAAAGAAGAAAAACAACAAAACAAGTGTTGTAACCTGCCGTTTTTTTCTTCTTTCTAATAATTATTTCGGCCCCAAAAATTGTGTTTGTTGTCATGAGTTGTCACGACTCGAGTTGGCTTTGTCCGCGGCGTAAACGTCTTTAAATAAATACTTTATGAAATGTCTATGAGGAAAATGAACGGAGAATCATTTCCTGGTCCAGGGTGGGGGGTGGGACTGCGACGCTCTATAGAGGGAAGGGAATACGGAAGTGGGATTAGAACACAGCCCTAGGCTGTGGCGCCTCCGTGCATGCTGAGAGTCAATGGAGAGGAGGTGCAGTCACCCACTCTCACCACCTGGGGGCGGTCCGTCAGAAAGTCCAGGACCCATACAGTCCCAGGTCTCTGCCTGGAGTGCACTATGCTATTGTATCCATGAACAGCTTTCTCACATACTGTACAGTAGGTGTTCCTCCCTGCAGGGGTGAGAGAGCGTGGCTGATGGTGTCCTCTGTGCTACTCTTATTGGCACGACATCGAGGTCGAAGTATAGGGCACTGTAAAGCAGTGGTTCCCAAAGTGGGGTCCGGGGACCCCCAGGCAGTTCCAGGGGGTCCCCAGCTAAATGATAGTTTGGAACCAAATGGACCCTTATGGGTCTGTAACTCTGAGAGTGTACAAATGGAACCAAATGGACGCTAACGGGTCCATTTGGTTCCATTTGTACACTTCTCAGAGTTAAATTAACATTGATTTTACAATAAAAAATTGGCGTCTCCGAGATAGAAATGCCATTCAATAGGGGACTGTAGCCTATAGTTGAGGTCAAACCGGGGCCATTGAAATGAAAATGGTTGAATATCACTCACTACTAGAGCAAAACTCTTCTCTTATGGGGGTCCTTGGCATATCATTTCCAAATGGAGTCCGTGGGCTATAAATGAGTGTCATTTTGGGGGTCCTTGACATGAAAATGTTTGCGATCCACTGCTGTAGTGGAAAGCATTAGTGCGTTAACCCATTTTGGACTGAGATCGATTAAAAATGTTTCTGAAAAAACATGTTTCTATGTCAGTGGTGCTCAACCTTTTTCATGTCAAGGACCCCCAGAATTATCTCTATTGGGCCATGGACCCCCATCTCAAAATACGTACTTCCAGGGACCCCCCCAGAAGCCAATATTTTAGTTTAAAATGTTCGCTCTGAAATATATATTAAAAAATTTGTGCCACATTTTCACAACTTTTCAAAAATAGCAGACCTACAAGCTCGTAGCGCGCCACTCGGTGGCGCGCTATGAGCTTGTAGATCTGCTGTTTTTCAATAGCTAAAGCATAACATAATGCTAACACCAAAAGGGGTTCCTGCCCAAAATGGATTAACCAGTTCCTCAAAACACTTGCTGGGGCTCTGGCTATATGCTGTAGAAGTGACAGCTATGGGCTGCCAGTCAATGAGGCTGGTCGCCTTCTGCTGTTTGGCGATGGGAATGATTATATGGACTTGAAACGAGCAGTCCTGGGTGAAAGGGATTGGTTTAAAATAGCAGTACATGATAAATATTGTACACTATAGGTTTTACTAGTAGTATAACTAATTTATAAATTATAACACATTTTCAAATGATAACACAAATCATCTGTAAAAAAAATTGTTAAAAAAAGGGTCATAACTTACGTATAGTATAGTTTGTATAGTTTATGTATTCTTAAAATATTTATACATATTTTGGTATGGTATACATTGACTTGCATTAGTTCATTTAAATACAGTATATATCTTTTTTTTTTATATTATTAGTTTATGATGAGCTAATAATTCATTCATAGCTTATATACAGTAAATGCCTTGTAACTTGCGATCACTAATATAAAGTGTTATCTCCAGCAGCATATGCCCTCCGTCCCTCCCTGTCAAAATTGCATACGCACTTCTTGATTAAGAGAAGGGTGGAGAAAAGAACGAGAGGCACCAATTTGGCAGAAGATGCAGCCCTCCTATTCTGGTCCAATTTCTTTCTTTTCAAAATCTTTTTATTTCCGTTTTATAACAGTATGGGTGTCAAGTCACAGGTTCATAGAAAGAATAAAAATAAAATATCAGATTTTAGTATCAGTGACTGAGGTAAACAAACGTAGCCTACTGTATGAATCAGAGATCGTGGGCAGACATAATGAAAAGACTGTTATTGTGCAAAACATGCCCCTTCAAGACAAAAGAAAAACATTTTCTCCCCTTCAAGTCCCAATTTAGTAAAGCCAATTCCCCAGCCTATTCTATTAATCAAGTCTTAGGAACCACTAGTACCCACTTAGGGCTTAATGTCTGCCCAAGACACAAGCTCTCTGAGAGGTTGACTCATTTAGGCCTGACGTCGAAATAAAAAAACGTCTTCTGAAAGAATAAATGTTCAATTTTCAACGATTTGTGCCGCATTTTCACTATTTTTCAAAAAATAGCAGATCTACAAGCTCATAGCGTGCCACCGAGTGGCGCGCTACGAGCTTGTAGGTCTGCTATTTTTCAATAGTGGGTTAAGGAGACAATATTACCAGAGTGCCATCCAGATGTCTCAATAGACCAGCCAATGTTATTGTGTTATATTGTGTCTTATTGACTTATATTGAATTATTTATGTAGCCCAAAGACAAAGGTCAAACTGACCGATGAACTGACCCTGATGAAAATATGACCCCGTTTGAAGAGTCTGTTTTGTAGCAATATAGACTTTAGAAGTCTGACCTTTTGGAATAGAGCTCTCTTTCTCGCTCTCTGTCTTCCATTCTGTAACCTTTTTCAATTTCTCATCTCCTTCTCCTTTATCTCCTTCTCATACTTTATCTAATCTTATCTAATCTCTCTCCCTTTTCTCTCTCTACCCCCTCTCTCTTTCTCTTTCTCGCATGTACGCACGTCACACACTACTGTACATGGCCTAAAGAGAAGAGAGGTGTGCTATATATAGATAGATGAATTGTAGAAATAAATGAATGTCATTGTGTTCGTTCAGCCTATGATGGTATGATCGTGATGATTGCAGCAGGCTCTCTCAGTGATACCATGTCATCTGATAGCCTGTCTCATGTCCCAGCCTGAATTATCATTGGCCTTTTATCTAAAAGGACGCACGCACGCGCGTGCGTGCGTGCGTGCGTGCGTGCGTGCGTGCGTGCGTGCGTGCGTGCGTGCGTGCGTGCGTGCGTGCGTGCGTGCGTGCGTGCACATTTTTCCACAGATAAGAAAGGGCATCCATCAGTGCCGGTTCTAGGGGGGGGCAGGGGTGTCCTGCCCACCCAATGTGGGTTTGACACCCCACCCGCGCCGGCGGAGTCGCCCCCCCCCTTACAATTCTGTCTGCCCACCTGAGTGGGGCTGGCTAAATCCGGCCCTGGCATCCATGCTCTTGCGCTTTCCTTTTAAATGCTCTCTCTATCTTTCACTATTTCTCACATGCATCCGCATTCTATCTCTCTCTCACTCGGTTTTGTCTCACTTCATTCTCTCATGTGAATGTGTAGTCCACGGACCACGGCTCAGAGTGAATGTGTAGTCCACGGACCACGACTCAGAGTGCACTTGAATTTACTGCCATTTTCCAAAGCATATCACCCTTTGTTCTCGCCTTCCTCTCTCTCCTCCTGTCTTTTTCACTCCGATGATGCAAAAAGTTACTTCCTTGTACTTTTTATCTGTTTTTAAAATGTTTGTAACTTTTCACCTATAATGAATGATTTGCTCAAAATGGAGACAGCAGGTTGACAAACCCTGAAGAAATAACTATGGAAGAAAAAAAAGAAAAAAATTGAAGAAAAATGAAATGACAAAATTAGCCATATTCACATGCCGATGATTTTGCTTATCTATAAGGATACTATACTGTAAGGGCAAAACCGGGTGCTGTGTGAATATGGTCAATTGGAAAAAGCCTACTGTAGCTCATCTGTCTATCTATCTATCCCTCCACCCACTCACCACTCATGTAGCTGGTTACTAAATACTTCATAGAATTTTGTGTAGGAGAACTGATGGTTCTGGCAATCTGATGTGCCTTCTCCTCTCCTCCCCTTCCCTCCCCTCCCCACACAAGCATTTTGTAAAACGACAATGGGTTCAGAAGTACTCCAAAATATAAATGATTTAATCAGCATTGTGGAACATTGATCGTCTTTAATGAGAGCCCTGACATGCAAGTCATCTCCCCATGTTCTCATTCTGTCTTTCCCTATCTCTGCAGTCTCCCATATGAATACATGAATATAGTGTGTGTGTGTGTGTGTGTGTGTGTGTGTGTGTGTGTGTGTGTGTGTGTGTGTGTGTGTGTGTGTGTGTGTGTGTGTGTGTGTGTGTGTGTGTGTGTGTGTGTGTGTGTGTGTGTGTGTGTGTGTGTGTGTGTGTGTGTGTGTGTGTGTGAACCACCTGCTTAACTCCCTTTTTAAGGGAACGGTTTTATGTTTACCTTTGGGGTTTAAATTCTGTTCAGGTGTTTAAGGAATTAAGGGAAAGTTTGTGTCTGGATCATCATCTAACAAGTATTCCAATCATTCCTTTCACATCCATCCATGGATCCATAGAACTTGCATAAGGTTTCAACAGCATAATTCAATATAACATACAATATATCACAATAACATTCATTGGTCTATTTTCAGCCATCTCCTGCCTCTCCTTGCTTCAGCCTGTTTTCCCCTTTGTACATCCAGCCATCCCTGACATCTGGACGGTACTCTGGTAGCCTAATGTTGTCTCCGACCATAGCCCCTCAGAGAGCTTGTGTCTTGGGCAGACATTAACCCATTTTGGTGTTAGCATTATGTTATGCTTTAGCTATTGAAAAATAGCAGATCTACAAGCTCATAGCGCGCCACCGAGTGGCGCGCTACGAGCTTGTAGGTCTGCTATTTTTGAAAAATCGAAGAACGACTGACAGAGAAACATAGCTTTTTCAGAAAACTGTCAGGATGTAGAAGACATTTTTAGAATCTGATCTCAGGTCAAAATGGGTTAAGCCATGAGTGGGTAGTAGGTACGTAACACAAACTAGTGGTTACGTAAGACTTGATTCAATAATTGAATCAAGTCTTACGTAACCACTAGTTTGTGTATGACGTATTGGACCTGGAGGGCTGCAAGTTCTGCCAAGTTGGCGCCCCTCATGCTTCTCTCCTCCCCTCTGTTAATCAATACGTGCGTAATTTGGACTCCTGTTGACAGGGAGGGGGGGGCATATGCTGCTGTAGATAACACTGGTGGCACTTGATATTGAGGATCACTTTGGCGAGTCATTTGTGTGTGTGTGTGTGTGTGTGTGTGTGTGTGTGTGTGTGTGTGTGTGTGTGTGTGTGTGTGTGTGTGTGTGTGTGTGTGTGTGTGTGTGTGTGTGTGTGTGTGTGTGTGTGTGTGTGTGTGTGTGTGTGTGTGTGTGTGTGTGTGTGTGTGTGTGTGTGTGTGCATTTGTTCCTAGTGCTTGCTTTGTAATTTTTTTGTAGATTATGCATTAATACAGTTACAGTTATTATTATTGTTAATAGTTTTTTTAACTGTTGAGAAACAATAAAAAGGTTTGACCACAACTCTGAAAAAAGTAATGGTTTTTAATGCTTAATAAATTAGTAATCCGTGTTTAAAGAAAAATAATACAAATTAAACATAATAGAAACAAACAATGACATGTCTAGTAATTATTAAAAAGCGCACCTCTCTGTAATTTGTAAATAGTCTAGAAAAGCCCTCTAAGTTTAATACCAGAAATGACCCTCTGATGATAATTTATTAAGTATTAGTATAAGTATTAGCACAAGACTCTCCTCCACCCTTCTCCCTCCTTCTAAAACACTTGAGTCCCAGGGGGGGAACATTCACGTATGATAGCCGATCTACAAGCTCACAATGAACATAGTGAGCATATAGAGCATGTATTGTCGCACCAAGTACAGTTGTAATTCAGGTCTGTTTCACTATGTCTAGAGGGTCACGGTGCACATAGTGAGCATGTAGATCTGCTATTAATGCAACCAAGTCAAGTACAGTTGCAATTCAGGTCCGTTTCACTATGTCTAGAGGGTCACGGTGCACATAGTGAGCATGTAGATCTGCTATTAATGCAACCAAGTCAAGTACAGTTGCAATTCAGGTCTGTTTTCACTATGTATAGAGCAGTCGTTCCAAAACCTTTAACCCATTCTGACCTGAGATCAGATTCTAAAAATGTCTTCTATATCCTGACAGTTTTCTGAAAAAGCTGTGTTTCTATGTCAGTGGTTGTCTATAGGGTAAATTTGAATTTACACCATTTGAAAATACACACAGAAATGAATTTGTGATTTTGTACATCCAACCATGCGGATGTTCTGTAATGAAGGGCTGCAGATTTGTTTTGGTGAGGAGTTAACACTACTTTTACCAGGTAACTTTTCAGAATAAAGGCGCTAGAGTGCCAAGCAGATGGGCAGATTTTACTCTGAAAAGCCCCGCCTTCCATTTCTCCCCAAAACCAGGAGGTATAATGTTCCATGAGTACCTCGCGCTAATAAGTCTGATCTCTCTTTAGAAGCGTTAATAATTAATATTAGGACAGAACATCGGTGTTCTGATCAAAACCGTGGAGAGCACCGTTACGTAGATTTAGAGAGAATAGCAAGTTTTGTCGGCCCTTGAAGTGAATGGCTGCGTGCATGTGCAAAACATGTCTGGGAGCTCTGAGCAACGAAAATGGATTTCAGCAATCCCGTTTTATATCATTAAAAAGGACCTAAAGACGTGTATACACGTCCAAGCCACCATGGTTTTAATTGAGAGGACAATTACATGCACATATACACGTCATTAGCATAACTAGACCGGTGCCCGGCTGTAGAGCACTGAGTCGGTAACAATGGAAGTTGAAGATCCATGCTCCACCCGGCTATGCAATACCCGTTGTACCCGTGTCAGAGTACCCGTTCCACCCATCTGTCTGTGTCCCTTGTATGCCCATATATGGAATTCTTTGTAAGGCATGCCCAAAAATTGAGTCTATGCAGATGTCAAAACCTATTTGTGATGTCAGGCCAGCTCCATATATGGGGCCTGGGCAGGGGCCCCGTCCAAAGCCCAGGCCAGCTCCATATATGGGGCCTGGGCAGGGGCCCTGTCCAAAGCCCAGAGAGAGAGAGAAGAGAGAGCCAACATCTCATTGCCCCTTGATTCCTGCCTCTGAGCACACCCAAGTCATATCAATGAAACCAGACCTGTTTTATCTTAATAACTTCATGATAGAAGTAGCTATTCTGAGCCAAGAGTATGAGACGTACTATGAGTTTGAGTATGAGTTTGTACTGGGCAGCTGGTTTGTACTAGGGGTGAATGTGTTTTACTGGGCAGCTGGTTTGTACTAGGGGTGAATGTGTTTTACTGGGCAGCTGGTTTGTACTAGGGGTGAATGTGTTTTACTGGGCAGCTGGTTTGTACTAGGGGTGAATGTGTTTTACTGGGCAGCTGGTTTGTACTAGGGGTGAATGTGTTTTACTGGGCAGCTGGTTTGTACTAGGGGTGAATGTGTTTTACTTCATGAGCGTGAAGCAGGACGTGGCTGAAAAAGTGCATACAGGAGAAAAAAAGAAAAACCATAAAACATTTTACTCTGTGTCAAAAACTATTTGAAAACTGCACAAAAAGGGTATTTATTACTCACAATATTACAATTATGTCCGATCTCCGATTATTTGTAGGGTCATAATGGCCAATAACTATTCCAATACCGATATATTTCATTATTATATTTTTAATAAACTTTTTGTTTTGCTGGTGAATGTACATAGATAACACTAACAGCTGATGCTCTTAAAGAGACAGAGACAGGCAGACTGGCTGCTCTGCGAGTACAAAGCCATTGGCGGTCACATTATTATTGCGTCATCAATATCTGTGATAATATGGATTATTTTGAGACCGATTCGATAATGATGTACCATGCATGATACAATTATGTACATTTTACATTATTTCCAACCACTTTCCACAGCATCCATTTCTGATTTACTGATGAACAGAAACCCGAGTAGGTGCAGCAAACGAACAGCAAACAATAATACAACATTCTAAAACAGTTAGTCCCAATACTTGATTCTGATTGGCTGGTTACCGTCACCTGACCTTTGTAAATTTCACCGATAACCCACACCTTCAATCACTTTATATCATTCCCAGCTGATTCCGCATCTTTGTAGCTGTACTGGGGAAGGGGAGCGCTTGATTACCTTACAAACACATGCCGTGCGGGCGTCTAAGCACCGCCCGACTCATATGAGTAAAGACATCAAGCGCTATTCTCCCGTCACATAGCCTACTTGCCGAGCAAAACAAGGAAGTGATGTGGCTCGCTCTGGTGGCGCAAAGCGTAGCTACTTTTGTGAATTTAATAGTTTTATTAGGTTAATATTGCTATATGTTTGTAACCGTTTTAGAAAAGCAATAAGCCACTCGAGGCCCCAGCTTGACCGGGTATTTTACAATGGCTGGGAGGGTAGAAGACCCTCCGCTGCGCGTCGGTTTCTGCCTACGCATCCCAGCCATTGTAAAATACCCGGTAACCTGAGACCTCTCGTGGCTCATTGCTTTAACCTAACTCATGACAGAACGTTCCTTAAATACACTTCCAAGTCCAATTACAAGTATGGCCTCAATCAAGGCCATACAGAGAAGGGAGGAGGTGAGCAAGAGAAGTCACAACTGGGCAATGACACGGGCAGGGCAGCCAGAACAGGGCCAGAGTTTGAGGTACTATAAAACTTTTCCATTTTTCTAAGGTTTATTTAGCATTATTTAAGTAAATATTATTCAGTGGTGCTGCCAAAGATATAGACGGTAAACAGGAAGTTAAAAATAAAGTTTATTGGGCTATATATCCAAACACAACATAAATTGTCCCCTCTCCTTCCTTTATATTGACCTACAATTATCTGGGCTTTTGTGGGCAGGGGTGGCACATACAATATGCCACTTGAGATAACACTGTAGTGTGTGTTCTTATAGATAATATTGTGTGGGGGAAACTGTGAGACTTGTATGCCAAAAACATAGACCTTTCTGAATACATTCACTGCCACACACTGCAGGTTAATTTCCCATAGGATAATATTTAAAGAAAACAGAATGCACTTCTGCCTTTTACTTGTGAATAATAGGACTGAAGAAATCATCTGCAGTGCAAATATTCTATAGAGGTAGGATAGTTTTTAGGGATGCACCGAATATTCGGCCACAGAAAATATTCGGCAGAAAATGGCCGAAAATGCATTTTCGGCCTATTCGGTTTCGGCCCGAATAGGCCAAAAATATATCACAGAATAGTGTATGCAAAATGCATTCAAAAGTGCTGAATAAATGTATTATGGACCCATAATAGTGATTATTATTTAAGTAAAGTTTTGCCATAATCATGTATTTTGCCATAAATCAGGTAGCTTTAAGGTACGGCCATGACAGCAATGGTAGGAAAAAAGATATATAATATTAATCATATTCGGATATTCGGTGTTCGGTTTTCGGCCAACTGTTTCCTATATTCGGTATTCGGTTTCGGCCAATAATTTCCCTTTCGGTGCATCCCTATTAGTTTTCTTTCCTTCAATGACATTGGATGACATGATTACCAAAACTGTCAAACCAGTACAAGTGGGTCGCAGGATGCCCAATAAAAATGGATACATTTTGAGCGAATATTGTTTATGCATGGCACAATTTTAAAGCAAGCTATGTTTAATTTAATTTAAATATAATTCAGTGTACCATTTGTGAGAACCTTTTGTAACTAACTTTTTTTTACAGAAAATTGTAAATTATTGTTAAAAAAAAAGAAAAAAAAAAAAAGCTCCCATGTTTGTTTCATTTGCTCATTAGTATGTTTGAAGACTGAGAGGGATACGTCATTGACAAACTATGTTAATCTTTTTTTTTTTTAAATGTTTTTTTTTGTGGCTTTCGCCTTTATTTTTTTATATTTTTTATGGAGGGACAGACAGTAGGCTGACAGGAAATGGGGAGAGAGGTGGGGGGGAAGACATGCAGTAAAGGCCGTCGGGATCGGGAGTCGAACCCGCGGCACACTGCCAGACTGGGTTACCAGCCAAGGTGCCTGGACCACTGAGCCATGGCCCAGAACTATGTTAATCTTAACTTTGACTTTTTTTATTGCATAGGGTCCTGGGACAAATGTACCTACAGGGAGGTCAGCATGAAATGATTTTGGAACCCCTGTACTATAACAATAACCCGATGACCAGTCCTGTCAAATCATTTAGATAAGCAGACCAGTGCTGTACTGTGGTGGGTGTAGACTCAAAATCCAATCATTCAGAAACTACTAGAAAAGCTGCGGCTTATCAGAGACGTGTCATCTCCAACCTATCACAACTAGCCTAATTTGTTTATGGGTGGAGGCTATTTCAAGTATTTAAAGAGCAGAAGGGCCCTAGATTGGACAGTTTTTCTTAGACTGAAAGAAATCCTCAAGAAGCAAACATGGTTGAGTGGACAGATGATGAGCGTGCCCTAATTGCAAAAGTCTTCTCCACTCTGAACTATGAAGAAGTGGGACCCGCGGCTCTGTCCAGGTATATAATGTTCATCTCCTTTGAAATGTCCTTATATGCAATTAAAGACAGCAAATATATATATATATATATTATATATATATATATATATATAACTTATAAACATATATATATATATATATATATATATATATAATGAAATGTTTAAAAAGATTATTCCGATTTTTCCCTCCCAACAGTACAACTTACTCTATCAATATGACATTTATTTCCCCAGGTGTCTGGTCGTCTACCCCTGGACCCAGCGGTACTTTGGTAATTTTGGTAACTTGTACAACGCAGACGCCATCACGACAAACCCGATGATCGCAGCCCATGGCATCAAGATCGTGCACGGTCTGGACAAGGCTCTGAAGAACATGGACAACATCAAGGAGACATACGCCGAGTTGAGCATTATGCACTCCGAGAAGCTTCACATCGATCCCGACAACTTCAGGGTAATGTGTATTATGCTACTACTACAACTACTACTACTATTAAGCATTTTCAACCTGGCAACCCAATTTGGGTCATGCCATTACTAAGTGAAAATGAAGTGAAAATGTAGTCCCACTGGGGCCTAAATGCTTAATAACTTTTTATCTAGCACTTTTCCAACCAATAATACACACTAATAGAACACATAAATCCAATGGAATTGAAGTGAAATATGAAACAAATAATACCTAGACAAATGAGCAGAAAGGAGAACATGGACCATGGGACTTATCCATTTTGGGCGGGAACCCCTTTTGGTGTTAGCATTATGTTATAATATAGCTATTGAAAAATAGCAGATCTACAAGCTCATAGCGCGCCACCGAGTGGCGCGCTATGAACTTGTAGGTCTGCTATTTTTGAAAAATCGAAGAATGACTGACATAGAAACATAGCTTTTTCAGAAAACATGTCAGGATTTAGAAGACAATTTTAGAATCTGATCTCAGGTCAAAATGGGTTAATGTGTTCAGGAGTGTACAGTATTTAAGAACGTTCACCTCCAACTCGGTAATCTAACAGTATATTTTCTCTGCCACACAGCTGTTTTCTGACGTTCTCTCCATCACCGTCGCCGCCAGGATGGGCGCCGCATTCACAATGGAAATGCAGGCTGCCTGGCAGAAGTTCTTGAAGGTTGTGGTCTCAGCTCTGGGCAGGCAATACCACTAGATGTCCATGGGCATCATCATCATGCTGGATGATGAAAAGCAAGCTCGTCGTTTTAGATGTAAAAGTCCTGAATATCTGTTTCTATACACAGGGTTTAAATAAACACTCAAATAAAACAACTGATTCTTGAGATGACCATTCAAATGTTGTCATTTCATTTGTTATAGGAACCTCATTTTCAAATATCTCTGGATGATTTGTAGATTCAAGGGGCATACTTTTTCATTATAGTTTAGTTTTAGTTAGTTTTGACCTTTTTTTAGTTAGTAGTTAGTAGTTTTTATTTTTGTGACAGCAACTTAGTTTTAGTTTAGTTTTTATTAGTTTTTTGTCTGCACTTTTCAACCCTGCACCTGACAAATAAGTCAGGTGCAGGATTGAAAAGGGCCAGAGTAAGTATTGTGTAATAAAAACTCAAGAAAATATAGCATTTAAAAATATATATTCAGTTACAGATTAAGCTTATAAATACATTGGCAAAAACTAAGGGCATTTTGTCTATCATTTTAGTTAGTTTTAGTTTGTTTTGTAAGCACAAAATACAGTTTAAGTTAGTTGAGGCGTGGTTGTAATTCTGTAATTGAGGCCTGAAGAGGTGTTTTGGTGAGGAGAGGATACTGCAGCTATGTTCCATGGCAGCCAAGGTGCCAAACTCCCTGTGCTTTGCTTCAGCTAGACCAAGGTTATTATAGTTAACTAAAACTAACTAAAAATCACACCTGTGTGAACTGAGTGGTGCAACTCCCCTCTCCCCCTGTACCCCCCCCCCCCCCCCCCCCCCCCCTCTCTCTCTCTCTCTCTCTCTCTCTCTCATTAGCAAGAGAGACAGTGCAGCACTATATCTCTCTCTCTGTTTCTGGCACAACAGCACCACTTTTGCCCCTACTGGTACTCATAGTCACATAGGTTAACACATAGGTTAACACGGACATTGCTGTTCCTTGGAGTGGTTGCACCACTCAAAACAAATTAAAAATAAAATAAAAACGTTACAAGAATAACTAACTGAAACCGTATTGTGTGTTTACAAAACTAATTCAAACTAACTGAAATGCTATAGACAAAATGCCCTTAGTTTTCGTTTTTGTCAAACTTTCAACCTATGTTCATATAATTGATTCCTCACTAATGATTATGATAAAATAACACCATTTTTTTAGGAGGGCTGTGGGCACTTCAGAAACCAGTCCACCAGTCCACAAGCTAATAGAAACTGCAGGCTTTCTATTCCTGAAAACTTGCAATGCTAAAATGGAAGCCATCGTTCTCATGATCGTACGTACATTATCATACATCATCTCATTCCGGCCAATCAGAATTTGCGTCCTCACGCCACCTTCGTCTTCAATGTTTGTGTTTACACAAACACTCAAAATTGTCCATTCATTGTCAATGGCATTTAATGTTTGTGTTAGGACAAAGTTTGTGTTTACACACACACTAAAAGCTGGACATAGGCCCTCAAAAATAATAATAAATAATAATAATAAACTTTATTTATAGCACCTTTCATGCCAGAAATGCTTAACAAGGCAGAGAACAAACATATAAAATACAATCATATAAAATATACACACATATACATCAGCAAACAAACGGAAACAAAAAAACATTGAGGCAATTACCACAAATTGGCAAATGGCATAAAACCGGCAGCAAATCAAGCGGTGCAATAGGACAGTAAAACAATAGCATGGA
The DNA here is from genome assembly GCF_951216825.1 of Electrona antarctica. Lineage (NCBI taxonomy): Eukaryota > Metazoa > Chordata > Actinopteri > Myctophiformes > Myctophidae > Electrona > Electrona antarctica. The sequence goes on from NC_136805.1 coordinate 11,158,415, forward strand.
GCATAAAACCGGTGAGTACATGAATAAGAACACTCAATTAAAAGCAATAGTGAAAAGGTGAGTCTTGAGCTGTGCTTTAAAAATATCTACCGAGGGAGCCTGTCCAAGCTGAAGCGGAAGTTTATTCCAGGCCGTTGGGCCGTAAAAGCAGAAAGCAGCCTCACCATATTTCTTGGTCGCCATCTTTTTAGGCACCTCGAGCAGCCAGTGTAATGAGGCTAGAATTGGGTAATATGCTCTCCCATTTTAGTTCTTGTTAAAATCCTGGCTGCTGCGTTTTGCACAAGTTGTAGCCTGTCCGTTGTTTTCTTTGGCAGACCAGAGAAAAGGGCATTGCAGTAATCGAGTCTAGAGAAAACAAAAGCATGGATCAACGTCTTTGTATCTCTAAGCAGGCTCTAATTCGTGCTATGTTTCTCAGATGAAAGAAGGCCGTCCTGGTAGCCTGCTTAATGTGTGCATTGAAGTTCAAATCAGAATCAATAATAACCCCAAGGTTCTTTACCGTAGCGTTACTTCCTACAGTCAGATTACAGAGTCTGTTTTTTATCAGTTCCTTCTGCTCACTAGAGCCTATTATGAGACAAGTCAATAGTGAAACTAAACTAAACTAAACGATGTCAAATCCAAAACTATTATAACCTTGAGCTAGACACATTAAAAGCATGTATTGATCAGGACTGGGGAAAAGGGACAAAAGAGATGTATTTTTTACAAGCAGCAGTGCAAAGCTCTGCCTGTTGTTGTTTCAGACCATACATAACAGTGTAACAATAGTTCTACATGTAATGGTTGCACGCTTTCTCTTGGAGTGGTACCGTAATAATCAGTCAGCTAATCAACCTGCTGTGAGCACCGCTGGTGAATACAAAGCAAATCATTATCCGGTCAGGAAGAGAAGGTGTGTGTGTGTGTGTGTGTGTGTGTGTGTGTGTGTGTGTGTGTGTGTGTGTGTGTGTGTGTGTGTGTGTGTGTGTGTGTGTGTGTGTGTGTGTGTGTGTGTGTGTGTGTGTGTGTGTGTGTGTGTGTGTGTGTGTGTGTGTGTGTGTGTGTGTGTGTGTGTGTGTGTGACTAATCTCAGACACCACTGGAACAACCGGCGTCAAACTTTGCATGCACATAGTTCAACTATACAGTATTTACCTCCCCCTCATAACCCCCCCCCCAAGTCTACGCCTGAGGAAGAAAAGTTATGTTTGCTTTGGTGCGTTAATGCAATCTTGCTTCTCACACAGACCAACTAAAACTAGTTACCAGGTCGTGCCCAGCATGCATTCCTATTGGCTGGTAGCGGAGTGACAAAGCTAAACTAAACTAAAAATAAAATCCACGGAACACATAGTGAATCAGGATGGATCCTATAGGCTAGTTCTTCACTGTTCTCCTTTATAACCATGTAGCAACCATGGGCGCTTTTCCTAGTCTATAACTGTAAACTCATCCTGAGGGACTGTGGTCCCTAGCACCATGTATAACAGGGGTGGGCAACTTTGACGATGGAGAGGGCCACTATATTTCCACACTCACTCCCTAGGGCCATATATTACTGTCGTAGCAAAAATAGCCGATCTACAAGCTCAAAACGCGTCGCAGCGCGACGCGTTTTGAGCTTGTAGATCGGCTATTTTTTCAAGATTTCGAATTGAAATCTTTAATTTTTGCTATTTTTGAATTGGAATCCTGAAAATTAATATTTATGTAAATGATGTAATTTCAAATACCTTTAATTATACTTGTGTTGCGCAATAAGCTACTAATTTAGACTGAAGTAATTAAAGTGGTGTCATGTTCGGAATTGTAAACAGCTGAAACCAATATTATATCAGTATTCTGACATTAACCTGAGGGCCACATTAAGTGAAGGTGAGGGCCGCATGTGGCCCCCGGGCCGCCAGTTGCCCACCCCTGATGTATAACCTTCTGTTGACATGTACACAGACAGATTATGTCATGAATGTCATGAATCTCTGAGTAACACACACGACAACCGCTGTGTGATTGCACAATGCAGTGTCCATGTTCACATGGACACAGCAAGATGAGCGACCCAGTGTATGTGTGTATGTGCGTGCGTGCGTATGGCTGTATGTACAGTATGTGTGTATGGCTGTGTGTCAATTTACGTGACAGGTGATTTGCATAATGTTGCTCATTGTTAATGTGGTAATTTGTTCTGTACATGAGTACTGTACTCAATGCATCAGTAATGACATACAATACATAAATTACATTATATGCAACAAGCTCAGCTGTAGCCTATTCTGTCACGTTCCGTTGCGCTAATGAAACACTAGATGGGATTATTTATGTCATGTCAGCACTATCAGAAGATGTAACCCAGTTAAAGTAATCTGTCACTCTGCAAGTTTAACTAAAGTTTTTTCCTTTGTCCAAAGTAATTTCTGATAGCCTGCAGAGTGCAGCCATGTAGTCCTACACAGATACAGATTGATTGAAAGTGAAACAGACACAATATTTTAGGGGGCCTAAACAAAATATTTGCACTGGGGCCCCATTGCCAGGTCCTTTCGCCCCTGATCGCGTCTAATGTGCCAGTGCCCAGTTTGCATCATGTACCGTAGGCATGCACTCTGTCTTTCTCACTCTCCCCTCTAATAGCGGTGGCAGCGGTGGCCGAACGGTTTGCGGAGTGGTCTTGATACCGGAAGGTCGCCAGTTCGTATCCCCGGACCGGCACGTTAAAATTACCACCGCTGAAGTGCCCTTGAGCAAGGCATTGAACCACTACCATGAAATGTTCTATGAGCAGGGCCTGGCTGTAAACAAGTATCTGATGCTTAGTCCAGTTACCCTGGCTAAATATAGTAACTTTGCTTTGCTTTGCTTATAGACACCTGTGTTGAATGAGGAGGGAGGAAGAGTGGCGTGGGGGGGTGGTAGGGTGCTACTTTTCCTTAAAAGCCAAAACGAGAGTACGAGGCAATGATGGTGGTTTTTGTGCCATCTTTCTTTTGTGCCATCTTTCTCTCTGAAGAGAGAGAGAAACGGAGCATGTGCTTTCATGATGATGATGTTAAAGCCATTAGTAGCGAAGCCAGAAAGAGTGGGGTTTTTGTGTGTGTGTGTGTGTGTGTGTGTGTGTGTGTGTGTGTGTGTGTGTGTGTGTGTGTGTGTGTGTGTGTGTGTGTGTGTGTGTGTGTGTGTGTGTGTGTGTGTGTGTGTGTGTGTGTGTGTGTGTGTGTGTGTGTGTGTGTGTGTGATGTCCATTCGATGTGAGTGTATTCAATTGGGTTAGGAGAAAAGGCTTCTAAAACGTGGTAACATCCAGCACACTGCCGGCTAATGGAATAAAGAGGTTGATCATGTGGTAATTGTGGCGCTCGCTAATAAGACCTGTAGATGAGATTAGGTCCCTGCGTCCACATGTATTGATGTTCACTCACTGACCCAGAACGTGTGTTTGTGTGTGTGTGTGTGTGTGTGTGTGTGTGTGTGTGTGTGTGTGTGTGTGTGTGTGTGTGTGTGTGTGTGTGTGTGTGTGTGTGTGTGTGTGTGTGTGTGTGTGTGTGTGTGTGTGTGTGTGTGTGTGTGTGTGTGTGTGTGTGTGTGTGTGTGTGTGTGTGCGGGTAAGCATGCATGCGAGCGTGGGTGTGTGTGTGTGTGTGCGTGCGTGGGTACGCATGCATGCGAGCGTGGGTGTGTGTGTGGGTTTCATTTAGATACAACACCACCCTTCTCCGGAGAGTCACCATTATCAGTGTCCGCCATCCTTTGCGCTAGATCACTGGAAGATGTGTCAATGTATTTATTTATTCATATAACAACTTGTTTTAGGAATCATTGCATTGTCTGACTGGACACTAAGAAGAACCACAGCAAAGCGTTTGAATTTTGTTTGCAAAGTATAATCACCAGGCTTTGACCTGGTGACAGTGGTGCAGGTAGCCTACTACACTACAGTGGTGCAGGTAGCCTACTACACTACAGTGGTGCAGGTAGCCTACTACACTACAGTGGTGCAGGTAGCCTACTACACTACAGTGGTGCAGGTAGCCTACTACACTACAGTGGTGCAGGTAGCCTACTACACTACAGCACACAATAACACCAGGCTTTGACCTGGTGACAGTGGTAACCAGTAAAACAGACCACTTTGTTATTAACTCTCATCCTCTCTCCACCCCCCCTCCACCTCTCTCTCTCTCTCTCTCTCTCTCTCTCTCTCTCTCACAGGTAGCTCGCTGGGAGTATCGCAGCCATGCTCTGACCAGGCTGCTTGGCGGTCCCTACCTGGCCTGCTACTGTCTCGGCTTTGCCATTGTGCTCCTGAATGTCTACCGCAGCCACAGGTTAACACGCACGCACGCACGCATGCACGTGCGCACAATGTGTTCTATAACTATATCATTCACCATTGTATTTTTTATAGTCTGTGTGAACTACATTTTTATTATAGTTACAGTATAGTGGTCAGTAAGTTGTGTATGGAAAAGCAGTGCTCTGTTGATTTAATTTTGTGTTGTGTTTTGGTATTTGTTCAGATTTTTGGCAAATAAGGACCAAACGTAATGAGTAATTTCACTATTTACCGTTTACTATAAAATAATAATGATAAAAATACTTTCTGCATAGAATTGTACCTGTCAGTCTGCCTACCTGCCTGGCGGTTCACTCTGTTCTTAGTCTGTCAGTAGGTGCTTTTCCATCAAGAAGTTTCGAAAATAGGAAGCATATTTTTCCTGTTTCCTTCCACTGGTTAAAATGCGATATATTATATAAGCAGTAGGTGGTGCTATTTTGCCAGTCAAGTGAGACGCACTTACACGATTATCTTATCATGTCACACACACACACACACACACACACACACACACACACACACACACACACACACACACACACACACACACACACACACACACATTTTAATAATTTATTTATGTCCACATAAGAGATACAATACCACCGCTGAAGTGCCCTTGAACAAGGCATTGAACCACTACGATGAAATGTGTTCTATGAGCAGGGCCTGGCTGGAAACAAGTTATTGAGCTTAGCCCAGATACCCTGGGTAAATATAGTAATCATTTCATTCATTTCATTTCATTTCATTTCATTTCATACAAGGACACAAATATTTACAAGGTGCTGTACAGAGTGCAATCAGCAAATCCACACAGACACACGCACACACACACACACACACACACACACACACACACACACACACACACACACACACACACACACACACACACACAGTTGTCTGATTTGTGCTTCACCACGGTGCATTTGACGTTCTTTTAGACTATATAATAAATATTATACACAGACTGCCTGGTTGGCGAATGGTCTGCAAGTCCACTGTCCAGAGTCTTTCAATCAGGCTGTCTGTTAAATAAATAGGTCTGTGTTGTTGACTTGACAGGGGCTGGTATAGTTTTGTTTTCAAGTACAGGGACGAGGGACCCCTGCCCTGCAACTTGATAGTAAATTTCCATTTTGGCCGTGTTGATGTCGCTTCTGTTGTTGATTACTAGTCTCCACTCGTCCGTTCCGAGCTAATAGGAGAAATATCACTGATCTAGCTTCCATGATCAACGTACTCACCGGGAGAGAGCAGGAGCCTCAGCCTGCAGACAGAGGCTTAAATTAATGTATCCACATCCCACCCACCCTCCCGTTCACTCCACTCCCCCCCCTCTCTCTCTCTCTCTCTCTCTCTCTCTCTCTCTCTCTCTCTCTCTCTCTCCCTGTATATCCTCCTCCTCCAGTTATTTCTTGTCTTTTCCTCCCACTCGTTCCTTTTCTTTTTCTTACCTTTCTATTGACATTCTATACACCTACACACTCCTCCTATCGAGAATTTAACACACACACACACACACACACACACACACACTGAAATGCTTTCATAAATTATTTCTTTTTGCAAGTGTCTGTTGCGAGGCAACAGTTTTGTATTATTTAATCCCATGTTTAGAAACTGGTGGCTCCGTACTTTAAAACGCCTTTCTGTCTGTTTCTGACACTTGTGTGTCTACTAACTATCCTCTTGGGGTACCATTAACAACCAATATAAGGCACACATTTCATTATACGTTAAGTAGCATGTGACGTGTCAAACTAGGGGTTTTTCATGATTCTGAATCCATTGCAAGCATTAGTTTTGCTCAAAAAAACACTCCAAATGTGCCCAAAATTGCACATTTGGGCAAGGGGCTATGGCCGAATTTAGCAAAACTAATGCTTGTAATGCATTCAGCATCATGAAAATCCCCTAGTTTGACATTTTGGGAACTTTACCTTATTGGTTGTTAATGGTACCCCAACTTTCAGCAGTTGTCACAAAGTTTCCCAAGGGAGTTGGGTTGGAACTAGCTCTGGTCCATAGCCTTCTACTGCTTCTACGATTCTGCCCTGCAGTATAAGGCTAAGGGACTTTCAGTTTTAAATCTCAAATGGAAATCAGACCAGCCTCTCCTCTTTTGTGGAAATCTCACAAACGTTTGACCTACTCACCAATACAAAGACGGGTTGTGTCAATAGAACGCCTACTTTCCTTAGTGGACGCACTCTGAGCCCCCACCACGTGTATAAACGGTACTTTTTGGCCAAAAAGGGATTTTGTTTCCACCGGGAAAAAAATACTTTTAGTTACTCCGCTGCGCCCTCTACCGATATTGCCCAGAGAACTGCCTCATAGAGAATATTTTTCCTCCGGTGAAAAAAAAAACCCTTTCTGGCCAAAAAGTACCGTTTATACGTGTGGTGGGGGGCTCAGAGCTTGGTCACACCCGAGTCCTTCTTCTCTCTCGGCTCGTCCTTGGTGTGCCAACCGATCTCCAGCTCACTCTCTCTCCCTCTCGTCCTCCTGTCAACCTCTCTTACACATACAACAGAGCAGCACACAACACCACCTTTCTCTCCAAGTGTCCTTCTTATAGAGCGTCGCAGTACCGCCTCCTACCCTGGACCAGGAAATGAAACCCAATGCATTATTCTCATAGACATTTCTTAAAGTATTTATTTAAAGACGGTTACGCCGCGGACAAAGCCAACTCGAGTCGTGACAACTCATGACAACACAAACAATATTTTGGACCAAACAAATAATTACAAAGAAGAAAAAAACGGCAGGTTACAACACTTTTTTTGTTGTTTTTCTTCTTTGTAATTATTTGTTTGGTCCAAAATATTGTTTGTGTTGTCATGAGTTGTCACGACTCGAGTTGGCTTTGTCCGCGGCGTAACCGTCTTTAAATAAATACTTTAAGAAATGTCTATGAGAATAATGCATTGGGTTTCATTTCCTGGTCCAGGGTAGGAGGCGGGACTGCGACGCTCTATACTGCAACCAATCTGTGTTGATTAGACAGCTCCTCCTCCGTCATTCACTCCTGACAGCTGTCAGTAATGACACTGATGTCATGCTCAGTCCTTCACATTAGTCTTGCACACATAAGCTCATGTATCAAATCGACAGTGGTAAGTAATATATCTATATAATAAGGGAGAATATTATAAGTCACTGATAGATATACAACAATAATATGCAAACAATTAAAGGAACAAAAAAAAAAAAGAGAAACCTGATTTTGACACCGGTCACATAAGCGTTCCATCTGCTTCTGAATTTGGGTCAGTATGTGAATCTTGTCAAAGTGGCGTTGCAGTAGCAATCATTGCCTTGGCCCGTCACTGTGTCACTGTGTCACTGTGTCACATGGCTTGAAAAGAACGGGTCCAAACGACCATGGAAGGTCGCTGGATGACGGTGGAGACGATGCCCGGTGAAATGTGCGAAAGTGTGAAAATGCCTTTCTATCTGTTTCTGACACTTGTGTGTCTACTACAGTAACTATCCTCTTATTCACTCCATCTCTTTCATTCTCTCTCTCTCTCTCTCTCTCTCTCTCTCTCTCTCTCTTCTTGTCTTTTTCAGTAATTTTCTCTCACTAATAAGGGAAAATTAGCGAAATGTGTGGCAAATCTGCAAAAAAAAATGCTAGCTTTCTTCACAAATGTGTTCATAACGGTGTTTACAATCACATTTAAATTTATTCCAACCCAACTCCCTTGGGAAACTTTGTGACAACTGCTGAAAGTTGGGGTGCTATTAACAACCAATATAAGGCAAAATCCCCTAGTTTGACACGTCACATGCTACTTAAAGCATAATGACATTTTGGGAACTTTACCTTATATTGGTTAATGGTACCCCAACTTTCAGCAGTTGTCACAAAGTTTCCCAAGGGAGTTGGGTTGGAATACATTTATATGTGATTGTAAACACCTTTATGAACACATTTGTGAAGAAAGCTTGTGGTAAGCATTTTCTTTGCAGATTTGCCACACATTTTGCTAATTTTCTCTAACTACTCTCCTTAATTCACACTCTATTCTCTCTCTCTTTCTGTCTCAGCCATTCATTTTCTCGAGGTAGCACCAATAGCGATTGATTTTTTTATTGACAAAACCTATATATTCATCCTTGGCTGTAACTATCATTCATCTACTATCATTAATCTACCATCTACCACCAACTTATTGTCCGATAACCAGGTACCAAGATATTTATTGGGCTTTTAGCCTTTATTGATAGATATACAGTAGCTTGACAGGAAACGGGGAGAGAGATCCGGGGAAGACACACAGTAAAGTTTGTCGGGATCGGACTCGAACCCGCGACACACTGTCATGCTGGATTACCAGCCAAGGTGCCTGGACCGCTAAGCCGCACAGGCCACCAGGTGCTGATTTTGTGCAGTTCTGTATATTTCTATCTGGGATTTATCATTCTGAGAGGAGAGCTGAATCCTCAGCGAAAAGGAACATGCTACAAAAATGAACAGCCACACTACTTGCGTGTTTTGTGTTATTATCCGTTATCGCTTTTCTTACTACAACACAAAACGATAACAATGGATGTGAATGAATGAATGAATGAATGAATGAATGTGTCAGTCCTTCCATTTGATAACAGAATATATAAGCGTTCCATCTGCTTCTGAATGAATGGGTCAGTATGTGAATCTTGGCAAGGTGGCGTTGCAGTAGCAATCATTGCCCTGGCCCCTATGTGTCACTGTGTCACTGTGTCACATGGCTTGAACAGAACGGGTCCAAACGACCATGGAAGGTCGCTGGATGACGGTGGAGACGATGCCCGGTGAAATGTGCCAAGTACTTTAAAATGCCTTTCTGTTTCTGTTTCTGACACTTGTGTGTCTACTACAGTAACTATCCTCTTATTCACTCCATCTCTTTCATTCTCTCTCTCTCGCTCTCTCTCTCTTCTTGTCTTTTTCAGTAATTTTCTCTCTCACTAATAAGGGAAAATTAGCGAAATGTGTGGCAAATCTGCAAAACAAATGCTAGCTTTCTTCACAAATGTGTTCATAACAGTGTTTATAATCACATATAAATGTATTCCAACCCAACTCCCTTGGGAAACTTTGTGACAGCTGCTGAAAGTTGGGGTACCATTAACAACCAATATAAGGCACAAATTTCATTATACATTAAGTAGCATGTGACGTGTCAAACTAGGGGTTTTTCATGAGGAGAGGAGAGCTGAATCCTCAGCGAAAAGGAACATGCTACAAAAATGAACAGCCACACTACTTGCGTGTTTTGTGTTATTATCCGTTATCGCTTTTCTTACTACTACACAAAACGATAACAATGGATGGTAATGTGTCAGTCCTTCCATTTGAAAACAGAATATAATATATAAGCGTTCCATCTGCTTCTGAATATGGGTCAGTATGTGAATCTTGGCAAAGTGGCGTTGCAGTAGCAATCATTGCCTTGGCCAGTCACTGTGTCACTGTGTCACATGGCTTGAACAGAACGGGTCCAAACGACCATGGAAGGTCGCTGGATGACGGTGGAGACGATGCCCGGTGAAATGTGCCAAGTGTGAAAATGCCTTTCTATCTGTTTCTGACACTTGTGTGTCTACTACAGTAACTATCCTCTTATTCACTCCTCTTATTCACAATCATTGCCAAGGTCGCTGGATGGCGGTGGAGACGATGCCCGGTGAAATGTGCCAAGTGTGACGGCTATGCGAGGAAGGAAAACACGTGTTTCACACTTGGCTATTTTTGTCGAAGAGAGAATGTAAATTTGTAAAAGTACAGAGCCAACTCGGCTCAAGTTTACTGACCCTACGTTTTAACAGCGGGCCAACAGTGACAACTCTGGGCGATAAAAATATCCTAGTGAGCGTTCCTGCTGTCATTTGTCATTTGTCAGTTGCTTTGTCAACAAAGCAACACATGAATTTAATTGGCTATTGCCGGACGATGTTGTCCAAAGATACAATATTTTCATCTTTTTGAACAACGTTCCTCCGCCCACTTTTCGACTATCACCTCTTCGCCTGCTATCGCCAGTAGTCCCATAGACAAATAACACACTTCTGGAAAATACGCCAGGCTGCTGCCCGCTGTTGAAACGTACTGTAAGTCTCACGTAGTATTTTTACCTATAACTGCACCGATCTGCATGAAACGTTGCATGCACACTCCCTAGAGGCCAAGGACAAACCTTTGATCTGCATTTTTCACATCTGCCAGGAGGCCGATTTTTGTAAAACACATTTTTTTATATTACTCCTCCAGATTCTGTCCAACAATCCCGAAAATCGTTACACAGTATCTCTATAGTCATGAGCTCAAGACGAATCTGTCCCATATTTCATATTCCATCCTAATTGGCTATAATTGGCTTTCAAAGTTTTCAGGATTGGCCCGTTTTGAACAAAAAGCATCAAATCATGAACGCAGCATGCAATTTACGTGAAATCTTTCACGCACTTTCCTACTAGGCCGAGGAATATATCCCACCATTTTCACATTGGCCTGTTATAGCGCCACCAACAGGTCGATTTTTGCAAAACACATTTTTGGAACAAAATGCCTCAAATCATCCAATTGCCAGAGCAATACAGTAAGCAAGAACTGACTGGCTGGGATCCAGCAGGTTGTTTTGTGAGAGATGGAGAGAAAGCTAATAGCATACTGTATGTAGAAAAGTTAGGTGATTAGCATTAAAGGTATATTCAGTGATTTCACTTAATTCAAATCTCACTTCTCTACTATAGAGTGCTGACCATATAAAGAGTTCCTCCCTGTTTTTGGCTAGGTGGCCCAGCTTTCATCCAATCAGGATAGAGAGGGGCCTTCCGCCAATCATGATCGAGCGGGGGCGGGCCTTGGTGTGTGTGCTGTTGGCCTTTTGCATATCCCCCCACTGTAGTGCGTGCATGTGCACATCTTGTTAACGGGGTGGACCGGGTTTTTCACCCAAATCACTGAATTTTCCTTTAATACTGTAGTTTTTTGGTAATGCATAAAGTGTACATTTATGTGCATGTACTATTGTACAAGCACTATGCATGTAGACACAGTCAAATTCGTGCATGCATGTGCACACCGAGACCTACATAAACTAACACATACGTGTGCAAACCAAAACAGGCAGGCAATAAGACTGACAGGCATCACGCACGCACGCACACACACACACGCGCACTTTTGCAGTTGTTCTGCTGTGGTAGGTTCTTCTAATCTCCGAGTGAGTCACAGCTATGATGCCGTAACTCCATGTTACAGTGTGTCAGAACTCAGAACCAAAGACAAGAGAACACAGTATGGCGAAATGATTTGAACCAGCCAACCCCTAAACCACTGGTATAAATCACCCTGACACACACACACACACACACACACACACACACACACACACACACACACACACACACACAGATTGGGGGGGGGGGGGGTACAGTATATTTTGCGAGTGGCAGCCTTTGGCACACAAATTGTCATATGAACAGACAGGGTGGCACTGTGAATCAGCGGTTGGCACATTTTCTCACAGCGAGGAGGTCATGGGTTTGAGGCCGCCAGGTCATTCTGTGTGGGTGGGATGTTCTATTTCGGCTACATTGAAAATGAGGGCCTGCCCCTCAATTGTACTCCGAGTTTAAATAAAGGTTATGATGATGATATCCGGGTTCACGTTGGCTTCCTCCACGTGCTCTGGTTTCCTTTCACACCAAATAAACGCATGCATCTTCAGTCTTTGAAATAATTGTGCACTCGTCGTATCTTAGATTTCTGTAATTAGCCCTTCGCTAAACCCCACCCCAAAAAGCGATTGTCTAATGCCAATATAGTTTAGCAACTGTTGCTATGCAGGACAAGCTTTCGTCACCTCATACCTGTAGCTGTCAGTGTTATTTTACATGGCTGTGTTGTTGAACACATAGGCAGCTTAACGTCAGGAAAGTTACACGACTGACCCGCCCAGGTGATGGCAATAATACTAATGACCGTGGTCTTATCGTGCAACCTGAAAACTCCTGTCTGGCAGTCGTTTTAGGTTGATGTTGGATACTGTTTCCCTCTCTGTCATTTCCTCGTATTTCTAGTTTATTTAATTAATGTCATGCACATTATGAGTACCACAGACGAAAAACAGTCTAATTCCAAATTTCATTCTGACCCCTCCACGAAAAGGCCTCGTTGTCCTGAACCCTTATCTAGTGTGGACTTAGACTGTTTTTCGTCTGTGGTACTCATTTGTCCAGTGCATAGCCTACTACAGGCCTGGTTGACTAGATTTAGAAGACATTTTGATGCTCTTGCTACTGAAATGATTAATTATTCATATGGAGAAACCCTGTTATTTCACATGCATCTCAATGGGTGAGAAGGACAGCTTGCCCTGTCTCCTCGCTGCTAACGTGCCTATTGGACAAGGACGGGTTCTAATTAGCCCGTCACTAAGTCCCTCCCCAACCCATCCTTGTCCAATAGGCACGTTAGCAGCGAAGAAAGCTTGACCTGCATAGCAACCGTTGCTAAACTATTTGGATTGGCATTGGACAATCGCTTTTTGGGGTGGGATTTAGTGAAGGGCTAATTGTACAGTAATTGTGGCATATTGTAACCCTAAGGTATATACAGGGGGGTTGTTCCTTTAACTGTGTTGGCGGGCTGAGGCTGGGACGAGGAGTATTATGGGATATCTTGTGTTTACTTTCTGTTCTGGTGTGCAGGGAAGCGGTCGCATTATTGAGAGGAAGAGAGATACTACTTTGTTTGTTTACTACGGAGATTGGATACAGAATTAGAACCCTGGCTGATCACGATTTGTCCTTTTGAATTATTATTTTGTTTACTAAATCACCAGTTCTGCAACACGGACTCCTTTTTCTTTACAGCATAGAAAGAAAGCTAAGGATTATTCCGGAGAGGAGAGACACGGTGGTTATAATATGTGGATGTTGTGGTGGTTTAGAGTTTTAGACATGATGCCACATGGTCCAATCTGACACATGGCCTGTGCGTCTTTGTGTTTTGAGTTTGACCACACCTCGAGAACTGTGACATTTAGGCTAATGAAGGTACGATTTAAGTGTGACAGTCGGGCTCAGTCAGGCTCAACTAAATTGGGGTGAAACCCAATTTAGTTGTCCATTTCCCCCCCATGTGTATACACTGTATACACAGTGTGTCACTGCTGCTGACCCATACCATTTGGTCTTGGGGAGGGTGTAGAGTAGACCAGTGGTTCCCAAACTTTTTCGTGTCAAGAACCCCCAAATCAACATGTATTAGGCCACAGACCCCCCATTTGAAAACATATGCCAGTGACCCTGATAAGGGAGGATTCTTACGGCTCTAGCAGTGATTCCAAAACATATTAATTTCATGGACCCCCCAGTTTCACACGCATTATGTTACAGACCCCCGGTTTAATTTCTATCTCTGGTACCCCAATTTATATTGTAAAACCACTGTTAATTTAACTCTGACTCCGTTGGGTCCATTTGGTTCCATTTGTACACTCTCTGAGTTACAGACCCATAAGGGTCCATTTGGTTCCTAGCTATCTCTAATTGAGCTAGGTACCCCCTGGAGCTCCCTCAGGTACCCCCAGGGGTCCCCGGACCCCACTTTGGGAACCCATGGAGTAGACAACCACGTGTCTCAGTTCCAATACTCAAAGCTTAAAAAATACATTAACCACATTAATACACACAATCTTCGGGGGAGTGGGTCTTTAGCCATTATTTAGAGCTACCTCTACCTCTAAGTACTTTTGGCGGGTAGGAACTCTGGTCGAGGAACCAAGTTGGAAATACAGTTGGTTCTAGTGTTGTTTAAAAGTTGGTAAAGTTCCTCGGTTCCCCTGAAAGTTCCCGCGATCGAAAGAATGAACTGACTGAGTCACAGACTTTCTGTCCGTCTGTCTCCGAGACGGACATACACTTTGAATTTGGTTTGATGGACAGGCAGGCCGGGGTATATTTTAATGTGTTGTCCTCTCCTGATTAAGCCCACTTGTATTCCCTAAGAGAAACATTTGCATTTATAATTCAGTGGTTGTGTTTTATTAGCGCTGACATTTTCAACAGGAGACTGTAGTGTGTATGCCTGTGTGCCAGCGTGCATGGGTGTGTTTGTGTGTGCGTGCATGCATATGTGTGTGTCAGTGTCCAATTGTGCATGCGTGCTTTTTATGCATGGTTCGTCCATGTGTTTGATCAGTCCTCTAAATAACCAGTCTGGATCTCTGGAGATTTGGGCTGTTGATATCCCCAAAGGCCCCAGAGTTTTCATTTTAAGGTTTAATGTTATTATGTTTATTTGCCTTGTTAGACTGTGAATACTAAAAATAGACGTATGCTTCATTGGTTTAGTCTTCCAGGGACAAACATTCTGTTAACCCACTCATAATGCTGTTGAATAACCTCCTGATTAGATTTATCTGCTTGCTGACAGTTCTGTTCTTAGATCTATTTTTGGTCTCTACTATCTGCCTGTCAGTGCACAGACTGTGTTGAGCATAATGATGACCACCTGGTTCAGCTCACTCACTGTACCTGCCATTCAATTTGCTACACCCCCACTAGAGATCCTGGAAAAACAAACGGGTGTCAGCTATAACACATTTGAAAGCAGTGTAACTAGATCCGAATTAAAAGTAATTTGCCCATCACTGCACTTCCCTGATCCTCCAGCCCTATCGCATGATCATAGGTACAGTAAATCGTGGTCTCTGTCTTAACACAATCAGCGCCGGGATTTCTTTCAAAATAGTAGCTCGGGGTGCCAGGAAGATATGGCCGCTTTTACTCTGTAAAGCCCCCCCCCCCCCCCCCCCCCCCCCCCCCTTCCATTCCGGAAAAAAAACGGAGACATATTTTTGCTTGCTTACCTTGGTCTCGTTACGATACAAAAATCGCTAAATAATCCCTCGCGTTCATATTTTGAACGAGAGCTCCCTAGATTAGGAAATACGAGGGATTCTTTCTGCCACGGTAAACAGGGAAGTGAATGGGACCGTGGATGAACGAAGAGCGAAGAGTATGGTGGCCTTGGAGGCCAACTAAAAAAAAATAAAAAAGAGAAAAATTCAGAATATGTGCTACACGTCCTCTGCATCCGTCGGTTGGATTAGTTATGACGTGCCCTCACGCCGTACGGTCTGAACCAGCATCATGCACCTTTAGATGCATATAGAAAAGAACTTAAACAGCCAATTCAATCAAAACAAAATATCTCAATTGAAACAGGTGCAATCACGGTTAAGTGTTTAGGACCATTACTCTGAACTGACCAAATTATTTCAGGGAGCTCATTTTTAACTTACTGTAGTCTATACTTGGCCACCTCCTTTTTTGTTCAGTTGAGCTGGCGCTTGCATTTTCACGTCAGTATTTTTGTTGGCGTGCGTGCGCGCGTGCGTGCGTGTGTGTGTGCGTGCGCGCGTGCGTGTGTGTGCGTGCGTGCTTGTGTCTTTGTGTCAAGCGGTCTACAGTATGCTCATAACGTCTATATACACGTGCTTGGTGTGCAAGTGCGCGGATACAATCGTCATTGTTCATTTAACACTGAGAGTGAACAGATTGAATCGAATTAACCAATGGTTCATGTCGTTGCATTGGTAACGCTGAGTTAAATAAACACCATCAGTTTTACTGTGTACAGCAGCTGCTGTTTAACCTGGGGGTCAGTCTACTGTGATGGAGTGGTCACCGTCGTGATTACAGCTCACTTAGTCACCCTCTGTGTCACCAATGTGGGTCAACGGCTGGGTTGGCTTGTCATGGGCTGAGGGACAGTTCTTCTTTGTTCTTCCATGTGTCCAACTCGCCCTTCCTTGCGCTTTTGCAATTGCAACTAATATGCACCCTCCCTAACCTTAACCTAACCTTATCTCACAAACATTATGCCTGAGCCTCACGTTAACGTCACAAAAATCTAACTAAAGTAACATTTTGGGTACATAAAAATGTTATTGGATGTTATTTGAACCTGGCTCCGCCCCCTTTTTGACATAAATCATAATCATATACAGCCAGGTAGGGCAGGTCTAGTGGCGCTGTCTGTCTGTCTGTCCGTCCATCCCGTCTCTGTCGTGTCGTATCTGTTTCTCCGGCCAGAAGGAACAAAGGTTTCCAAACGCCAGGTGCTCATTGAGTCGTCCCCTTGCATCATCACCTTCACATGCATGCGCATACAAATACTGTACACACACACACACACACACACACATACAAGCACAAATTGTACGTACATGTCGTTGTTCACACATGTAGAATTGTAGATACATGATGCAACACATGTGGCATACATTGGAGGTAGCTTTGATATGATGAAATCTACATGAGAATAATGTAATCTAATTATAATTGCACCGTGTGTGTGTGTGTGTGTGTGTGTGTGCGTGTGCGTGTGCGTGTTTGATTGATTTTGATTGAAATATTTATTAACAGTTTGCAGAATTACAGTACATTTCAAGCACAAACTCAATACAAAGACTGTTAACTGTGAGTGGACGACCCAATTAAGCATTACACTTGTTTACAAGAGTGGTCCACCATGTTCAATTCATCAAAACATTTAGAGACGTACAGATAGACAATAGTGTGCGTGTGCGTGTGCGCGTGAGCGCGTCACACCTCCCTAGCGCCCTTTTGTATATTCTTACACTGTATGACACACTGACACACTGTATGACTTAAATACATTTTCGCTAGCAGCTTCAAGTTCAAGAGGCCAAAGCATGACTTAATTGCCTCCTTAATTACCCTGCACACGCACACAACGCATGTACAGTAAGTGACGTGTACAAACAAAAACCCAGATGCACGCACACACGAACACACGCGTGTGAGCACACGTCACTCCGTACCGCTATCCCCCAATGCTGTTTTCAATCCACGTCACAGGAGTAGACGTTTATCCCTCCTGGACTGGTATAATACTTACTTACACTTATGCCCAGCAGCACGTCCACCACATCAAATCACACTTCCTGCTTCATGCACCGAAAATAAATGTCCACCTGCAGGAAGTGTTTTTCCCTTAACCCGGTTATCTTGCCTAATAATGATCCACAATGCTACTCTTAACCCGGTTGTCTTGCCTAATAATGATTCACAATGCTACTCTTAATATTGAGAGTTTTGTCATATAATATTTGTCTGGAGAAGACATTGGTTTCCAGGCAGTGGGCGTCTAGAACGGGGGCACTGTCCAGGTGGGAATGACCAATGTGTTTTCTAAAGGCCGCGCACGCACGCACGCATGCATGCACGCACGCACGCACACACGTGCGCACGCACGCACACACGCACAGTGAGGTTTAATCCTCATTATCTGGGGATCCAGGTCGTGGCCCGCTCGAGAAAGGGGCTTTTTTGACACACTGGAACACAAACAAGCCATCAAAGACCCCCCTACCGGGCTACAACAACAGACGTCTGCAGGTGTTGGCCTTCTTCTACACAAAAAAGGTCACAGTTGGCCCCATCAAACTGGGTTAGGGGAATCACACTTATGCAGTTGGCACCACCAAACACCTGGAATGTTATATTTGTGCGATTGTTTTTTAGTTTTTTTTTAACCACTATTTTGGGCAAATTTTCAGTTATGACATGCCCAGAATAGGCATGAATAGGCAGAATAGGCACATGAACTAGGGTTCATGTGGTTAAACTGACAAAATGGCACCTTTTGTAGATGAAAAAAGATAGGATATAATGCACCTCCCACATTTCTTTAAACACGGTGCCGGATCCAAAACAATCAAGTGAAGAAAAAGGAAACACTGGTTCGCCCATGTAAGGCTTCATAGCCCTACTCTCAGGCGAAACATTGTTCATTATTGTTGGCTAATTATACGGACGCTTGGGTTCATGTCAGTTAAAGGATATAAATATCTCCTTGTATGTATGTTGCCTGTTTTCCTGTGCAGTATGACCGTGGTGATGCAGGCCCAGCCAAGATGGGAGCTGATGGCCAAAGATGAGGTCTTCTACTTCGGGGGGGCTCTGGTGGTGCTTGGCACTCTGTTGGTGGTCAGCAGCTTTCTGGCTCTGGGATTCACAGGCACCTTCCTAGGTGGGTGTCTCAGTGTCTCTCTCTGTCACACACACACATGTACGCACACATGTACGCACGCATGCGCACACCATGGCACACACACACACACACACACACACACACACACACTTGCTTATGGCTGTCCATCGATTTCGATGATGATGGTGCTCCAAGCATGGGTTATTGAGGGGGGTTGCGACGGTGCCATTGCATGTGGCTATGCAGTGGTCTGCTCCTGGAGGTGTGCGATGCCCTCGTGACTGATGGTGCGCCAGGTGTGGCGATCATCAGCCAGGTCTTCCAGTGCAGAGGGTTGGGTAGCACACCGCTTCCAGAGGGTCTTTATGTGGTCCTTGTAGCCTTTCCGCTGGCCCCCGGGAGACCTACGGCCTTCCTGGAGTTGGCCGTAGACGTAGAGAATCTGCCGGGGGAGCCTCTGGGCGGGCATGCGGATTACATGCCCCACCCAGCGTAGATGTCTTTGTGCAAGGAACACTTGGATGCTGGGTGTTTGTGTCCCGTCATAAATGTCCACATATGGAATCCTGTCCTCCCAGGTCAGACCCAGGATTCGTTCGTAGGCAGCGGATGTGGAACTAGGGCTGACCCAAAAAAATTGATTAATCGACGATCGATCGATATGCACGGGAATCGATCTTGAAATAAAAAATCGAATAGTCATTAAAAAAAAAAAGCGGCCGCTTTTGGTCCGCGAGCCGGCCCCATTTGGTCCGCGAGCCATGCTTGCATGCTGGCGCCTCGCAGACCTCGCAACGCCTCCTCCCCTCTCCCCCCTCCCCCCTCACTCAAGTACGCCCCGCACCAATCCGATACCACATTTTATTTAATCACGTGATGCGCGCAGCACGGTGAGACGGGGCCGCCGGTATTGAAAACGCGCATCTCCAGCCATAGGTGTGAACGGCTTTGCCGACGTGCGAATGGGGGACAATTTAAAACAAAGGCGGCTTGCTGTAGTTTGCATGCACAAGGGATCTTTTGTTGTTTTTCTTTCTCCCCCTCTCTTCGAAGTTAGACTGGACAAATAAACTCTAAACTGACTGGGCCACGGTGGGCTCACGTTCATGGTAACTTGCGCCGTGGGTGGAACGGGTGGAAAAGTTTGGTTACATTTTAAAATACAAGAGGGGAGCTAAATGCACTGCAGTGATCCAACTATTGCAACTTCAACGGGGGGGAGAGAGAGAGAGAGAGAGAGTCGCGTTAGAGAGTTGCGTTAGAGAGAGAGAGGCAGAGAGAGAGAGAGATGCAGAGAGAGAGAGAGAGAGAGAGAGAGAGAGAGAGAGAGGAGGGGGGTCACGTTAGCAACAGGCTAAGCTCACATCATATCGGTACGTTCGTTCTATAAAGGGTAGATCCGCTCCCGTTTGGGGGCTTCTCCCAGCCCCTAAACGGTAGCGATCTACCCTTTAATAGAATGAACGTACGGTGCATTTGTTGCATGAAGCGTAGATCTGCGAGCTCGCAGCACGTCATGTCACAAACCGAAACAGCTCTCATTTGGTTTTGTCATTTTCCTCCCTCCGCAGTTAGACTGCTGCTCTGTGCTGAGTGCTCTCGTTAGTTTTATTGTCCGTGGCCATGAAAAGTGCGTTCTCTCCCGAAGTTTGTTTGTTAGTTGCGGCCGCACAGGGCCTCACGGAGTCGCAGACGGCATTTTTTTATTAGTTGAAATGGAACGGCTCCCCTCTCTCTCTCTCTCTCTCTCTACCAATATTATACTGCCATGTCTTAATACAGTGTTGCTTTTTACAAATAAAATAAGCAAATTAAGGTTGATCACAAAGTTAGTGTGCTACTTTGATGGGAATGCGACGCGATTAAGAATACCTGCCTGGGTGCTGTGCGAACAGTGAATCATTATATAGTTTCTTACCTTGTTGTGGCTCGTGCTGAAGAAAGAAGAATTATAGGCATAATCCAATTATAATCCAAGGTTTGTTTGTCTGGAGGATGGAGATCCAACACTATGTCATATTATTAAAGTAGGCTAAGTAAACTTTAAGAAGAGCTGGTCAGTGAGAAGCTGCTCCGCTCGGCTAATTGATCTGACCTATATTTGCGCAACTGATTGGCATTTGGCAGCACCTGAGGCTTTCATATGCTATTAATATTTTTTCTAATAAGGTTTGTCCTTAGATAGAAATGTGATAATCTTTGTATAGTTTTGGATATTAATTAATTAATTATTAAAGCACAGGGCCTCGCATTTCTCCCAGGCAGCTCTGTTTGCGTGCGCCTCGCAGCAAGCACTTGTCTCGCTGCTGTCATAAAGCCTCGATTAAATTACGCTTTATTTCAGTTAATTTTACGGCAAGATCAGGAAAATGCCTTTCCTTTACACTTGCGTGTGCTGTTTCCACGAAGCCTCTGAGTTTATTTCAGTTATAAATGCAAAATGCTGTTCGTCCTGTGCTGCTTTGGATTATATATTTTTTATTTGAGAGGTAATGCCTGTGTCAGGCAGTTTTATTTAATGTTGACTTGTTACGGTCGGATGTTTATTGGGTCAAAGCAACAATTGTTGCTTATTGTTAAATAAAATAATTGAGACCAATCCAAGCATGCGTTTCTCTCTGCTATATCGTTGTTTTATTTATTTTACACCGGGGCTCCACCGGGCGCGTCAGCGTCGCGTCTCCGTCAGGGAATGTTCCCTTTTTAATCAATGAAGGGTGGCTCCACTGCCCGCGTTGCGTGACATTAACGCGTGCATTAAAATTGAACCGGTGCGTTTTTTTGACGCACCGGTTCATGGCGTTAATTCATTGTGCGTCACTGCTCGCCGCGCAACCCCCCCCCCCCCCCCCCCCCGTCGGATGACGAAGCGTCGACGATCGATCGTTATTCGTTTCGAAGCGTCGATCATCAAAAGCGTGATCGAAGGTCAGCCCTATGTGGAACACACACACACACACACACACTGTGTGACTGTTAGTGTTCCGTTTGCCGTCTCGCTCTATGGATTCTCGTACTTTATCAGACGTTTGTCTTACTTTGTAAATTGTAACTGATTAATAATGCAACAAACTGTTTGAGAACAGGTAGAGAGCATATTATGCGTTTGGGGATGTTGTTTAAAGTAATGTTATTTCATCAGCTTGACACCCATGAAGCCATACAGCGTTTTATCTTTGAGGTTTGAGGCTAAGCTCGGCTAACAACACACTGACACAACTACTACAAAGATAGATGCGCATCATTATCTAACTACTATTTATTTACTGAGGAAGGAGAGAACATGTTTGCCTGATCACTTGACAGTAAATGTGAAAGCTGAATTAATAATAATAAAGACGTCAGGCTACAGCCTGACCCATAGCATGTTAATATAAAGCTGGAAATGAGTACATTTTACCTCTCAATGTCTGAACATGCAGTTACAGCACAATGCCTTACCAGTTTCTCCACAGAAACACAGTTGGTTTTGTGCTAATATGCAACAGCTTTATGTATTTGAAGCATGCTTTGAAGGCAAGTGTTGAACCGAATCAGTAAATGGAAAACCTTTCACCTTCCAGATCAGGACGCTGTCAGATGTTCACTCCACCAGTACTGTTCCAATGTTGTCATGTTCACACACCGTTGGCTTTTGTTAATGCATTTTACAATACATCAACTGACAGAATCCATGATAAACATGACCCATGCACTCGATATCAGTTATCCATTCATAATATATCCACTGGTTCTACAGTGTATACATTAAATATTAATGAAGACTGACATGGAAACATAGGTTTTTTGAGTGGTGCAACCACTCCAAGGAACAGCAATGTCCGTGTCCGTGTGACACCTATGTGACTCGTGTTAACCTATGTTTGTGTGTGACTCATGTGTGACTCATGAGTACCAGTAGGGGCGCTGTCGTGCCAGAAACAGAGAGAGAGAAATAGTGCTGCACTGTTGCCTGCTAATGAGAGCAAGAGAGAGAGAGGGGGGGGGGGGGGGTGTAAGGGGGGGAGTTGCACCACTCAGTTCACACGGGTGTGATTTTCATAAAACTGTCAGGATTTAGAAGGCATTTGTAGAATAGTCGTCAGGTCTAAATGGGTTAATGATGGCAATAGAAAGCATATTACATTCATTCAAAGCATCATAATTGGGAAAATTGCCTTATTCATTGCATCAATAACACAATATACCTATACAGTACAACGTCTGAAACTCACCCAACAGTTAAAAACAATGCATGGACAAGTCAATGAAGTGTGCATACAAAGTGTATTGACATAAATATTCCTGATGACGAGACCCCGGCCTCAAAGCTTTTGTCCTTGGAACATGTCTGGAAGAGAGAAACAAGACACAACAGATGTACAGTGAGGAGTTTTTTATTATTACCGGTATATTCTGTTGTCATAAGAAGTGAAAATTACTTTTACTTGTAACTGTCTGTAACAGAGTATTTCTCAAGAATCTAAATGGATCGTATAATCGGCGTCACTCGTTCTAACTAGTCTCTAACTATTTTTACACTTTACAGACATGCACGGCACAATTTGCTCCTGTCCTCGGCATTAGTAAAAAATAAAAACAGTCCACAGTAGCAGTTGTGTTGAGTAGAGACGATTCGAGCCTTTCGAGGTAGTTCTATGTTTGTAGTTTTGTTGTGTGTCGTTACGTTAGCTCCATTGCTTGTTATGCTACAGCTCAGACAGATACCCCGGACGTGCTTGACAGTTTACCCCACTAGAGGGGGGGGTGGTCTCCAACCAGTAATACCCCTCTATACAAGTGTTTCACGAGCACGTACAGTAAAACAGAGGCTAAAAGGATAACACAAAAACGTTCTGCATGGGGACTTGTTTACATCGTGGTTTTTCAGAATAAAGGTGCTAGAGTGCCAAGCAGATGAGGGAGATTTTATTCTGAAAACGCCCACTGTCCCTTTCCCCCAACATTCAGGACGCGAAACCTTCCATTTCTACATCGGTAGCGTAAGTCTGATCTCTCTTTAGAAGTGTTAATATTGTTACAGCGATGCAGCATGTCAAGTCAGAAATTAGGCCAGGAGGAAGTGTAGCGCCCAGGATTACATTAGATAATTGACACTGGGTGAAAAAATGGATGGCAATATCGTGGGATATAAATTTAAGCAAAAATAAAGAAATAAAATAAATTAGGCCAGAACATCCACGTTATGATCAATCAGCGTGGATGCAGCGCAGATTCAGAGAAAATAGGGTTTAAAGTCGCGGCTTAAACAAGGAAATGAATGGGTGCGTGTGCACCCAAACAGGTCGCACCCTAGGATGTCTGTGGACATCCTAGGCATCAGAAGTGTTAAGAACGTATGCTGCTGTGGATAGCACAAGCTCTACCATCTAGTGTTAAGAACATATGCTGCTGTGGATAGCACAAGCTCTACCATGTTAAGAACGTATGCTGCTGTGGATAGCACAAGCTCTACCATCTAGTGTTAAGAACATATGCTGCTGTGGATAGCACAAGCTCTACCATGTTAAGAACGTATGCTGCTGTGGATAGCACAAGCTCTACCATCTAGCTGTGAACAAGTTGGGTTCAGCAGCTTGTCCTCCTGAGCCTGCCTGAGGGGAGGGTGTCTGTGTGTGTATGATTCATCTTAATCATCTACCACCCACCCACCCGTCCAGCATAATGCCAGAGCCTCGCTCTTTAATGCCAGAGCCTCGCTCTTTTCCTCATAATTACATGCATGCTCGAGATGTGGGTGCACTCTGTCGGACTAATGCCCTGTCTGAAAAGCGTCCACCCCCCCCTCTTTGGCACCTCACTCAAGAAGAGTGGTAAGGAGTGGACAGACTACTGGCTGCCCCCCATACTGTAGATCCTTGCTTGCTCACGTGGTTTCATTTTGTGCATAGCACAGCCTCCCTCCCTCCCTTTTTGTTTTTGTTGTCTGATTTTGTTTATTTTGTTGCTGTATCTGTTCTTTTGTCATTGTTCATTTGTATTTGTTTGTGTGTAGAAAACCCAACAAAATATTAATCACAGAAAAAGAAGAGTGGTGGCCCAGGCGGCTAGTGTAGTGGTCCGGGAACATAGGCTGCTAAGCCAGCCTGACGGCGTGTCGCGGGTTCGAATCCCGATCCCGACAACCTTTGCCACGTGTCAACCCCCCCCCGCCCCATCTCTCTCCCCATTTCCTGTCACCATACTGTACGCTATCCAATAAAGTCAAGTCTGACATTAGTTTGTCATCTGAATTCGGCCCACGAGAAAACACGCAAACGCGCACACGCACGCAAGTGCGCACAAACTCAGAAACCCAGCATCATCTGATGGCTAGTCACATTTTTGCTGCCGGTCGGTGTGAGTCAGTTCCTTCCTTATGTTCATGTGTGCGTGATGATGATGATTTGATTTTCACCTCTCTTGTAAGCTCCTGAAATCATTGTGTTCTGCTGATGCAGGTTAACAGCAAAGGACAGCAAAAGACCTGCAGTACAGTACAGTACAGACAATGTAATCTGAGTTCCCAGAAGTTTTATTTTTCGCCACTAGGGGGGCGAGAAAGAACAGACAATGTAACCTGTAGTCCTCTACTAGGTGCATCTAGGTGCATGCATGCATGTGTGTCTAATGTTTGTTGTTGCAGTTTCATCACAAAAGCACAGTTTTACACAGTAAAACATTTCAGTAACACTTGTTATGCATCCCATGTTGTCTGTTATAAACATCCTTATAATGTACCGGTATTATACTCTGTTTAAAACAGTGTAATTTTAGTCATAAGCACTAATCTACAGGTATGCAAGATTATAGATATAATTATAATACTTGACCTTAAGTAATTATAAAATGCTTTATAAAGTATTATGATTATGTTATGGTTATGAGTGCTTGCTTATAATTAAATTGTACTGTGTTACACTGTTAAACAGATTATAATCTGATTAACAGTGTAACAAGTGTTACCAAACTTTCTAGATTTGCTTCTCTCTCACACTCGTTCTCGTTCGTGTTATAAATTATATGTGAGTGTCTTGTCAGTGTGCTTGATCACTTTGTACAGGAACAAATAAACATTGACCACTGGGGGAAGTCTTGTACTAGTGGTCACTGAGAGCTGCCCAGTAAGTGCTAGCCTGGCTAATAAGCCAGACCGAATCAGCCGTTGGCAAAAATAAATTGCCTGCCGCAGTGTGATTTGAGTCTGGCTTATTAGCCAGGCTAAGTAAGTGCTGCTGGGATGCACACATGTGCACAATCAAAGAAAGGTGCTCTCTGGCTGTGGGCATAGCTTAAGGATCAAGGGCAATTAAGGCACTCCTTCCTTTAAATTAAGATACTTTTAGATGAAAAGAAGCCCTTGGGCTAACTCCAAGCACACTCCAAAAGAGCAAGAATAATTATGTCCTTATTCTTGCTTGTCCAGAATGTGCTTGGAGTTAGCCTAAAGGCTTCCTTTCATCTATAATCTGTTTATTGACTTTGTTTAACCACCTGGACTAGTGTTGTCACATATTGATCTCTAACCGAGATCACCTGGATTGTTTTTGCACCACGGTTTTTTTGCCAGTAGCTAGTGGCTCAGGACTCAGGAGGTCGCGACCTGTCGCGATTGTGAACAGAACAGTAGCAGCAACCTGTGAAAACATGCCCAAATTGCGTTTTGTTTTATAAAGAGCTGGGCACTGTACACTACAGTAGTTGGTTTATAAAGAGCTGGGCACTGTACACTACAGTAGTTGGTTTATAAAGAGCTGGGCACTGTACACTACAGTAGTTGGTTTATAAAGAGCTGGGCACTGTACACTACAGTAGTTGGTTTATAAAGAGCTGGGCACTGTACACTACAGTAGTTGGTTTATAAAGAGCTGGGCACTGTACACTACAGTAGTTGGTTTATAAAGACCTGGGCACTGTACACTACAGTAGTTGTGAAAGGACTTGCCGTCGGGGGAGCCCAATGCACCCTCGCCTCTTCTGACTTCCTCCAGTTATTGCCATACACCAGTGGTTCCCAAAGTGATGTCCGGGGACCCCCAGAGGTCCTTGAGTGAGTTCCAGGGGGTCCCCAGCTAAATGATAGTTAGGAACCAAAATGGACCCTTATGGGTCTGTAACTCTGAGAGTGTACAAATGGAACCAAATGGACATTTGTACACTCTCAGAGTTAAATTAACATTGATTTTACTATACTGTATAAATTGAGGTCTCAGAGATAGAAATGCCATTAAATGGGAGTCTGTAGACTCACTGAGAATTGAGAATCACTGCTAGAGCCGTAAAAATCTTCTCTTATGGGGGTCCCTGGCATATCTCTTCAAATGGGGGTCCACGGGCCAATTTGGGGGTCCTTGACATGAAAATGTTTGGGAACCACTGCCCTAAACACTCTACCAGACCAGAGCTGTTGAGGGGGCGGGGCACCTGTGTGCTAGCAGCAGCCAGCCAGCCACCACCGGGGGCGGGGCACCTGTGTGCTAGTAGCAGCCAGCCAGCCACCACCGGGGGCAGGGCTCCTGTGTGCTAGTAGCAGCCAGCCAGCCACCACCGGGGGCAGGGCACCTGTGTGCTAGCAGCAGCCAGCCAGCCACCACCGGGGGCGGGGCACCTGTGTGCTAGCAGCAGCCAGCCAGCCACCACCGGGGGCGGGGCACCTGTGTGCTAGCAGCAGCCAGCCAGCCACCACCGGGGGGGCAGGGCACCTGTGTGCTAGCAGCAGCCAGCCAGCCACCACCGGGGGCGGGGCACCTGTGTGCTAGCAGCAGCCAGACAGCCACCACCGGGGGCAGGGCACCTGTGTGCTAGCAGCAGCCAGCCAGCCACCACCGGGCTCCGCCAAACGTTGGTCAACTCAACTGTTATTGTCTCCACCAGGCCGAAGGCATGGGGAGAGAGTATGTTTTGCACTCCGTCCATCCGTCCGTGTGTCCGTCCGTCCGTCCGTGTGTCTGTCCGTCTGGGAACAGCTAATCTCTGGCACCGTTGGCTTGATCGCAGCCATACTCTGCACACACACTCCCTGAATGCCAGAGCTGAACCTCTGCCCCAAAGTTTTCACATTGGCCTGTTATAGCGCCACCAGGAGGCCGCTTTGTGCAAAACAAGTTTTTGGACAGTACATCCACAGATTTTGTCCAAACATCACGCAAATTGGTACACAGTCTCTCTAGAGCCATTCAACGAAATGGGTCTTTCAGATTTCTCAGACTCCATCCTGATTGGCTAAGATTGTTGCATCTCTGTGCGACCGTGTGCCCCAAATGCCTCTGAGCCTCAACGCAATTGACCTATAGCTAAGCCCCTCCCCAAACGCTATGGTCCAATCACAGCTAAGCATAACATGGGTTTGTCTACTAGACAAACCTCTCCACCAATAGTTTTCCTATATGATAAAACACTGTTTAAAAAATGAAATGCCACGCACATATTTTTCCAGTGCATATGGCAGGCCTTTTTGGATGAGATTTTGAAGGTCTGGTTCCAAAAATGAACCAGTATTTAATGTGTAAAATCCATGATATTTACATTGGAATGAATGAGCCCGGCTGGAAAGTGTCCAAGTGGGAGTGTCTTAAGTGGGAGAGGCCGGGTCTTTCTTTCTTTTCAAAATCTTTTTATTCAGGTTTTTGTAACAGTAGCCCAGGGGCAAGTATTAAACAGACATATAAAATATAAAAATAAAACTCAATCCCCTATCCCACCCTCCCCCCACCCACAATCCCAAGGATAGTCGGAAAAACAGTCTGGAGGAAATAAAATAAATATATATATATACACATACACAAAATACATGCATACATAATTACAAAAAATTTAAATATAATAAAATAAAAAGCAGATTTTTCATAGCAGAGCAGATTTTGTTTCTGTTGTGGTTTGGCGTTGGCCGAGGCATAGGCACGGCACACTATGCAGTTTGTGTGTTGTGGTAGAATGTCATAAACGGGCCCCAGGTCTTGTAAAACTTTTTCTCAGAGCCAGCAATTGAAAACCTTATCATCTCCAACTCGAGACAGGACATTATATCACGAAGCCACTGACGGAGCACGGGCGGGGCAGAGGCCGGGTCTTTGCTCCTTTGCGTTGTCTGCGTCACGGTAGTTACGCGCCTGCTGTTATTGTTCTGAATGCCGACTCAAAAAACCTCACTTTGTTTCTTTTCCAAATCTTTATGTTGGCTTCCTGTGGCTAAGCATAATGAAAAATATATAACAGGGTCACGCTAGTCAGGCAAGGAATAAACAGTCCCAGCGGTACTACATGGGTAATTCAACAGGTTGATTCTCTGCATGACACAGAGCAAGTGTTGTGTAATAGACAAAAAGCCTTCAAAGTGGGTCAGATTAAGGCATACAAACAAACACAAGAAAGTCTTTCGACTTATTTCCATTGTAGTCCTTGATCTGGTGTGTGTGTGTGTGTGTGTGTGTGTGTGTGAGTGTGTGAGTGTGTGAGTGTGTGAGTGAGTGAGTGAGCCGGCAAGCATATTAGAGGAGAAAAATAAAATGGACTGGTACACAGTCTGCTCTCTCAAGTGGAAACAAGTATTGACTGGCCAAGTACATACAGTACTTTACAATTCATGTTTTAGGTTGTTATTAGAGAAAGTAAAAGATGAGTGTTAAACTTTTCTCATTTGCTGCATTCTTTTGTTTTAGCTATTTTTGACAGGGGGTGGGGGCATTCGAACAAGTGGCTAAATATCTTCTTATCGTCTTTTTTTCACAATTTTACAGCGATTTCTTTATTGTTATTTACTAGTCCTACTAAATTCTTCCCACAAAAGATCACGGGATCTACTGAATGTGAAGGGGGAGGTGACAAACTGACATACTGAGCCTACGACACACTAGGGGTAGCCCCCTAGTGGTCAGTTGTTCCTTCAGACACACGGAAAACAACTACTGTGTCCAGAAAAAGAAAAAAAAGGTATTTAGCCACTTGTTCGAATGCCCCCGCCACCCTGTCAAAAATAGCTAAAATCCTTAAAACGAAAAAGCAGCAAATGAAACAAAATTTACGGTCATCTTTTACTTTCTCTAATAACAACAAAAAAACCAAAGTTGTCCTTTAACTGTATTTGGTGTGAAAGGAAACCAGAGCACGTGGAGGAAGCCAACGTGAACACGGATATCATCATCATAACCTTTATTTAAACTCGTACAACGAGTACAATTGAGGGGCAGGGCCTCACTTTCAAAAATAGAATATTCCGAAATAGAACATCCCACACAGAATGGCCTGGCGGCTTCAAACCCATGACCTCCTCGCTGTGAGAAAATGTGCCAACCGCTGATTCACAGTGCCACCCTGTCTGTTCATATGACAATTTGTGTGCCAAAGTCTGCCACTCGCTCCAAAAATATACTGTACCCCCCCCCCCCAATCCGTGTGTGTGTGTGTGTGTGTGTGTGTGTGTGTGTGTGTGTGTGTGTGTGTGTGTGTGTGTGTGTGTGTGTGTGTGTGTGTGTGTGTGTGTGTGTGTGTGTGTGTGTGTGTGTGTGTGTGTGTGTGTGTGTGTGTGTGTGTGTGTGTGTGTGTGTGTGTGTGTGTGTGTTCGGACGTGGACATGACAGGCAACGGAGCGGGAAAAACGTCTTTGTTATTGACTTTACAGCCACCCTGTCAAAAACCGCCACCCTGTCAAAAATAGCTAAAATCCTTAAAACGAAAGAAAGCAGCAAATGAAACAAAATTTACGGTCATCTTTTACTTTCTGTAATAACAACAAAAAAACAAAATAACTGTTAGGAGCAGTGGGCAGCAACTGAGCAACGCCCGGGACCACGGTCCAAATCTAAGGCCAGTTATTTTAGTCAATAATGTCCCTAACATGCGTTTATTATTTGGTGTGAAAGGAAACCAGAGCACGTGGAGGAAGCCAACGTGAACCCGGATATCATCATCATAACCTTTATTTAAACTCGGAGTACAATTGAGGGGCAGGCCCTCATTTTCAATGTAGCCGAAATAGAACATCCCACACAGAATGATCTGGTGGCTTCAAACCCATGACCTCCTCGCTGTGAGAAAATGTGCCAACCGCTGATTCACAGTGCCACCCTGTCTGTTCATATGACAATTTGTGTGCCAAAGGCTGCCACTCGCTCCAAAAATATACTGTACCCCCCCCCCCATTTGCATGAGACTGTGTGTGTGAGTATAGGTTGCGTATAGGTTATAGACTTGTGATTCAGGTGAGTTGTGTATACGCATGTGTGTGCTTTTTGTGTCTATTTTTTGAGTGGTGCAACCACTCATATAGATAGCTATGTGTGTCCCTGGGTCCGTCCCTGGGTCTGTCCCTGGGTCTCTCCCTGGGTCTGTCCCTGGGTCTGTCCCTGGGTCTGTCCCTGGTCACAGTCATTTAGTATTAGGCCTGTCATAATTATTACATAATAATCCAATTGCTTAATTGCAATTACGTGAGATCATAATTTCTGCATATTCGTCATGATATTATTACAACCGTAGGTCGCAGATTACTAGCTATGAAAACCCGTGCGATTTTCTATGATTCAATGATATAATATAAAATCTATTAATATAGTAATATAGAAAAACATTATCGACGGTTGCAGACAGAGAGAGAGAGAGACTGAGGAGCCCCCTCAGTCAGCTGGTTCTGAAACTAGCTGACCTCTCACCTTCTGACATCACAAACTCCAGCCAGCCTCAGTGCATCTACACTATCACTCAGAAGATTAAACCTAACCAAATTATAACTAAAGAAAATGATAAATACATCACATATTGGAATGAACTCACACAATCACAACACAAACTAGAAACATATTTGGCCCTAAACAGACAGTATACTGTGGCAGACTACCTAACCACAGTAACTGATAAAAACCTGAGAAAGACTTTGACAATGTACAGACTGAGTGATCATAGTCTGGCAATAAAGGCCAGACACAGACAGACCTGGCTGCCCAGAGAGGAGAGGCTGTGCTGTCACTGTGATGACGGAGCTATAGAGACAGAATTACACTTCTTAACACAATGTAAAAACTACACAAATATAAGAGAGGAGTTCTTCCCAAGATTTGAAACAAATTGCCCAGAATTCCAAAGTATGACAGAAAGGGAGAAATTACAGAAAGAATGTGCAGTTTTGGCTGCAAAAT
Source organism: Electrona antarctica (assembly GCF_951216825.1). Lineage (NCBI taxonomy): Eukaryota > Metazoa > Chordata > Actinopteri > Myctophiformes > Myctophidae > Electrona > Electrona antarctica. The sequence goes on from NC_136805.1 coordinate 11,189,877, forward strand.
AATGTAAATTCCTGTCACAAGAAAAGAGACAACCAGTAGGACACAAATACAGTATGCCATGTTTTATTTTCTGCACCACCTGCTTTATTTTATTTTTATTTATTTTTTCATGTCATTGATATTATGTTATGTTGTTGTTTGTCATATTTGTGATTGTGCTTTGGCAACACTTGTAAAATGTCATGCCAATAAAGCCTTTTGAATTGGAGAGAGAGAGAGAGAGAGAGAGAGAGAGAGAGAGAGAGCGCAGTAGACATACATTACCTGGGAATGTTATGTAGTTATGATGACTTGCAAGGTGCCACGAGTTTCAATTAACCACATTCTCATTCAGCAGCCCATTGACTGGTGATTGGTACACCCTGACCTGCTCACCTTTCTCAGGCCGACGCACGTTAAAAAATGCTTTGACCCATTTTATTTTTCATTCAGTCATCTCTTTTGTTCCTCTTTACTGCTCTGCTCTGCCCCGCCCCCACACCTTTCATTCACATTTCATTCACCGGCAATCAGTTCTCAGCCACACGTTTTACGCCTCGGTGGTTCAGTGTCCAGTAGTTTTGTTGTGTGTCGTTACGTTAGCTCCATTGCTTGTTATGCTACAGCTCAGACGGAAGTGCTTGACAGTTTACCCCACTAGAGGGGGGAGTGGTCTCCAACAAGTAATACCCCTCTATACAAGTGTTTCACGAGTCCACAGTGGCGTGAGGTACATTTGTTACGTCGGAGCCGCAGTGCCCGCCGTTATGACAGGCCGCCGTGCACACTAGATCACTGGTTCCCAAACGTTTTCACGTCAACGACCCCCAAATTGACACTGATTACCCCCCATTTGAAAAGATATTCCAGCGACCAGTGGTTCTCAACCCGTTTAATTTCAAGGACCCCCCAGTTTGACATGCATATTAGTCCACAGTCCCCCATTTAATGGCATTTCTATCTCTGGGACCCCAATTTATATTGTAAAATCAATGTTAATTTAACTCTGAGAGTGTACAAAATGGACTATTCCAAAAAACGTCAGGATAGTCTAATTGAAAAACATGTATTCTAATATGTATAGTGTGTGTGTGTGTGTGTGTGTGTGTGTGTGTGTGTGTGTGTGTGTGTGTGTGTGTGTGTGTGTGTGTGTGTGTGTGTGTGTGTGTGTGTGTGTGCGTGTGCGTGTGTGTATGCACATTTATGCTCTTTTAGGTGACTACTTCGGGATCTTGATGGAGGATAAAGTGACCAACTTCCCTTTCAACCTCGTTGAGAATCCAATGTACTGGGGCAGCACTGCAAACTACCTTGGCCTGGCACTTATGTAAGTTGGCATGCATGCGCCTAAAAATACATGGCTGAGTGGCTTAGCGAATCACATTACATTACAGTACCTGTAAGCCAAGGCCACCTGCACCGTCTCCTGTGACTCCTCAACATTAACTTTGTTCCCATTAAATGTCGAATACATTTTCATTCAAATAAATATGTGAATAACACAACAATATCTTACATTTATATAGCAATTTTCTAAGCACCGAAATACATGTTTCCGTCACCTTGGCTGAAGTGAATAAATAAATATGTGAATAACACAATAATATCTTAAATTTATATAGCAATTTTCTAAGCACCCAAAGACATGTTTCCGTTACCTTGGCTGAAGTGAATAAAACATGTAATGTGAATGTAAAATATCCATAAAGAAATGTGCAAGAGTCAAGACCATATGAGAATAATGGAGACAGGTTTCGTACATTTATTGTAAGATAAACGCAAGTTGTACTGTAAGTTGTGAAGGTGGAAATGCAATTTCTCCACCATTCTTTCACCAGTGTGACAACTCCCACGACCCTTTCATTGCAGTAATCAGTTATGACCACAGAATGTCCAGTGCGCTCATTCTGCCCAGAGACATCCCAGTGAGTGATTTGTGTTTGAAGTCGATAGGTCGGAAGGTTCTCAAGATACCTGAAGGACAGATAACGCTCGCATACGCAAAGTGTTGAGTATGAAAGTGCAAGATCAGAGTAAATGGCATGAAGTACCCTAGTCCCACGGTTCCCATAGCCAGGGGGTCCGTTGAAATAAGTCAGATTTTTATTTTATTTTTTCAAAAAAGTTTTTTCTTTTTTTTTGCCAGTGAATGTGTATGTGTGATATGTGACCTTACCATAATCACAGTAATCCTTAATCATATTCCATCATTCAAGGGCTTTTGGATAGAAATGAAACAGATTCCATGCAGTCACTTTCAGTTAGAGTGCTGCGGAGGCTGAACGGACAAAAGTTGTTACCTTTCAGTGGCAAATCACTTCCCACTGCGGGGGTGAGACCTGATGTTTATATACCAGAGACATCTCCATGGCAACCATGAAAACATGCCAGGAGTACCACGGGCACAGCTGCAGTTGCTAGGATCCCATCACAGCGGGACGGACACTAAACTCCTATTTTTCTGATTTCCTTCGTTTTCACGCAGCCACTCAGATCTCTCTTTCTCTCTCGCTCTGTCTGTCTGTCTGTCTGTCTGTCTGTCTGTCTGTCTGTCTGTCTGTCTGTCTGTCTGTCTGTCTGTCTGTCTGTCTGTCTGTCTGTCTGTCTGTCTGTCTGTCTGTCTGTCTCTTCAGATCACCGGCAAGCCTGTCTCTGAGACATCATGTCATTGTGCTCTGAGACCTCGCTTGCTCAGTCCTCTATTTGTACAGTCCTCGCTACGTGTACATTAGTGTACATAGTTAGACAGTCAGCCAAACTCCTTTAAGAAATGACATGGGAGTCAGAATGTAGCGTCCAAGCTCCTGTGTTTTATTGTCACACTTGCACATCATCAAGTAATGGAGTAAAACTATGAAAATGACAGGCTGTAACAAATAGGGGTGTCAAAAAAATTCAATTCGAATTAGAATCGCGATTCCCGTTATGGACGATTCAAAATCGATTCATAATTTCCAAAAATCGATTTATTTTTTTATTTTTTTTCTGGTTACAGTTACGGTAGTTTTCACTACATGGTGTTTGTGATATGAAATGTAAGCTTACCCTAATCACAGTAAACATCATGTCTTCAGTCATTTTCAAGTTACTGTAGTATAGTCACTTCAGTTGGCTGGAGTAGATTGTGATGAAATCCTATGTATTGAATCGAGAATCATTTTGAATAAATGCTTTTGAATTTTAAAAAAGTCGTTTTTGGATTGAGAATCGAGTTGAATCGATTTTGAATCGAATCGTGACCCCAAGAATCGGAATCGAATCGAATCGTGGGACACCCAAAGATTCACAGCTCTAGTAACAAACTATCAAACAAACAAGCAGGTGAACACACTGAGCTACACAGCGAAAATCCTAATCCTAACCATAGCACATGTGAAAATGTATCAATTATGCATGGACACACTCTATAAAGTTGTATACCAAATCAGAACATACTGTACTCAACAAGAAATGGTGAAATGAGGGATTTGAGAGCAGCGCACACATTAATTATGTGACATAATTCAGAGCACATACACCTGTGTGCTTCTCCTAATCAGGGCAATACACAGTAGGCCTACAACTGTTCTATAAAATACATTGAATGGCCAGTAGGTGGCTCTGGCAACACTTGCCAGGGCAGAACAATAATAATGGTGATGTATTGTAATATACAGTAAAATCTTGAGTGATATTTTGACTTTGAGATTGTGCGGATGCAATAGTGTAATAGTTTAGACTCTTACCGTTTGTATCCCCCTTTTTATGTGTGCCATCATGTGACATGAAACATTGCTAATTAACGTGTTACGGCCCAAAGTGCCCATATTTCCTAAAACAAATAAGTAAGAGGCTTGCATGCAAATGAGACAGAGCTTCTATATAGAGTTCTATTACAGAGGCCCACACTATTGCATTTGGATGTCATAGCAACAAGGCCATCGCTACTCACAACCTCTCTGCCAACTGCCGTTTAGAGCATAAATTGTGTGTGTGTGTGTGTGTGTGTGCGTGTGTGTGTGTGTGTGTGTGTGTGTGTGTGTGTGTGTGTGTGTGTGTGTGTGTGTGTGTGTGTGTGTGTGTGTGTGTGTGTGTGTGTGTGTGTGTGTGTGTGTGTGTGTGTGTGTGTGTGTGTGTGTGCGCGCGCGCGCGCAAGGGGTGCATGTTTGTTCGTATTATGTGCAAATGCTTGAATTGCTTTGCCCCCCAAGACCTTTGTTATGTTGCTGCAAAGAGTGATAGATTTTTTAAGGGCCCTGTGACTTCGCTCACTGCAAACCCTGCAACTGACAAGATAGTACAACAGTCACATAATCTCTGAGAAAAACGGTGTCCCCTGCTACTATCCGTTGAAAGTATTCTTATTGTCCTCGGCAAGTGTAAGGTGTGACCAAGACTGTTTTGCCCCCTGTCTGTCCTCACTCACTCACTCACTCACTCACTCACTCACTCACTTACTCACTCACTCACTCACTCACTCACTCACTCACTCACTCACATACTCAATCACTCACTCACATACTCACTCACTCACTCACATACTCACTCACTCACTCACTCACTCACATACTCACTCACTCACTCACTCACTCACATACTCACTCACTCACTCACTCACTCACATACTCACTCACTCACTCACTCACATACTCACTCACTCACTCACTCACTCACTCACATACTCACTCACATACTCACTCACTCACTCACTCACTCACTCACTCACTCACTCACTCACATACTCAATCACTCACTCACTCACTCACTCTCTTGCCTCAGTTCTTTTTAGATGGTAAAACTGTGTCAGGGACTCACCGTTTACATCATTACAGCCCTTTCTTTCTCTCTCTCCCTGAACGACTAATGTGATTGAGAGATAATGAACTTAAGCTCATTAAAGCTCATTTAAAAATAATAGGCCTACGCATAAATACACTAATTGTCACGATTCTATAATTTAGATATAATTTAGTTAGTTATTTTCTCACAATTCTAGTCTAGTTTCTCAGGAACGGGATAGGACAAATTACATGCATGAACACAAATTAACTGGCTGCTACTGAGTTGATTGATTGATTGATTGAAAATTGTATTAACAGTTTGCAGAATTACAGTACATTTCAAGCACAAACTCAATACAAAGGCTGTTAACTGTGAGTGGACAACCCAATTAAGCATTACACTTGTTTACAACAGGGTCCACCATGTTCAATTCATCAAAACATTAAGAGACGTACAAATAGACACTTCTATATAGACAAAGAACAGTACAGGAATTCATCATAATGGAGGTAAAAAGGGAAAAGAAACGTATACAGTGAGGGGAAAAGGGGGGGGCGGTGTGAATATGAGTACTTGTGAATATGAATTGGGTTCTAACTTAGTCAGCTCCTCTGTTTGATGTGCTGACTTGGCACAACGTTGCATTGAGCGGTGTGAACGAGGCGAACCACGCAGCGGGAATTAATCGTTTCATCGCTTCTGAGTCTTCTTCTTTTACCCGATGCACAATGGCACGGTGGCACAATCAGTAGTGCTGTCGCCTCACAGCTAGAAGGTCCTGGGTTCGATTCTCGCTGAGGACGCTGTGGGCGCTGGGGGCGTGCTCTCTCCTCCCCGTCATCAGTGCCCATGCATACCTGAGGCGGGGTTGGTAAAAGAGTGTTCTCCCCGTGTCCCCTAGGAGGGTAGGTACCCTCACAAAAGACATGCAGTAATCCTGGTCTCTAAACTACCTCCCCCTGGCCAGCCGGGGCGCTTGATGGAGGGAAAAGGAACTCGTGGGAATAACGTCCCCCCCCCCCCCCCACACACGCTACGTCCAACCGGGGAAACTCTCCCCTGTCAGGTGAAAAGAAGCAGCTTGGACTACTCATGCATAGAAGGAAGCTTCCCCCGCTTCCTCCACTGCCCCCCCAAGTTGTCAGAGGAAGTGTAGTGCACAGGATTACATTAGATAATTGACACTGGGTGAAAAAATGGGGTGGCAAAATCTTGGGATAAAAAACAAAAAAACATATTTCTCATCAAAATATATTAAAGATGGAGTGCCACGATTTCTTTCCACCCCAAAACATGATCATCAGGTATTATTATAATATAAGGAGGAAGAACTTTTTCCAAAAAGTGTACAGTATTTGTTAAAATCATGCTTTTTATGTGGACACGCCCATCAGTTCATTAAGTATGCCTGGTTTGCCTGGTGGGTGGTGATGGGTGGTGAGCCACCTGAACTGAAGCCGCACCCACAGCTGATAAAGGGGGAGGGGTTAGGGGAGGAGCTGATCATGTGATGACACTATATTACTGTTTATTTCATTGGCCCGTTTGACTGTCAAGGGTTCAGCCTCCAGGAAGAAACCCTAAATACAAAGTTAATACACCATTACACATAAAAAAAACATCATGGGGGGCCCTATTATGAAGGGGCAAATTGGTGAAAAATGTCTTAAAGAATATTCCTAAAAGATAATTTGGTCCACCCCTTCTTAATTGTCTGGGTGAAAATCACCCGGGTTTAGTTTCTAGGGTTAAACAAGCTAAATGTTTTTCAACCCTGTTTATTTATGTTAAAATGTAATACATCATGTTCACTGTAATATTCATTGAGGAGTTGTATTTTCTTAAAGGCAGACTTTTAAGCATCGCTGATAGCATCAGTTGAACTGCTCCGACTCCATACAGAGAACGCCATGCGACCATGCCTGCCAGGAGAGGGGTGTCAGACGCCAAGTAAACACGTCGATGTTTCGCCTGACAGCTTGTCTATAGATCGACAACCTCTATGTATTTATGCCTTTCAGTTAATGGACCATTCTACGCACACGCACGCACACACACATGCACACACGCACGCACACACACATGCACATTGATTGATTGATTGAAAAATGTACTGAATTACAGTACATTTCAAGCACAAACTCAATACAAAGGCTGTTAACTGTGAGTGGACGACCCAATTAAGCATTACACTTCTTTACAACAGGGTCCACCATGTTCAATTCATCAAAACATTTAGAGACTTACAGATAGACACTTCTATATAGACAAAGAACAGAACAGGAATTGCACGCACACACACGCGCACAGTGGACAAGAGGCTCTGTAATGGGATTGCCTCTAGGTATTTTTTGACCTTTGCTATCAACATGCATTAGCTGGTCACAATGACCCCAGGATAGATGCAAATCAAATCAAAGGCACAAATACATATGGGAACATTGGTTTACTGACATTGAGGTGACATGTTTACATGTTTAACCAAGTATTTAATCAGTGTTTAAAGCAGTGCCATGGGCTCACGCTGACCAAAGGGGTCAGAGCAGGACATGAGGAGCAAATAGCAACATCACAGATCCCTGCTAGCCCCAGGGTTTTCTTGGGGGGGGACACACAGGGACAGAGCTGTCACAATCTACAGCAGGGGTGCCCAAAAGGTAGATCGCAATCTACCAGTAGATCACAAAGGCTGTGCAGGTAGATCACATGACATGCCCCTAAAGAGTATTTCATTTAAATATATTGATGAAAAAAAAACGATTTCTCCCCCTCTATTTCCCATTCCAAGTGCATTTTGTCTTATACTATACAGAATGTAACACAAACTCTACTATTCCGAAGCCCCCTCAGGTACATATTTAAACTATTTTCAGCAAATATAATAATAATTGATTTGGTGGGTACATCTTGCCGAGCTGGTCATTTTGAAAGTAGCTCTCAAGGCAAAACGTGTGGGCACCCCTGGTATAGGATGTGTAGGATGGATGACAAATTCCAAATGTACTTTGTCAATGAATTTAGCTTTCTCTCTCCATTCTGTCATAAACTATAGTAAAACCAAAGCAAAACAGGGCGGCGGTGGCTCAGGGGGTAGAGTGGCTGGATGGTAACTGCAAGGTTGCCAGTTCGAACCCGGGCTCCCCCTGAGTTGGTGTCGAAGTGTCCTTGCACTATATATTTCTAAAACTATGAAACATTTCAAAGATTTCTTTTCAGGCAAACATGTCCACCGTAAGATGAACCTAAATAGGTTTGAATGGGGTTTCTAGGTGTAGGTATGTAGGACAAGTAGCATGCCAAAGTTTGTGTAATTGCCATTGAGAATGCAATGGGCGTTTAAGTTAAATAACTCCGAAACTACTAATCATTTCAAAGTAAAAAGTTCCAGCATGTGTCTCCACAGTAAGCTGAATTATAAAATGTGTGAATGGAGTTTCTAGGTGAAAGTGCTTTTTTGACGTGCCAATATCTGCCATTGAGCCCCATTATAAATTTCTCAAATTTGAAAGCACTATATATTTCTAAAACTATGAAACATTTCAAAGATTCCATTTCAGGCAAACATGTCCACCGTAAGATGAACCTAAATAGGTTTGAATGGGGTTTCTATAGGTGTAAGTATGTAGGACTAGTAGCATGCCAAAGTTTGTGCTATTGCCATTGAGAATGCATTGGGCGTTTAAGTTAAATAACTCCGAAACTACAAATAATTTAAAAGTAAAAAGTTCCAGCATGTGTCTCCACAGTAAGCTGAATTATAAAATGTGTGAATAGAGTTTCTAGGTGAAAGTAATGTTTTGACGTGCCATAGAGCTGCCATTGAGCCCCATTATAAATTTCTCAAATTTGAAAGCACTATATTTCTAAAACTATGAAACATTTCAAAGATTTCTTTTCAGGCAAACATGTCCACCGTAAGATGAACATAAATAGGTTTGAATGGGGTTTCTAGGTGTAAGTATGTAGGACATGGCAAAGTTTGTGCTATTGCCATTGAGAATGCATTGGGCGTTTAAGTTAAATATGGGGAGGACATATTTTGACAGCAGAAACTGCCTGTCATAATTTCTCCCCTCTCCCTATTCCAAAGCCCCCCCAGGTATATTATATATTTAAACTATTTTCAGCAATGGTACACTTATTTTTTTCAGTGAGTAGATCTTGTTGAGCTGGTCATTTTGAAAGTAGATCTCACGTCATAAATGTGTGGGCACCCCTGATCTACAGTATGTGTGTGTCTGTACTGTATGGTGCTTGAAATTCAAGCTCTTGGCATTGCAAACAACACAAAGTACAGTTAATGCTGTTGTATTACAGCAAGTAGGTCAGTGTGTACAGTGACCGCATTACACCTGAGTTTCATATTTCATACAGTGAGTCACATACTGCCAATGTGACAATGTGCATATTGCTTTTCTTTCTCAGACTGCCCCTCATGGCCATCAGATTTCTTAGTTTAGTTTAGTTTATTTGAACATCTTCACAGAACAGATTCAAGTGCATGGTTTACATCAGCAGAAAAAAAAGAATAAAGAAAAACAGCCCCGTGAAGGTGATCAAAAGGCATGGGCTGAAGCTTATAAGTGCCCATCCTACTCACAGCACAGCATTAGAGATACTCAGCATAGTTATCAGTTTAACAGTACATTAATCAGAGACAAAAAAAGAGAAAAACAAATAACAACCCTACACCCAACCCACACCCGTGTCACTGTAGAGATCCACCAGGATCCATAGTGATTATGACTGCTTTAGTTAGACATTAGTATTGTTTTATATATACACACACACACACACACACACACACACACACACACACACACACACACACACACACACACACACACACTGTGTGTGTGGGCGTTCCATGACAAGATGAAGGGAAGAATGAAGGACACTTCATTCAGTTTCTGTGCGTGCAGTTTCTGTGCGTGCAGTTTCTGTGCGTGCATGCGTGCGTGCATGTGTGGCTATGTTATATGAACGTACTTGCGTACTTTGGCAGGTAGGTTAGTGTATTTTCCTTGTACAAGTACTGTATATTTCCAGTCTTGTATGCAGGGATGCATATGTACATTCATACAGTTTGTGTGAGACAAACATACATTTGATTTGTCTGTTAGTGACAAAACCCTTTTTACTTTGTCCTCTTGGGCTGGCTGACCCCTCACTGTTATTACTGCGTTCTGCCCAACTGCACCAGAGATAACGCCTGATGCACATCCATCTGTATTCTTCCCGCAGATTAGGCTATTGGGATATTGTGTTAGGGAGCCCTCCCCTATGTGTGGAGACCTAGAAACGGTGAATGGGCTGCTGGGAGCAGGGCTAAAGCAATAGGCCAGGCTCATGTCTGTGGTGACTCCCCAGGGTGACACTGAGAGAACGGGTGTGTAGAACCCATCAGGGCTCCCAACTGCTGATGCACTCCGACAATGTTATGGGAGATCCATTCTGCCATGAGTGGTACATAGGACACACAGGGTATTTCACATGGTGAAGCTCTTATTCTAACCTCAGTTGACTCGATAGGGATGACAATTTGGAATGTGAGTGCGCGGACGGATTTCCTGGTTTCACGTTTCAGGCACACAGCTCTTCTCAATGTTTTTTTTTTTTTTTTTTTTTTTTATCCTCCCACTTTGATCCACTGCCCACTTGTACCGTAAACCTGGCAACTCAGGCTCATGAGGCAAAAGTGGAACTGTTACGGTACATATTCACTTTCATAACTTTGTTATAAATGTATGAAGTGTGTGCTACGTTTTCTTTTTCTTCTTTTGTTTAAGCAAATTTCACTGGCTCTTTACCTTACTTGGTGGGATTATTTGTTGTATTCCTCCACCTTCTGAAAGGCATGGTAGAACGTGTGCGCTACGTGCATGCACTTTCTTCACTTTGTGAGGCATGTCTGCCACTAGATATGGTACAAGTTTAGCAGAGAAGTCATATCATACAGTAAATGAGTGGGTAGAGAGGCCATCTGGGAAACAGAAGGTCCCCGTTTCAACCACCGGCCCCCTGTCCATGTGCTGAAGTGTCCATGAGCGAGACACTTAATTATTTTACTGCTGAGTATGAACTTATTCGTCGATAACCAACCTCGCCCTAAAGGGGCGCATCCGCCTGGGTGACGGCAGACTGCTGGGCGAGCGCTGGTGCTTTGGCATTGGGTCAGATCAACATATGGAATTAATTCTGTACTGGCCATATATGGATCGTGTCTTGTGTGTTCATGTTTTGATGAGGTCAGATCAACATATGGAATGTCAAAACAGGTCAGCTCCATATATGCGGGGGCAGTGTCTTGAGTGTACAGGGTTTGATGAGGGCCCAGGTAGGGCCGGGCCTTAATTTTCGGGCCTGTTCAGGCCCATCTAGAGTTTGAATGGACAGGTATCAGTCAAAAGGAAGACATGGAAGAGGAAGGACTGGTGGAAGGATCAACATACAGTATGGAATGTCAGAACATATATGGAGATCTAAGGGTTTGAGGTCAGACATAGAGTTGCTGGTCTTCTCCATGTATGGCTATCCAGGGTTTGATGAGGTCAGTGTCGTGATCTTCATATATGGAGAAGGCCATATATGGAGACGGCCATATACAGTGTGGAGCATGTCACGAGGCGTGATGGAATGACAGCCAATGCGGCCTGACGGAGCTACGTACGGGTTTTGCAGGTTTTCATAGCGATTTTACGACATGAAAAACCGGAATTACAACCAAACAATGTATGGAAATGGTAAAGTCAATAACAAAGACGTTTTTTCACGCTCCGTTGCCTGTCATGTCCACGTCCGAACACACACACACACACACACACGCGCGCGCGCACGCGCGCGCACACACGCATGCATGTGCGCATGTATGCGTGCACATGAGCGCACACACGCATGCATACATGTGCGCATGTATGCGTGCGTGTGTCACACGGATGGGGGGGGGGGGGGGGAGGTACAGTATATTTTTGGAGCGAGTGGCAGACTTTGGCACACACATTGTCACATGAACAGACAGGGTGGCACTGTGAATCAGCGGTTGGCACATTGTCTCACAGCGAGGAGGTCATGGGTTTGAAGCCACAGTGAGGAGGTCATGGGTTTGAAGCCACCAGGCCATTCTGTGTGGGATGTTCTATTCCGGGTTCACGTCGGCTTCCTCCACGTGCTCTGGTTTCCTGTCACACCAAATAAACGCATGTTCGGGACATTATTGACTAAAATAACTGGCCTTATATTTGGACTGTGGTCCCGGACGCTGCTCAGTTGCTGCCCACTGCTCCTAACAGTTAAAGGACAACTTTGTTTTTTTCGTTATTAGAGAAAGACCGTAAATTTTGTTTCATTTGCTGCTTTCTTTCGTTTTAAGGATTTTAGCTATTTTTGACAGGGTGGCGGGGGCATTCGAACAAGTGGCTAAATATCTTTATTTTATTTTTTTTACAATTTTACGTCGATTTCTTTATTATTATTTACTGTAGTCCTACTAGACCCCAGGAAATTACATCTGGACACAGTAGTTGTTTTCCGTGTGTCTGAAGGAACAACTGACCACTAGGGGGCTACCCCTAGTGTGTCGTAGGCTCAGTATGTCAGTTTGTCACCTCCCCCTTCACATTCAGTAGATCCCGTGATCTTTTGTGGGCAGATGTAATTTAGTAGGACTATAGTAAATAACAATAAAGAAATCGCTGTAAAATTTCCTGGGAAAAAAAAGACGATAAGAAGATATTTAGCCACTTGTTCGAATGCCCCCGCCCCCTGTCAAAAATAGCTAAAATCGCTAAAACAAAAGAATGCAGCAAATGAGAAAAGTTTAACACTCATCTTTTACTTTCTCTAATAACAACCTAAAACATGAACCTTGGTTGAAAAAAGCTGTCCTTTAAATGCAGAGTGTAAAGTACTGTATGTACTGATTTCACTTAAACACGCACATAGTCAATGGCCAGTCAATACTTGTTTCCCCTTGAGAGAGCAGACTGTGTACCAGTCAGGTTTATTTTTAAACATTTCATCATTTTGCTCCTCTAATATGCTTGCCGGCTTACATTGTCATTGGATTTTAATGCTGTTTTGGGTCTCAGTCTCAAGCTAAGCACTATAATTGGTTGACATTTAAGTACCCCACTTCTTCCAAACATCTGCTCACTCGGAGAGAGGGAAAGAATAAAATGAGCAGAGGAAAGTGTGAAACTCTGATAAGTGTAATGCTGTTTGGGTCTCAGCCTCAAGCTAAGCACTATAATTGGTTATGACATTTATGTAAAGTACCCTCCCAGCTCCCACTGAGCATTTTGTAGTCTAATAGACGTCTAAATGGCTAAAAAAATGGTCTAAAAACTGGGGTGAAAATAGTCTGAAAATGAACGTTTTTTTAGCAGTCTAGGCAAAAAAACTCGGCAAAAAAACGTTGTTTCAACGTCTATATATAGACGGTCTACATTTAGACATTGATTAGCCTGGCTAATCAAGGTCTAAATGTAGACCGTCTATATATAGACGTTGAAACAACGTTGTTTCAACGTCTAATCTTAGCCTGGACTGCTAAAATACATTTTTCACCCCAGTTTTTAGACGGTCATTTAGAGATGTCTAAAAGCCGAAAATTGCTCAGTGGGCTACTTCTTCCAAACATCTGCTCACTCTGAGAGAGGGAAAGAAGAAAATGAGCAGAGGAAAGTGTGAAACTCTGATAAGTGGAGAGATATATGTAGCTAGTTTCATTATAGTTGACTCTTGATGTGGAGAGAACACAGCAGGCTCCTGTCAGAGAAGTAGGCGACAGTCAGAGCTGGTGTCATAACCTCTTGGTGCACTACAATGCATTTCTGCTGAGCGGATGTCCCCTCAGGGTATTATTACACATCAACATTTGAGGTTCCAGGTTCCAGATGAGCACCCGCTGAATTAATAAAGCTCTGACTGGTTTTTGAAATGAAACGCTGAACACCGGCGTCTGCACTATCCACCGTGTTTTCTGATGGCTGACTGGCAAACGGAAGCACTCTAGATTGAAAGGGTCAAGGGGACGTTGACTAAGAGAAAAGAAGAGCTTTCACACAACAATGGCCAGGTATAGTCCCCTGAGGCCATGAAATCAGGTCAAGAGAAGGTAAGCAGAGGGATTGGCACTTTCTCTAAAAATAGCCACTAGTGAGTGCCTCGATCTTTCTTTATTCATATTTAGCCCACCAGGACATCATAACATCCACAGGACACCCTTCCACCCTTCCACTTAAGAATCGAAACCAAGAAAGATGTTCTAACACTGCCCTTTGCTCTGGGTTTGTTCCGGTGAATGAATCTTCTCTTATGGAACATGTGATATGATATGATATAGTACTTTATTGTCAGTTCACACTGAAATTTGTCTTGCGACACAGCAGCCAAGTATGCAGAACACATATACAGTACGTACACACATTTGACATAACACAAAGAACAAGACAATTTACATACATAAAGACATGAAGACAAGAGCAATATCCACCGCTTAGATTATCCTGTGGCTACTACGACTCCTGATTAAGCCTCAAGGTCGACTGGTGGACAAAGGACCTCTTTAGTCTGACCTTATTGTATGCTGGTACACCATATCTCCTTCCTGAAGGCAGCAACCTATATTCTCCATACAACACATTATTAGATCTGTGATCGAATAAATATATATTGATTAGTTCTGGATAATTTAGTCCTGACATCCTATAGGCTATTTTAGCATCATATAGCATGTCCTCTTGGACTGACTTATACATTTACAAGTGACATCACACCTCCATTTTATGGTCACGCCTCGTGACACGTCACGCCACCATATATGGCCATCTCCATATATGAAGATCACGACACTGACCTCATCTAACCCTGGATAACCATACATGGAGAAGACTGGATCATCACCGATCTGCATATATGGAGCTAGCCAGCCATCAAATCTATATCTGACCTCAAACCCTTCGATCTCCATATATGGAGTGGACCTGTTTTGACATTCTATATGTTGATCCTTTCCCACCTGTCCTTCCTGTTCTGACATTCCATAATGTTGATCTGACCTCATCAAACCCTGTACACTCAAGACACGCTCCATATATGGCCAGTACATAATTCATTCCATATGTTGATCTGACCCCGCTTGCCAAAGCGTCAGCGCTCGCCCAGCAGTCTGCCGTCACTCAGGTGGATGTGTTCACGCGACCTCGCCCTGTAGGGTGAGGTCGCTTCTCGCCCTCAGGGCGTCTTACTGGTGTATGTGTATTATGGAGCATCCCCCTCCCAACACAGATAAATAAAAACAGTTCATAAATAACAATACTAAACCTTAGTATACAAGGCCATAATACCACAGAAAGTTCATTGTTCATTGTCTCCAGCAGAGATTGTTGTGGAATGGGCCTGTGGACTCCAGCGGAGGTACAGTTATTGTCTCTCCCAGGCCGAAGACTATGTTTTCACACATGTCCGTCTGTGTCCGGCAGCTGCTAAGCTGCTAAGTTGGGCCGTTATTATAGATCTGGGGCGACTGTGGCTCAGGAGGTAGAGCAGGAGGTAGAGCAGGTCGTCCAATGATCCATGGGTCGGCGGTTCGAATCCCGGCTTCTCCTGTCTACATGTCGAAGTGTCCTTGGGCAAGACACTGAACCCCAAATTGCTCCTGATGTGCTGGTTGGTACCTGTTATGATATTAGCCCATGCACAGTACATCTTAGTCTATGTACTTGAACTTGAGATACAGTGTACTTGATATGTATTGTGTACTGCCGGTACTGTAGCATATTTTATAGATAGGCTACGAGAGACATCGCGGCGGCAGCAAGGTCAGCCTTGCTGCAGTAGGCACGTTCTTCTGTCTCATATCTTATTGTCACGTCATTATGATCCAGCACTATATATGTTTCCTGTTTGTGTAATAAACTTTGTGAACCTTAGCGTGATACTGTCTCGTGTCTCGTTAATTTGTTCTCCCGGGTACCTGCTGCCGCAGTCGCCGTACCAAAGGAATACTTCAACTGGATTGTCACACACCACCCAGCCTGCACACACTACCTGTCTGTCAGAACCAGACGATGGTCCAGTACTTAGATTACAACAGTACCTTGCATGGCTTCCGCTGCAATCGGTGTATGAATGGGTGAATGTAATGCACAATCTATGTAAAGCGCCTTGGATAAAGGCGCTATATAAATGCACCATTTACCATCTATCTGTCTGAGACCTTGTTTACCTCCTTGAGACAGGCTGACTGACGTGAAGTGAGTACCAGAGGGTCACAGTGTAACTATGCAGTAGGTATTGCATTATCCATTCAAGAACTAACCTGGCACTCTTTGTCTGTCTCTCACCTCATGTGCCCCCCCCCCCCCCCCCCTCCCCTCCAGTGGTGCTAGTCCAGTAGGATTGGTTTTGACGGCGATCGTTGCGATCGTTTACAAGGTGGCCCTCGCATTCGAAGGGTAAGTCTGTGTCCATTTCTTTTCAATCTTAAGACAGGCTTTAATAATAAGCACACCCTGAGAAAGGATACATTTAAAAAGCCTTTATTATGCTTACAGGGCCTGAGTGGACCCTTGACAATTTGGTCCGTTCCAACTTTCTTTCTTTAATTTAAATCAGCCTGGTAGGCAGTGGCAGCTGTCTTGCCTTGCAGTATGGTACGCTACACAAAGCTAAGCAAAGCAAAGTTCTTTGTTTACCCAGGGTGAATGGACTAAGCTCGAGATGCTTGTTTACAGCCAGACCCTGCTCATAGAACATTTCATGGTAGGGGTTCAATGCCTTGCTCAAGGGCACTTCAGCGGTGGTAATTTTAACGTGCCGGTCCGGGGATTCGAACTGGCGACCTTCCGATAACAAGACCGCTCCGCAAACCGTTCGGCCACCGCTGCCCCACACATGCATTGCGTAGCTCAACTGTTTTTGTTGTGCTGATCCTAAAACATCACACAAGTTAAACAGCACTTCATTGCATTTCTCTCTCATACAGTGTACGGGTCTTCTCAGATCCACTCGGGTATTACACATAGACAGACCCAAGTTCTGCGGGATATACCTTACAGCCGACTCCGACCCGGCTCCGAGTGATTCTGATAAAACACGGATACGACCCGTACGGGTCTCGGGTCCTGTCGGGTATTTTCGGAATCGAGGGCCCGTGAAGAGCTCTATTTTATAGACCTGTTTTAACTTTGTGAGCACCTCATCACCACCTCGACTGGAGTCATCACTCTGTGAATTCTCAGCAGCACTTGGCTCACCTTCTTATTACTTGCGCAAGCAGAGGGCGCAAGTACTAGTTTCGCCCAGGAGTGTGCATACGCATCAAAAGTAACCACAGTATACCGCTAATCAACTTAATATCACTATAGTCCAAGATTAAGTAAATTTAATTATGAATTAATTATACTGTATACGTGATAACATATTTTATTTCAGTTTATATACCTTTTTTTTATCGGATATCGATGATTTATTTTTCTTTGAGAAACTAAAAGGGGATCCAGGACATTTAGTAGGTAGGTAAAATAGCTACACCTAATAATTCAATATTTCAAACGTTCTTTCACAGAGAAGCTGAGATTTGACAGTTTGTAGCGGTCGAGAGTACTTGCGCGCTCTGCTTGCGCACTAGTAGGCCATTTATGGCCTACTTGTGTGCAACAAGCAAGTAGGCACTCGACAGAGTGTAGTTCTAGTTCAATAGGTCTTTCAAAATCTGTCACACTCTTTGATTGAGATGCTGTGTCTTGCACAAAGTTGAAATAGTTAGTAGCCTGAGTTCAGGGAGCATGTTGAAAACAAATAAACAAACATAAAGAACAATACATGAAGGGCAACACAACAACAAGAGAAGCAGAAATTAAGTGAATACTATTTTCCTGCTGCTCTAACAGCTATAAAGCCCAGGGACATTTTTAGGGCAGAAGCAAAGCCGCCAGGTGAAACAGGTGTGTGACAGAAAGCTGTGTTCTCATCCAACCTCGTGTCCTTATCCTCCCTCACCTCCCAGCGTAGTAATAGTCACTGACCCTGCCGTACTAGAGATGTCTAGCCAAACTGCTGGCCCTAACTCAACCCGGTATGGACGTCCTCTCTTTCCCGTTTTGGATTGTCTGTCTAATGGATAGACTAGACTGTTTAGTTCTAGCCTCATTACAGGAAGTTGTCTTGTCTGGTCTCGGGAGGTGAGCAGGTATGTGTCACCCGTCAAACCCGAATTCACCCGGATCTGTTCTGAGAACAGGGAACCTCATCGATTAGCGAGGAGTCTCTGCGTTCTTGTGGGTGCAAAAACAACAACAACAACAATGCATAACTGGCAACCTGAGGCAACCTGAGGATACAGAGGCAGACACGTATGACACAAGGTTTTCCTCTGGTGTCTCCTCTCCCCTTGTTTCCCTCCCGGCTGGTGCTCCCTCTCAAACAACGTACAAAACACTTCTAATGGCGACCTCAGAAAACACGAGACCAGAGGGGCTTCTCCCACCTTCCTTTCACTCTATACCGTCATTGCCATAACATTTTCTCTTGGCATTGTCTTGCATGCATTTGCAGGATGCTGTCCCAGTTTATATGTAGGGTTTTTAGAAAGGTTTTAAATTACTGTCATCATGGCCTGGCGGGCTCCGAAAGCCAGAGAACATTGAAGGATTACAGAGAGCTTCTCCGCAGCGTTACACTTTTAACCCATTGAATTGAAAATATACTTTATCATCTACAATTTACGCATTTAGCAGACGCTCTTAATCCAAAAAATCTTTTGTGCCAAAAAGGTAGATGATAAAGTATTTTGTCTTTGCTTGCATGTGCAGAGGACGGTCTGCTATTTAAAAAGGATACATAAAACAATGCAACATTATCACATCCAGGCAGGACACATTAAAACACATTTACATGTAAAAAACAAAACAAAACTAAAACTAAAATCACGCACACAATAGAAGCATAGCAGAGTAGCAGGCTGGCTTCAAGTGGCTGTCCTTAATATTTGTATGGCATCAAGGATCAGAAGTAGCTGAAAGTGGTTGGATTTTAAGGGTTGGCCATGATAGCCTGAACTTTTCAAACTTCTCCCAGATACATACCTGAGGAGCTTTTCTCTGGTTGTGGGCAGTATGTCTCATTATCCACTAACCATGCTTCACGAGAAAATCTAATTGCCTTCATTTCACCTCTGCTTCATGAGCACGGTGCCTCATTTCCTCTGGTAATTTTCAACACAATGTGCTTGTTTTCTACGCAACACATTTTCCCAACAGAAAGTTATTTCTCCCACACCACTTTCATCCTCCCCTCTCCCACAGTAACATCACTCCTCTTTCTCCCTCCTTCTCTCGCCATAGGGCATAGGGGAAGGGCTCAACAGCTTTGTGGGATGTAAAGCCACACCAGTTGTGCACAACTCCTTGCAACAAAACAAACCACACCACTCCTTGCAACTGCCATTGGTTATAATGGTTGTGATGTATCTGAAAACAGCGTCTGTACTGTGCGAACGGCTGTGAGGAGCAGACGGGAAACAGAAGTCTCGGCGAAAACAGTTCTCCAGTCTATAGTTTTGTATCAAGTTTTAATGACTAAAATACACTCAGTTACAAGGCAGTTGTGGGAACAAATGGCCCACGATGGAGTCACACAAGGATCTACTTGGTCGAATCAGCAGACACACATGTGAGCACACCATAAAAACGAAAGCGTGTTCTCTTTATACTAATGAAAGTTGAAAACTCCCTCCCTCTCATGAGGGTGGGACTTCGAGAAGTGTCCTTACTTACTGGCCAATCAGTGAGCAAGGACTATTCTAAGTGTCATGCAAGGTTTCCATGAGAATTAGCAACAGATGAAACATGTAACTATATTTTACCAATAAGAATGAATGTACCATATAAAATGTACAGAACATTATTTAACACCTGCAATGAAATAGTTAGACTGTATTCTTAACTCTAGATGCATATTTGACAAAGATACGTTGCATTCATGACAGACAGGACAGACAGACAGAGCAGAGCAGAGCTTGACCCAAAGATATGCCCTGCAGCTGTTATCTATCTATCTATCTATCTATCTATCTATCTATCTATCTAAGGTAAGAAGTTCACGCAGACCCCTGTGGGGTTTAATTACCCCCTAACAAAAGCTCTGTTTCTACAAGCCTAGTTGTAAATAACTAAGCATCTTCTCAAAGGATCTTACCGTGAGCCAGTTACCACAGATTGCATTGTATAGTAAAACAGCTGTCTCAACTTACACTCTGAATAGATCTTCAGGCTGTGTCTGTAAAACTAACTGATATGTCCATAATGGCTATATTAGATTCATCAGTTGCAATCATTGGTGTGGTTTGGGCCTAAGGACCAGTGCAGCCTCTGGCAGAGTTGTCCATACACATACACAAATACAGATGCATGCACACGCATCTACAGACACATACACCTACACACACACACACAAAAGAAGACACACAAATGCAGGCTCAAATCTAACCAGCCTTCTCCAATATGCCTCCCATAGATGGTCTCCTCTGTCTCAGTAAAAATATAAAATAATATGGCTTTGTTCTTCAGTCACGTTGCCTGTCAGTGGCACTTTCTCTCTCTTCGCAGTACATCTTCACAAAGGTCCGTACTTTTAACCAACCGACTGGAGTCCCCATTGGCTCTACACTAGGCCCCCTTCTGTTTTTGCTCAATACTAAATCACCGTATCACTGACAATAGCCGATCTACAAGCTCACAACAAGTTGCAAAATCATGGCATACTGTGAGCTTGTAGATCGGATTTTTTCACCTATACAGTAATGTAATGAGTAGTGACACTAGGGTTAACCCATTTTGGGCGGGAACCCCTTTTGGTGTTTCAAGCATTATGTTATACTTTAGCTATTGAAAAATAGCAAATCTACAAGTTGTACAACTTGTAGGTCTGCTATTTTTGAAAAATCGTAAAAATGTGGCACAAATCTTTGAATATATATTCTTTCAGAAGACTTTTTATTTTATTTTATTCAACGTCAGGTCAAAATGGGTTAAAGCACTGGCATCACAAAGGGAAATGACTCCTTACTCAGGAAATTACTCCTACTCAGGTGGTCCAGAAGGATGCTGAAGACCTAATTATTTCACAACTTGACTGACCTACATTTACCACGCACGCACGCCCACACACGCACGCACACATTTGGACAACGGCTGAAAACTACTGTTGTGCCGAGCGGCTTCCTGGTGTGAATGTGTGTCAGAGTTAAGCAGGATGCTGCTGCAAGCATGCTGTTTGATTAATGGGGAAAAGACGTACTCACTCTGTCATACTCTCGCATGCACACACACACACACACGCACACACACACATGCACGCACACACACACACACATAGAAGCACTTGAAATTGATCTTATGACACTTGGGTCATTGCTGTTCACTATTCCCTTCACTGTCGGTATATAACGGTACAGCTGATAAGATACATTACGTATTTCTGTGAATCCACACAATGTTCACCATATATTTATTTAGAGAAAGACTTGGACACTTTATCTGAATTATACTGCATCTGTATCAAAGTTAATCACTAGAATTTGCAATAAAGGGATTGATCCCACAAATACTGTCTTGACACAAAAGGTTTCGGTCCTCACCCGGTTCCTTTTCAAGCAGGTGCGTAGGTGATATGGCAGTATAGGTAGGAGATAATAGGACCCGTACTCTGCCACTTGGTCGAAGAGAATGTTTATTTAGGAGAGCAACGTTTTGGTCGTGAGACCTCCCTCAGCTTGGTTCCTTGGTTGGGACAGGCTGACAAAATCACTAAATACATTTGGAAAGGTGTCAACAACCAATGAGTTTGTAGTGTGTGTATCCATATGTTTGAGTAGAAGGTCATGAAAACCACCTCTTCTGGGCAGGTTGACTTGTTCTATACCAATAAAGCGGAAAGTGGAGATGTCATGTTAAAGTCATTTCTATGAATGGAGCTCTTATGTTCACTCATTCTCTGTCTAGTAGTTTTGCCGATGTAGGCTACAGCAGTCGTTCCCAAACTTTTTCGTGTCAATGACTCCCAAATGAACATTTATTAGGCCATGGACCCCCATTTGAAAACATATGCCAGTGACCCAGATAAGGGAGGATTTTTACGGCTCCAGCAGTGATTCCGAAACATATTAATTTCAAGGACCCTCAGTTTCACACGCATTATGCCACGGATCCCCGATTTAATGGCATTTCTATCTCTGTTACCCCAATTTATATTGTAAAACCACTGTTAATTTAACTCTGAGAGTGTACACTCTCTGAGTTACAGACCCATAAGGGTCCATTTGGTTACAAATTATCATTTAGCTGGGGACCCCCTGGAACTCCTTCAAGTACCCCTGGGGGTCCCCGGAGCCCACTTTGGGAACCACTGGGCTACAGTATGCTAAGTCAACCGATGTACGCTAAGTCTAACTTTTAACTTTTACATTGTTTAGCGACCTCAGACGTCACAGAGGGAAATGAATGCCTTCTCAGGTGGTCCAGAAGACTTAATTATTTCACTACTTGACTGACCTACTTTTACCACGCACGCACGCATGCATGCGCGCACACACACACACGCACACGCCCACACACACTCACACGCCCACTCACACACACGCACGCTATGACAACCAGCTACATTGAGAGGGTCCTATCTGCAGTGGGAAACCAGTTAACATGAATGAATGGGCAATGGGCAGTGTTGATTTCCTTCGACTAAAACTATGACGAACCGACTACCTTTTTCACTGACAAAAACAGAATAAAAACTAAGCTATGATGACTAAGACTAAATATACTGGCAATTTCGTCAACAAATAAAAACTAGACTAAAATGTTAGGGAGGGACTGGTCATTTTATGTCCTGGTTGTGGGCGTCTAGTGACACGTTGTGAGCTTATAGATCTGCTATTTTTGGCACACAGCTGAGTATAAATCAGGCATTTCAACTGTAGATTTACTCAGCTAAAATCTTATGGTATTTAGTCAACTAAAACTAGACTAAAACTAAAACATTTCAGGTGACTAAAATATGACTAAAACCAAATGGAATTTTATTCAAAAGACAACAATTAAACAAAAACAATTGCTGTCAAGATCAACACTACAGTACAGTCCAGTGTTGTTTTTGGCAGCAAATTTTGATTTTAGTTTTAGTCATAGTCTCTTGAATTGTTTTCATTTAGTTTTAGTCACATTTTAGTCACCTGGCATGTTTTAGTGTTAGTCTAGTTTTAGTCGACTAAATCTACAGCAAGTATAAAATGACAGATTTTACACTTGCTGAAAATAGCCGATCTACAAGCCCACAACGCGTCGCAGTGCGAAGCAGAGCTGTAATATACAACGGTAAAGTCCCATCAATTGCTTTAAAAATAAATAGATACCAATGTTTATTTCGCCTGTCGGGCCAGCCTTCCTTGGATATGAGTGGATACCCCCTAGTTTGGTGTATGTCCATGCATGTTTTATTGGCACTCTCATTGACTGCAGGACGTTTATAAAGAGAGGTGGACACTTCCTCGGCTAGTTATGACTGTATAGGTACTCTAGCTCACTGCAGGGACAGACAAGTCTCCCAGTTCTGTGCCCGAGGCGCTAGAGTGCCTTAATGACCATAATTGTAAAGGATCAAGCCATCCAAGTCGTTGTGTCACTTTGTGTGAAACTGTATGTACTGACATACACTTAGTCATGTACCTGACTAAGTGCAGTAACGTCCTTGTCGTGTCAGTCATTACCCACTCCTCTTACAGCCAGCAGCACCACATTACATTGAAGGGAATGGCTTACAGCTAAGGCGCGATTCATACTCGTTTCGGCTCTGTAGAGCCGACAATGTGACGTCATTTGACTTGAGATTCGGGGGGGGGGGGGGGGGGTACCGTCCTAAAGTCGGCTCTTCAGTGCTACTGAAAATTTCTGACGAGCTGAAATCATTTCGGCACTACAGCGGTAAAATAGGAGTATGAATCGGCCCTAAGGGTCCGATCGACAATTTTCATAAACTCGTCACAATGCGACACATTATGAGCTCCTAGATCTGCTATTTTCACAATTTGTACACGACACCGCATAAAATAGGACTGGCGCTGTTAATGGATTGGCAGCCCTTACTCAGGTACCAACACAGAGGCCGGTACCAACACCTGTACTGGTTATTCGTTGTTGTTTTTGTTTTGTTTTTACTTGCACAGACATTTAGGTATTCAATATGTTCTGACGCTTCATAGTCCTGTGATAATGATGGAATCAACACCCTGGCTGGAACAGAATTAGATGCCATGCAAAGTAGAAATGATGCTGGCAAAATGACACAAATGAAAGGTTGTGTGCTGTCTAGCTTCCTCCACAATGCTCAGGCAATGAAAGGTTGTGTGCTATCTAGCTTCCTCCACAATGCTCAGGCAAAGAATACAGAGTCAATGTGTTGGTCCATTTTGTCACTGAATAAATCAAGGAGGAACCTTGAAGCAGCCTTAAAAGCTTACAGTGGGAAGACAAGGCAACACATCCATTAGTAGCACAACTCTGCAAGTGACTAATGTACCACTCTCTAGTTTCTACCCCATGAATCTTATCCCCCTCTCTTTAATATTCCTCCTGTACTTGCTGCTCGAAAATACACGTGAATGAATGAAAGGATGGATGGATGGATGGATGGAAGGATGGATGGGTGGATGGATGGATGGGTGGGTGGGTGGGTGGATGGATGGATGGATGGGTGGATGGATGGGTGGGTGGATGGATGGATGGGTGGGTGGGTGGATGGATGGATGGATGGGTTGGTGGATGGATGGATGGGTGGGTGGGTGGATGGATGGGTGGATGGATGGGTGGGTGGATGGATGGGTGGGTGGATGGGTGGGTGGGTGGGTGGATGGATGGGTGGGTGGGTGGGTGGGTGGATGGATGGATGGATGGGTGGGTGGATGGATGGGTGGATGGATGGAAGGATGGATGGGTGGATGGATGGATGGGTGGGTGGGTGGGTGGGTGGGTGGGTGGGTGGATGGATGGATGGATGAATGGTATATTTTGGTCCTTGTTTACAAAAAAAAGCACTTGTGTGGACTTATAACAAGAACATTATTATCAGAAATGTGCATGTCCATCCAAATCACACACAAAATACAAATTCCTGACTAAAAAGTCATAAGCTGAAGCATAGTGCTTATTCGTTGCCTATCCTTATCCTATACAATCCTTAAAACAATACATTTTAATATTTAAAAAAAAGTACAAATACACTTCATTTAGCTCATCTGTCATTTACCTCTTGTTCCAATGTTGTTTTACTTTCAATTATATATTGTCCCTTGTACTCCTTACTGTTGGTTGCAGTATTGAAAAATAGCAGATCTACAAGCTCATAGCGGGCCACCGAGTGGCGCGCTACGAGCTTGTAGTTCTGCTATTTTTGAAAAATCGTGAAAATGTTTATTTCAGAAAACTGGAGGATTTAGAAGATTTTTTTTCCTAAGAATTGGTGGTTATTTTACGTCTCGACAAATTATAAATCGCTTCAAGTAAGAACGCCTGGAAAATGAAAATGTAAAGAGTAAAACGTAGCCTCACCAATGTATACTGGACCTAATAAGTGACCCTGTCCAGTAAAACGTAGCTGGACCTAATAAGTGACCCTGTCCAGTAAAACGTAGCCTCACCAATGTATACTGGACCTAATAAGTGACCCTGTCCAGTAAAACGTAGCCTCACCAATGTATACTGGACCTAATAAGTGACCCTGTCCAGTAAAACGTAGCCTCACCAATGTATACTGGACCTAATAAGTGACCCTGTCCAGTAAAACGTAGCCTCGCCAATGTATACTGGACCTAATAAGTGACCCTGTCCAGTAAAACGTAGCCTCACCAATGTATACTGGACCTAATAAGTGACCCTGTCCAGTGGCACTCTCATCACCTAGATAAGAGTCGACATTCAATCAATCAATCTTTATTTATATAGTGATGGTACAGGATGTGTGGGTGCTCTGTTTATCCTGAGGTCCGGGGGCAAATACACACACAGAGATTACCCACTACCCAAAGCTTTGATCTTCTAAATCATTCCACCGTACAATGAAAGGCAGAACTCAGTGTTACCGATTAGCCCTAGACTGGCGTATATTTATTGATTACACAGGGGCATTCCCCTGAAATGAATAAGAACAGCATTTGAATATGAGTAACATATATACGACCTGTTATATCGCGAATCAGATTCGCTCCATATCAGCTCGTCAGTCGGGGCCCCTGGAAGCAGGACAGAAGGCTTGTTCTGTCATGGAGAATTCTGACGTGTCTTCACTTTTTCAGACACTATATAGAAATCTCTCTGTCCCTCTGTGACCTTGCTTGAGCACAGCTAGGGTGTACACTCTTATAAGTAACGGTACTTACTTATAAAGGTCACTTTTATCCCACCAATAGCTCATTGATTATAGCATACAGTAAAAGAAGAAGATAAGATGAAATAATAACGTTCTGATGTAAATTGAGCGTAAGCGGGAATCCCCATTCACCTTTATGTGGTAAGAGAGTGCAGTGGTCAGTGGTGCAGAATGCTACAGTACATGCACCCATGTGTGCACCGATGGAGATCAAAGCAGGAAACACAGGGCACGTACAGGAACACCAGCTTCCTGGTGCGCGCACTTTTAATAATACACTGTAAAAGTTTCACTCAATAACAACTCCTCTCTCTCTCTCTCTCTCTCTCTCTCTCTCTCATTAGCAGGCAACAGTGCAACACTATCTCTCTCTCTCTCTGCTTCTGGCACAACAGCGCCACTTTTGCCCCTACTGGTACTCTAAACGGACATAGTCACATAGGTTAGGACATGGGTTCAGGTACCCCTGGGGGTACCTGAGGGAGCTCCAGGGGGTACCTAGCTCAATTAGAGATAGTTAGGAACCAAATGGACCCTTATGGGTCTGTAACTCAGAGAGTGTACAAATGGAACATTTGTACACTCTCAGAGTTAAATTAACAGTGGTTTTACAATATAAATTGGGGTACCAGAGATAGAAATGCCATTAAACTGGGGGTCCGTAACATAATGCGTGTGAAACTGGGGGTCCATGAAATTAATATGTTTTGGAATCACTGCTAGAGCCGTAAGAATCCTCCCTTATCGGGGTCACTGGCATAATGTTTTCAAATGGGGGGTCCGTGGCCTAATAAATGTTGATTTGGGGGTTCTTGACACGAAAAAGTTTGGGAACCACTGGGTTAGGACATAGGTTGGCAACTTGGGACATTGCTGTTCCATGGAGTGGTTGTACCACTCAAAAAGTCTATATATGCACATATAGATGGCTCTTGTATACTCACATATACAGTACACACACACACACACACACACACACACACACACACACACACACACACACACACACACACACACCCCTCTCTCCACTCAGAGTCCCTCAAGGATGGTTACCCTTGTGTACACACACACAAATTCATGGTTTCCTCACGCTTGGACACACTGTGTGTAGCCTATGTGTGTGGGTGTGATTGCGTAGAAAGGGGGATCCCTGGTACGGCCTGGTACGGATCTACCCAGCAGCTCTGATTTATTGCCCCATGATGTGTTTGTTCTCCTGTGTTTGCAGACCGTTCACCGAACACATCTATCGGGAGAGGAGCCAACACTGGAAGCAGAAATAAGTCCGCTATGTACATGCACGTGCGCAGACAATCAACCTTCACACCGTCTCAATATGGATCGGGGATGGACGGACAAACGAATGGACAAACAAACAGTCCTCGCGCTACCTCAAGGTTAAGGACACGAGAAGTCAAAGTTGTGGAATCACACACTGTGTACTTGTGTATTGTTGTCTATAGTAAGTCTACAGTAAAATGCTGCCAAAGCAAAGCAAAAAGCAAAGTTACTATATTTACCCAGGGTAACTGGACTAAGCATCAGATACTCGTTTACAGCCAGGCCCTGCTCATAGAACATTTCATGGTAGTGGTTCAATGCCTTGCTCAAGGGCACTTCAGCGGTGGTAATTTTAACGTGCCGGTCCGGGGATACGAACTGGCGACCTTCCGGTATCAAGACCGCTCCGCAAACCGTTCGGCCACCGCTGCCATGGGGCAGTTACTCCTACTGTAGCTCAAACCTGTTTGCACAATCACTTTGCTTTGAGTGTTTTATAGTAAGTCCCAGTTGTGTCATTTTGTCGAACAGAAGTCCCAGCTTTTAATGCACAAACAATTTGTATAAACCTACTTTATACCTTCAAAGCTTTTAAAATATAGTCACAATAGCTGTTCTAATGACTCACACTTGTGCGTGGTTCAGCAATGGTTCACAATGACTATACAGTAAAAAGAAGACTTGTACCATGACTATGTGTATGTCTATGAGTATGTGTATGTCTGAGTATGTGTATGTCTATGACTATGAGTATGTCTGGATGCAAAGTCACTTTGCAGTCTTAGAAGAAATGTGTCCCTGTTTTTACTGAACAGTATCTATGCAATAACAGCCATTCCAAACTGTAGTGTAGTATCTACTGCTGCCTGCTGTTGTATGCCCATGCCATAACGTGTCGATTGATAATAAAATGCAGTGTTTTTCTTCCTGAAGCATGCGCGCTTGTGTGTTGTCTGTGTGTGTGCGTGTGTGTGCGTGTGTGTGCGTGTGCGTGTGTGTGCGTGTGTCATCTCCCTGAACTACGAACAGGCCAGTGTTTAGACTGTGTTCTACATGTGTTTACAGTGAGAACTCATATCATCATGTCTAACAGAGGAATGATGACTATAGATTTACCGTAATGGAACACATCCAAGGACTTGCCTGATCCCGAAGTAGGCAGAGATTTTCAAATTACATTAGTTGTTATTACTGCATTTTATGTATTTTCTATCATTTCACGCTATATGCAATGTACTTTAGTAGAACCATTGTAAAGTCTTATAACAGCTGCTAAGTCGAGGAGACTGTCTCCACCCCTCCATTCAATGAACTGCATTTGGTTAATAGTTTCAGCAAAGAGAGCGTGCGTGCGTGCGTGCGTGCGTGCGTGCGTGCGTGCGTGCGTGCGTGCGTGCGTGCGTGCGTGCGTGCGTGCGTGCGTGCGTGCGTGCGTGCGTTTTCACTGAATGTTCACCTACAGTAATACAACATGCAACGTTTGTGTGTCTGTGTGAGAGAGAGAGAGAGAGAGAGAGAGAGAGAGAGAGAGAGAGCGAGAGCGAGAGAGAGAGCGAGAGAGAGAGAGAGAGTGTTAAGTGTTAAATCAGCCCAAGGGATTCAATTAACACAGAACAGTCAACAGTGCGTGGAGTCAGATAAACAATGCATCCTTGAATGTAGTCTGAGCACTGAGTGTGCATGCTTGTGTGCGTCATGTACTCTATGTACTGTACATGTGATTGGTTGGTGAGTTATGGGCAGCCCACCAGCACTAATCCTGCCCTCCTAATCAGTAACGCTATGAGCTTTCACTTAATTTATGATGGAAATACATAATTGTAACGAGGACTGTTTGTCCATTCGTTTGTCCGTCCATCCCCGATCAATAGTGTGTGTGTGTCTGTCTGTGTGTCTGTCTGTGTGTCTGTCTGTGTGCGTGCGTGCGTGCGTGCGTGCGTGCGTGCGTGCGTGCGTGCGTGCGTGCGTGCGCTACCAAGAAAAGTGTTGGATCTGAAACCCATCCGGCATTGCATTATTAATCCTAGTCCACAGTGAGGCTTTTTAGATGCTAATAATATTATGATTGTTTTTTTGTCACTTTGCTAAGCTTTAGAGGTTGCTATACTTATTATTTTAAGCTTTAGAAGTTGCTATACTTATTATTTTAAGCTTTAGAGGTTCTTTGCTAAGCTTTAGAGGTTTATTTGCTAAGCTTTAGAGGTTTCTATACTTATTATTTTAAGCTTTAGAGGTTTCTATACTTAATATTTTAAGCTTTAGAGGTTGCTATACTTATTATTTTAAGCTTTAGAGGTTTCTATACTTATTATTTAAATGTATGCACTCACTGCATGAGTCGTGACACAAAATCAACCACACACATCTCACTGATTTGTTTCCTCCATTCTGGAATAATGCCCTCCTTTTCTGAGAGTTTGATTGTTGAATGCTTTGCCTTTCCCCCATATAAGTCTCAGATGATGGATGCTGGATCCTCCACTTTCAATCAGGGAAAACTCCCAAGCAAATGTCGGCACAGACTAGGAGGACGAGCTCGAGGCTGTGGCATTGAATTGCTTCGTGCTCTCAGCCTCTCACTATACTTTAGAAATGGTCGTGCCCACATTTTCTACCTCAAATCAGTCAAATGTAGGACATGGTACTGCTACAAGCACTTATACGTGAGCCTGGAACAGGTTTTGATTACAGAATTTGATACCGCAATTGCCACACGGCAATCCTGGCTTTAACATATTCCAACTAGAAAAAGTGCCCTTCTGGGCACAGGTCTCCACCAGGAGTATAGGACTGTGTGAGATGTTTGGCAAAATGTTTAGGAGTAATATAAACATGTTTGCCTTTGATGGCAATTGGATGATTTGAGGCATTTTGTTCCAAAAATTTGTTTTGCAAAAATCAACCTGTTGGTGGCGCTATAACAGGCCAATGTGAAAAGGGTGGGATATATTCCTCGGCCTAGTAAGAAAATGTGTGAAAGATTTTACGTAAATTGCATGCTGCGTTCATGATTTGAGGCTTTTGTTCAAAACGGGGCAATCTTGCAAAGTGTGAAAGCCAATTATAGCCAATTAGGAATATGGAATGTGAAATATCGGACAGATCCGACTTGAGCACATGACCATAGAGATACTGTGTAACGATTTGTGAGATTTTTGGACAGAATCTGGAGGAGTAATATCAAAAAATGTGTTTTACAAAAGTCGGCCTCCTGGTGGCGCTATAAAAGGCAGATGCGGAAAATGCAGGTCAAAGGTTTGTCCTTGGCCTACTGTGAATGCAACGTTTCACGTAGATCGGTGCAGTTGTAGGTAAAAAATGTGAAAAGCTGCCTCATGGTGGCGCTATAACAGGCCGTTCTGGAAAATGCGGGGCAGAGGTTCATCGTTGGCATCCAGGGAGTGTGTGTGCAAAGTTTGGCATCGACCGGGTTAACGGTGCCGGAGATTAGCTGTACACAGACGGACGGAAGGACGGACACACACACACACACACACACACACACACACGGACGGAGTGCAAAACATACTCTCTCCCCATGCCTTCGGCCTGGTGGAGACAATAACGTAGTTTAATGCAATCATATTGGACTTTTTTGTTTGGATGTATGGGCTGTCAAGGCCAGAAAGTCGTTTTTTGCCACTCAGTAGGCGTTCCCGCATAACTTCCTGGTTTGATGATGATGTCACGCGCATACCCTCTATAGCCTAGGTATAGGTAAATAAACCTTGAGTTTGTTTCCTGTATTAAAATGTATTTGACTCAAGTTTCAAAGCTTGTCTCAATCCATTGAAAGACACTGAAGTCATTTGGCTCATCGCCGTCAATCCAAAAGGCATAGCCGAGACTATCTTTTGCATCCTCTCCGTCCGTACAGTATGTGTTTCCGTCTGTGATCAGCTAATCTCCGTCACTGCTGGCTTAATCGCAGCGAAACTGGATGCCAGAGCTGAACTTCTGCCCCAAATCTTTCACATGGGCCTGTTATAGCACCACCAGGAGGCTGATTTGTGCCATTTCCGTGATTTATTTTTACAAACATCACATAAATCAAAGTCAAGTGATCAAGACGGATCGGTGCGAATTTTCATATTCCATCCCAATTGGTGAATTCCGAACATTGCTGGCCCACAATAACCTACAACCTACTGTATGTGCATGTCTCGTTTCACCTGTGTTGTTTTGTGAATGACCTACTTTCTCTCTCTAATGTGCTAGAAGGCAATGCAGGTTTTCCCTCCCACGATATCAGATCTCCTAACGAGGAATGTGTGACGGGTAATGGTTCTCATTGCTTTCATTGTTAAGATGCAATCTATGAAGTTGTAAATAATCTAGAATCTGACTTTAGGGCTGGCTCGTGGCTGTCTGCAGTATGTTCACGTACACATGCTGTTACACATGCAAAACCTGTGCTGTGTGTGTGTGTGTGTGTGTGTGTGTGTGTGTGTGTGTGTGTGTGTGTGTGTGTGTGTGTGTGTGTGTGTGTGTGTGTGTGTGTGTGTGTGTGTGTGTGTGTGTGTGTGTGTGTGTGTGTGTGTGTGTGTGTGTGTGTGTGTGTGTGGTAGAAAGTGGTTTATTTGGCTTGTGTGTTTTTTCTCACGCCGGCGCTAACTAACTTCACATGGTCTATTAGATGAACTTACTTGCCCTCGCATCCACCAACACGTTCACACACACGAACACAGCGTGCCTGGTCTTTATGACCCTGCCGGTAGTCAGGTGTTTGCTCAGTGTCGGCACCATTTGTTTTTCCATACAGCTGTGTGTCTCCTGTTCCATGCACTGCTGTACTTTGCTTGGTTCTACCTTGCTATCATCCCCAGCCCCCCACCATCACCATTATCTGTTTATCTGTCTTCCCGTTTGCCGGTCATACACTGTTCTCTTTGATATGTGCTTTCCACCTCTCTGTCCATCAAGCAGGGGGAAAATGGACATGTTGCCCTTTTTCCCCATGCAGCTCCTTGTGTATCTATATATGTATCTGTAGTACGGTACAAAGTGTCTGTCTGTCTGTCTGTCTGTCTGTCTGTCTGTCTGTCTGTCTGTCTGTCTGTCTGTCTGTCTGTCTGCCTGTCTGTCTGTCTGTCTGTCTGTCTGTCTTTCTGTATGTCTGCTAAACTTTTCTTGACTTCATTATTCTTACAGATCGTTTGGGGAGGAACACGTCAAGTAGGCTACTGCTGTAGAAATATTGTGCTATTATACTATTACAAAATGAAAATATACACCCTCTCAAGCACACGCACACTGACTGCACACATAATGTGAATATGTTCCTAAATAGGCCTATCGAGGTTTCAAGCCAGGGTGAAATCATTAGGCTACTTTCAGTTGATATAGTTTAAAAAGCAGGTGGCTTGCACACATCCAGTTCCTGGCTGGTACTGGACCAAGGTAGTGTGTGGACCACTTCTTCACTGTACTTTCAGTTGATAAACATTTCCAGTGCAATACAGAATGAAAACCCCATCTCTCTAATCCAATGTATTTTACGTCGCCATCATTTTGATCGGCTGCCAGTCTGCCACTTACCATGATAGGACATTATTATTACACCAAGAAATAAAACATTATAATAAACAAGCACGCAATCCAGATCCAAGCAACATCAGCGCACTGGATCAAGCTCGACAGTAATTAAATAAATCAGCTATGATGCTTAGTTCACAGTGGCTGGCATGGCAAGATCAGCACACTGGGAAGAAGACTAAAGAAGTAATGAAGAAGGAAAGTGAAAGTGGTGTACAGCAGCAAGTAAGCTATGTTCTCAATCTCATTCTGCTGCACAACCCACACATCCACCCACTCACACACACATGCGCACGCACACACATGTGCACGCAGCTACACACACATGCACACACACGGGACAATGGGATTGGGATCCATAATGATGTGGATTCAGTTTGCTCTTCAAGCACCCTTCCAGCATCAACACACCTTAACTAACTTAGTCTAACCTAAGTATGCACCCCAAGCAGTCATGTCGCGGGAGACATGAGTCATACTCATGTACAGTTTAACACACACAGAGAGATACAAACATTCAGAAGTCATTCTGCACCTCTAAATCTTTGCATTCACTCACTTTTGTTAGTCGCCGTGCCGTGTCTCATCATGACGAGCACTGCTTGGCCAGATGCTGGGATTGTATTATGTTGTATACCATTATACTGTACCCTGCAGCGGCGCCCTTTGGCCCTGTGGCCTACTGTAGAGACATAAGAGACACTGCAGGGGCCTCTGCTCTCTGTTACAACCCCCTGTAGCTTGTTGTGTTCTTATGAAAAGGTCAACTTGCAGCACAACCACTAAAGGCAACACACGCACGCATCACACTGCAGGCTATCATTGTTTATTTATTCTCAACTCAACTCAAACTTTATTTATAAATATAGCACATATCACAACGACCAATGGTCGACCAAAGTGCTGGTATAAAAATAGAAAAGACAGAACAGTACATAACAAAAGTGCGACAATATGGAGGAACAGAGAGACAAAATAAGAAAAGAAAATAGAGCTATGGACAGTATAACATTTACATAATCGGGCACTTTCGAAGGCCACAGAGAAAAAGTGAGTCTTCAATAGGGACTTAAAAGCCTCTAATGAGGTGGCAGAACGAATGTGGAGGGGTAGGCTGTTCCAGAGTCTAGGGCCGGCCGCTGCAAAGGCCCGGTCACTCTCTTGTTACTTGTACATATGAGATTAGAATAGACACTTTTATTGTCATTACATACTGGCACAGAACACATCTTAGTTTACCAGCAAACCACTCAGCAGTGTAAACAGTAGTATCCTAACTTGTACATGTGTCACGCCCAGCTGTTTCTGCATCACCGTATACCGGTATTCACAGTGTTGCCGGCTCCATACCATTCATAGTTTGATTATCTGTAATTCTGTATCCAACAGCTTATGTTTGAGCTTATGGACCCAAAGTTTAGATGCTTGGTTTAGCGCGTGCGCGCGCGCACACACACACACACACACACACACACACACACACACACACACACACACACACACACACACAGTACACACACACACACACACAATATTATGGATCGGGGATGGACGGACAAACGAATGGACAAACAGTCCTTGTTACAATTATGTATTTCCATCATAAATGAAGTGAAAGCTCATAGTGTGTATGTGTGTGTGACACACACTCCCTCTCCCTCTCCCTCTCCCTCTCCCTCTCTCTCTCTCTCTCTGCAAACCGGGATATGATTGCCCCCTTCTGGTAAGTTTAATAACTGCAGTAAGAGACAGCAGTAGGCTAGACGCACTGCAGCCTGTTTCCTTTGAAACATTTACCAATGAGAACAAACTAAATGAGTTTGACGAATTAATTAATCATAAGTATTGGAGCATAGAGCTCGAAAGACTTATTTTTTGGAAGCTTTTAAAACTCGTTTGTACATACGCTGCTGTCATTTTCCTTTTTATTATAGTTTTTGGAAGATGAGTCAATCATTCATGTGTGTTGTTAGGCTGCACTATACTGACCATTTTACATTGTCATCACAAAGCATTGTAGAATTGTACATAGCAATGGGTACACTTGCAAGTTGCAAATTGCAATGTCCACATATTAGTTAACTGTGTACCAAGTAGGCTATTAACTTAATTATCTACAATTCCATAGTTTGTAATAGTTTACCATAACCTTGATCATCTTCACAAAATAAATAAATACAAACGTTTATTTATCAATCAAATTAGTTTCACTTTTATATAGGCCTAGTCAAACCCTCCAACCTCCCCAAAAAAGAACAAATCTATAAGGTTTTACAAATAAACTTGGACAGTCTTGTCATGTTTTTCCCCCACATGTATGCACATGAAGCCAATGCCCGCAGCATCGCCTGAGAAAATATTCTTGTAATATAATATAGACTAGAGCAATAAGCCTATATGTGGTTTATTTCTTCACAATGGTACAGTCACTACAGTGTCATCACGTCCCAGAAGAAGTGGTTTTCGGACAGGGACAGACAGACAGGGACTTTTGGCTCGCTTTCTCTCCCAGACAGTTCCGTACATCATCCTCCAGAGTCCAGAAGAACTGACGCATCGACAGGAGTCTGTTACATTATTTTCTCCCTGGCTCAGATAGATGGAGCACAGCGCGTCCTCAGCGAGCCATACTATGACGCGTCAGAGGGGAGGGGCCCATTGCGCTCTCCGCTCTTATAAATACCGCGGCTCTGTCTATGATTCAAGCAGAAACAGCAAGAGCGCATGCACCAATAGTCTGCTGCTCTCATACATATAAGACTATACAACACGATCTTGCGAAAACACAGACGGACAATTTTGCGCACTGCATAAACACAAATAATACAGGGAGAAAAAACCTAGAAACTTTTGCAAACATGAAGAAAATGACGCCGACTGAGAACGAGTTCGACATCCCCGCCAAGAACTGCTACAGGATGGTGATTTTGGGATCCACCAAAGTTGGCAAGACGGCCATCGTCTCCCGGTTCCTCAACGGGAGGTTCGAGGAGCAGTACACGCCGACCATCGAGGACTTTCACAGGAAACTGTACAGCATCAAGGGAGACGTGTACCAGCTAGACATACTGGATACGTCAGGGAACCATCCGTTCCCAGCTATGAGGAGGCTGTCCATACTGACAGGTAAATACACTGTTTTAAACCGTTGTTGGAACTGCATCATTCTAATATCTGCCTCCTTGTGCAAAACACCATGTGCATTAATTAGAGCACAATTAATAACCATGGCATGCACAAATAGTGTGCGCACACCCACCAAATATGCGCCTTTTACGCACGGCTGTAGATCGTTCCAAACACATTATTTCTTAATAATTAAGGATTGGTGCGTGCTGCGCACATTTCTACCCATTTAACGTGTAGGTTATTCAGTCTCTGGGAAAAATAAATAGCATTCTAAATGTGTCTTCTTCTCTTTATCTCTCCAGGTGACGTGTTTATTCTGGTGTTCAGTCTTGACAACCGGGAATCTTTCCAGGAGGTGCAGCGGCTCAAGAGCCAGATCTTCGAGACAAAGTCGTGTCTGAAGAACAAGACCAAGGAGAACATTAACGTGCCGCTGGTCATCTGCGGCAACAAGAGCGACCGCGAGTTCTGC
Source organism: Electrona antarctica (assembly GCF_951216825.1). Taxonomy (NCBI): domain Eukaryota; kingdom Metazoa; phylum Chordata; class Actinopteri; order Myctophiformes; family Myctophidae; genus Electrona; species Electrona antarctica. The sequence continues at coordinate 11,226,451 of NC_136805.1, forward strand.
CGCGAGGTGCAGCAAGAGGAGATCGAGCAGCTGATCGCCGGCGACGAGCAGTGCGCGTACTTCGAGATCTCCGCCAAGCGCAACGAGAACGTGGATAAGATGTTCCATACTCTGTTCACGCTGGCCAAGTTGCCCAACGAGATGAGCCCGGACCTCCACCGCAAGGTGTCCGTGCAGTACTGCGACATGCTGCACCGGCGAAAGTCCATGAAGAACAAGAAGTCGAAGGACGGAGGAGGGGACGCCTATGGCGTCGTGGCCCCGTTCGCGCGGCGCCCTAGCGTGCACAGCGACCTGATGTACATCAAAGAGAAGGCGATAGGCGGCGGGAAGGAGAAAGAGAGATGTTGTATCAGTTAAACCTTTACTGCCAGCAGTACCTGAAAACAAATCTTTGAAGAATGAGCCAGCTATGGCTGCCGACCGTTCGGACAGTGGCTTGCCATGCATGCATGCACTAAGAGACAAGGGCGGGTTGGTGGCTCTCAAACGGCCCGTGTCACAGAAGGACACTTCAAAGGAGAGGCCGGGAGTCGCCGTGCGCTCCAGCAGACACACAGTGCCGTGTCCATGCGCGCATTGCGCGGACGGACATTATGCCGATGCTGAACACTCGTATACCGACCGTGGTATGCAGACAGTTGAGACGTTGATACGAATGTATCTTTCTTGTTCTGAGCCTTTGTGACTGTCAATTCTCCTGGGACTTCACACCAGGGGGAAAGTGTTGTGTTTGATATACAGCGTGGCTGTAAACAAGCATCTCGAGCATCTCGAGCTTAGTCCACTTACCCTGCATGGGTAAACAAAGAACTTTGCTTTACTTTGCTTAGATATACGAAAAGTGACTCTTGTGGAGCCGTGCAATTACAGAGAGAGAGAAAAAAACAAATTTGTTTACATTTCGTTATAGATTGTGTATAACTCATGCCTACTGTTCACTTGAATGTTCCATTGCAATCTGAACAAATTTCTATTGTGAAATGTATATTTATTGACTGTTATTTTATTTTTTTCAAAGAAAGAAAAAAAGAAAAATGATATAATAATCATTTTCATGATGAATAATCATCAATAAAAACTGATAACCTGAATCTTCTTTTGCAATTGAATTTTTGTACATATGTATTCATATCAGCTCACTTATGGTTGACATTATAGCATTATCATCCCCTCATGATGGGTAATGACATCATACATGTCTGTCTGTTATAGTACCATGTTGTAGAGGCCTTACCCACTGAGGCTACAGGCAATGAACCCACATAATGTTATCTCTCTGCTAGTGTCACTCACTATATACATCCACTCTTGCAGCCCTTCTCAGAAACAATGATAGAAAATATGTCTACACTATAGAAAAAAAACCATTTGATAAAACGGCATACACCTTTCATACATACAATGTAGCTGAAACATGGTGCTGTCACCGTTTCACATTTTGCTGTTCCAAAGATCTTCACTCCCACGTAGACAGTTGTGTCTGGAACTGAACTGACACATCTAAAATGCAATGCATTTAAATGTGACGCAGTATATTAATGCACCGTATTTAGCAAATATGCTCATTTACATCTGCATTCTCCACTAAAATCAAGCAGACAATATATATAGGCTATATGTTACATTACACTGCATAGGGAAATGAAAACATTAATACAAAAACTGGTATAAAACTGGTACAAAGTAGTATCTATTTAAGGCTAAACTAAATTTTATTTTTACTTGCACATAGTACCACAGACGAATAACAGTCTAAGTCCACACTATTGATCCATAATATATAAATGATAGATAAGGGTTCAGGACAACGAGGCCTTTTCGTGGAGGGGTCAGAATTAAATTTGGACTTAGACAGTTTTTCGTCTGTGGTACTCAATATGTTATTGCTCTAAGAAAATTGTGCATTTTATACGGCAATAGCCTTGGCTATCTGACTGTGACTGACTCCAAATATTCTCCTATTTCCAGAAAGAGGAAGAGTAAGAACATTGATAAAGAACTCTATATTTGTTCTTCAGATGAGTAACATCACATAAAAAAGACTCATCTCCTCAATTAACTGCTATATAGCCTATATACCTTTCCAAGTGCCACTGAGCTATAGGCGCAGAACCCCATGGGTTTTAGTGGTTGGGGGACATGTTTGCCACTATCCTGATTGGAGTGAGTGCTGATGAAGAGGGTCTATTCGTGGTAGTGGTATACCATGGCTTAGTTAGTGAGTGTGTGTGTGTGTGTGTGTGTGTGTGTGTGTGTGTGTGTGTGTGTGTGTGTGTGTGTGTGTGTGTGTGTGTGTGTGTGTGTGTGTGCGTGTGCGCGAGAGAGAGAGAGAGAGAGAGCATTTTTGGAGTGGCTTTTGGCTTATCATGTGACAAAGTGTTAAATCAGCCCAAGGGATTCAATCCACACAGAACAGTCAACAGTGCCTTGGAGTCAGATAAACAATGCATCCTTGTCTGAATGTAGTCTGAGCACTGAGTGTGCACGTGCTTTATGTGTCCGTGCTTGTGTGCGTCATGTACCCTATATGTACACGTGTATTGGGGATATTTGACAGTTATGGACATGCAGTGATTTGTAAGCAGCCCACCACTAATCCTGCCCTCCTAATCAATAACACTGAGTTTTCCCTTCATTTATGATGGAATTACATAATTAAAATGCTAGTTGGCATGCACGATCGCCACAATTGGACAGGGACAGTTGTTTGCTATTTGGCATGCTCTTTTCACTCTGTGTCCGGGGTCTCTGTATTCTGTACGGATTATGAAACATGTTATTTTGATTATTTGTTTTTTTTGTTTTTAGGGGCGCCAATGCATGGCTTTCCGAAATTATGTTATATAGAGAGTATGCGCGTGACATCATCATCAAACCCGGAAGTTATGCAGGAATGCATACTAAGTGGCAAAACACTACTTTCTGGCCTTGACAGCCCATACATCCAAACAGAAAGTCCTATCTGATTGCATTAAACAACATTAAACAATGTTAAACTCACTTTGCCTGTTGCTTTGCCACTCGATTTGCCACTCGATGTGCCATTCACTTTAAGCATGCGCATACCCTCTATTGGCCAGCCAAGTCTATGGACTTTTAATGTTTGTCTATAGAGCCCTCCATCGATCCATCCGTCTTCAACCGCTTATCCGTAGTCGGGTCGCGGGGGCAACAGCTCCACCAGAGAGCTCCAGCCTTCCCTCTCCAGAGCAACAATAGTAATCATTAATTCTCTGGGATCCCGAGGTGGTCACGGCAGAGAGGGAGAATGCACTCGCTGCTTCTGTCCCGGCAGATATTATCCATCCATCCGTCTTCAACCGCTTATCCGTAGTCGGGTCGCGGGGGCAACAGCTCCACCAGAGAGCTCCAGCCTTCCCTCTCCAGAGCAACAATAGTAACTTCATTCTCTGGGATCCCGAGGTGGTCCCGGCAGAGAGGGAGAATGCACTCGCTGCTTCTGTCCCGGCAGATATTGGAGTTATAAACCCTCCAACCCATCTTCTTCCAGTGGGACGTGCATCGAGGACCTCCCTATAGGGAGACGCTCGAGAGGCATCCTAACCAGATGCTGTTTAGGGTAAATTATGATATAATTTGTGCCAGTAATGTTTATTTAGAGTAAATTAGGATGTAATTTGTGCCATCCAAGTCCATATAAATACACAAAATACATCTTGTAATTAATTTATTTCATTTTTCACATACATTAACGTCAACATCTATGGGCGGCCCTCACTTTTGACGAGTGTGATTTTTTAATTTCAGTTAGATGACCTGGGTAGCAGATGTTGATTGTTGTGTGTTTTTAGATTGTTTCACGGTCACTTTTTGTGTGTTGTGCCTAAGGACCCTGTTGAAAACAAGATGATGCGTCTCAAGGAGTTTATTATCTAACAAAAATTTGAAAAAAAAGTGTCTTCTAAACATTCCACCATTGCATCACGTTGCTGCAGCACCCTGTGCTGAGAGCAATATAACAGAGTGTTATATTGTCAGCGTGAGAGAGGAGAGAACCACACAGCGTGACAAAGCAAACAGGCCTGCTGCAGGCTGTGCACAGGACAGAACTTATATAACAGAGTTATAGGGAGACTTTCATGGCCATGTTCAGGAATTCATCTTAGGAATGTCCTGTCAAACATATCAGCAAAGTATCTGTAACTGAATATCTTTAAGGATTAAAATAACAGTGACAATACCCTATAGTCATTAACATGAATCAATAGAGAGTATGCACATGCTTAAAGTGAATGGCACATCGAGTGGCAAAGCAACAGGCAACGTGAGTTTAACATTGTTTAATGTTGTTTAATGCAATCAGATAGGACTTTTCTGTGTGGATGTATGGGCTGTCAAGGCCAGAAAGTAGTTTTTTGCCACTCAGTAGGCGTTCCTGCATAACTTCCTGGTTTGATGATGATGTCACACGCATACCCTCAATTGAGTCAGTGAGTGAAGTATGCGTATACTGTAAGTAGGTGATCGTGGTCATTTGTCCCACATGACCCCCAAGGCTATGCTTCTCATACAATGCTCTGTTTGGGGTTCTCTCTTGGCTTGCAACGCCCATGCCTCTAAATTGTTTGACGTTTGGCCACATCTGTATCAGCAAAGCACGAAGGTGAAGCTCAAAGGCAGCGTGTTTGTTGTTGATACAACAAAGCACATTATTGTGAATTACCTTTACATTCACACGGAGGGGGTTGCAGCCACTTGTTATGTAACCCTTACCCTCTTTAGTATTCAAGAGCATTGTTCAAAACAAAACATTGTTCTCTATCAAGTGAAGCATAATTCTCTGAATGTAAAAAGATAAAGGATGACTCATTCTGTAAGTTGGAATAGGAAACCATGACGTGCATCGCTTTCATGCCTATGGTTATAATAATCGCAGATAGATGCAGTAAAATAGTCGGGAAAGCACTTTGATATCTGAAGTTAATAGACTTTTTATTTTAATAAAAGCAAAAATAGAATAGCCATTTTTTTGTTGTTGTTGATGGCCATGATTGGTTTGGCCAAAACCAATAAGAAGGATTGTTTTGTGTGTTGGAGATACTCATGGCAAGCCAACACACCACTGAACGGAGATGTTTGGTACTCATGGCAAGCCAACACACCACTGACTGAACGGAGATGTTTGGTACTCATGGCAAGCTAACACACCACTGAACAGAGATGTTTGGTACTCATGGCAAGCCAACACACTACTGAACAGAGATGTTTGGTACTCATGGCAAGCCAACACACCACTGAACAGAGATGTTTGGTACTCATGGCAAGCCAACACACCACTGACTGAACGGAGATGTTTGGTACTCATGGCAAGCTAACACACCACTGAACAGAGATGTTTGGTACTCATGGCAAGCCAACACACTACTGAACAGAGATGTTTGGTACTCATGGCAAGCCAACACACCACTGAACAGAGATGTTTGGTACTCATGGCAAGCCAACACACCACTGAACAGAGATGTTTGGTACTCATGGCAAGCTAACACACCACTGAACAGAGATGTTTGGTATGGCAAGCGAACACACCACTGAACAGAGATGTTTGGTACTCATGGCAAGCTAACACACCACTGAACAGAGATGTTTGGTACTCATGGCAAGCCAACACACCACTGAACAGAGATGTTTGGTACTCATGGCAAGCCAACACACCACTGAACAGAGATGTTTGGTACTCATGGCAAGCCAACACACCACTGAACAGAGATGTTTGGTACTCATGGCAAGCCAACACACCACTGAACAGAGATGTTTGGTACTCATGGCAAGCCAACACACCACTGAACAGAGATGTTTGGTACTCATGGCAAGCCAACACACCACTGAACAGAGATGTTTGGTACTCATGGCAAGCCAACACACCACTGAACAGAGATGTTTGGTACTCATGGCAAGCTAACACACCACTGAACAGAGATGTTTGGTCACACACGATTCTTACATCATCATCACCAAAATGTGACGTGAAAATATGAAGCAGGTGTTTCTACTCGAATGACTACCATTGCATTTGGTGAGCCTCCCGTGCGGTAGTCACTCACTCTACATCCTGACCTGGACGCAACACCATACAGTTTAGTTGATCCAGAATATAACTTTACCTGAGCAAGAAGCTGTTAATACATTTAATATTTCTTTTGAATTTATTTGAATTTTAGAGCTATACTGTAAAGTTGGGGTCTGAACCATATGGCCCTAAAATGAATTCATGCTTTATGGAACAGCGATAGTAGTATTGTTAAAGTAAAGTATGTGTAAACTTAAAGTCAAGTTGTTGAAGTAAGCAAACACACTGTGAATTGTGCCTTTGCCCACAAACATAAACACTGAACCACTTGTAGAGAACGCGTGCACACACACACACACACACACACACACACACACACACACACACACACACACACACACACACACACACACACACACACACACACGCTTGCACGCACACACACATACATGCACACACACCCACAAATGCGCACACACAGACACACTTGCAACTCTGCAAGGAATGTAACTCCATTGATTGATACCTGCTACCAACCCCAGTTGACACTCCCCATCAGTCTTGACTTCCTGCGACCTGCTGTTCATTCATCTATTCATCAAATATTCTCTTCTGTTCTCCGAGAGATCTAAGTATACTGAGTCAGACTCAGGCTCTCTAATCCATTTTAAAAGCTTGCACTGTCCACATGGGCTTGGTGCCATACAGCATCTAGTGTCTCCATTTAACCCTGAAAGGCACATTTCGTCCCCAAAAAACAAGCAAACAAACAAGAACACAGTGATTTATTCATTGCATGATGATCTCACACATAATAATAACCCCTTCTCAGAACTTGTCTCCGTCATTTGCAATTCCCTTGAGAGCCAGATTTATGCAAGTACTAAAAACGCTGACTTGCTGAGCAAGGGAGAGCTCAAGTGAATCTCTAACATTAGTTACGATTTATGGAGGCAACGGTTTAGGATAAGGGTTTAATTACACATTTTACTGACTGCATTGTCCAAATGAATGCATCCCATGCAGAGCTGCATGCCTCTAGTCTAGGACGATATTGGCAAATGTTTGTCCAGTTAGAGCCCATGAAGTAAATGGAAGAACTCTTCCAGTAAAACATGAATAGTTTTATTTTATAGCATTAGGCTATGGTGACTCTGACCACAGTGATGCTGACAGTGGAAGCACTGTGTTTGTCCACCTCTCCATACTGACAGTGGAAGCACTGTGTTTGTCCACCTCTCCATTCTGACAGTGGAAGCACTGTGTTTGTCCACCTCTCCATTCTGACAGTGGAAGCACTGTGTTTGTCCACCTCTCCATTCTGACAGTGGAAGCACTGTGTTTGTCCACCTCTCCATTCTGACAGTGGAAGCACTGTGTTTGTCCACCTCTCCATTCTGACAGTGGAAGCACTGTGTTTGTCCACCTCTCCATTCACTGTGTTTGTCCACCTCTCCATTCTGACAGTGGAAGCACTGTGTTTGTCCACCTCTCCATTCTGACAGTGGAAGCACTGTGTTTGTCCACCTCTCCATTCTGACAGTGGAAGCACTGTGTTTGTCCACCTCTCCATTCTGACAGTGGAAGCACTGTGTTTGTCCACCTCTCCATTCTGACAGTGGAAGCACTGTGTTTGTCCACCTCTCCATTCTGACAGTGGAAGCACTGTGTTTGTCCACCTCTCCATTCTGACAGTGGAAGCACTGTGTTTGTCCACCTCTCCATTCTGACAGTGGAAGCACTGTGTTTGTCCACCTCTCCATTCTGACAGTGGGAGCACTGTGTTTGTCCACCTCTCCATTCACTCTGTTTGTCCACCTCTCCATTCACTGTGTTTGTCCACCTCTCCATTCACTGTGTTTGTCCACCTCTCCATTCCATGTGATGTTTCATTGCAAAGAGACCTGTTGTTTCCCCCATGTCTCCTGACATCATATCACATTATTAATGCTCCTCTCATCGATGCAATTCCCCTCAGCAGAAAATTTGTTGCGCACCTGCTTCTTAAAGTTAATGGGAGCCAACACTCGGATTAGGAGGCTTAATATACCTAGCCTGGCTAATAAGCCAGACTAATATCACACAACACTGTCGCGGTATATCAGTCTGGGCTGGCTCCACTTGGATTTCATTTCCCGGGGAACATTTTCTCTTTGACGCAATTGGTCAGAGCTACTGTCTGTCAAAAGTCTCAAGCATTGAACGTCACTGTACCAAAGCCCGCCTATATTGCATACCGTGTCCCGATTGGTCCGACCTGTTCTCTGCTGTAGGAAAGAGGCGTGCTACTGAGCCTCGCCAGACCGTAATCCGCTGGTAGGCAACTTTTTTTTGCCAACGGCTGATTCGGTCTGGTTTATTAACCAGGCTATAATATACCACCCTTTAACACCAAGGGCGGTGGGCAAATTGGCATGGACAAGCCCCAGACGCATTTTGCATTTTGTGACTTGTTTGTGTTCAGAATTCATAAAACAAATCGAGATATGGCACAGATCAGATTTAGACTGGATTTAGCTGCCAGTCTAAATGGGGCCTGAGTCTTGTTGAGAAGTCAAGTGCATGTATTGAATTGACAGGATTGTTCAAGTTCTCTTGAGAAGCAGCAACATTTTATCATCAAATACAAAAGTAAGCATAGGCCTACGGCTCCTGATGATGACTACCTCCTTATGTAAAACAGACTGTTTGTCGTTTGTTGTACTTATTACTTTACACCCCACCCTTCAATACACACACACGCTCGCACACGCAGATGCACACTCACACGCACGCACGCGCGCCGCGCGCACACACACACACACACACACACACACACACACACACACACACACACACACACACACACACACACACACACACACACACACTCCGACACACACACACTCCGAAGGCATATAAGGCCTTCAATGTGACACACAATGTCCCTCTGACACTAGATAATGCCCAACACGGAAATGGCAAGACATACTATCTCCGGTTTACTTCCCGTATCTCTGTGATTCGTGTCCTTTTTAGGAGACGGGATCAGGTTGGAGAAAATGTACTTTACTAGAAGCTAACGCCATGTGTCTATGTGGCACTGCGATCTGAGTGAGACACACACACACACACACACACACACACAAACCGTACATTTTGAACAAAGGCATACAGACAGCGATTTATCTTTGGCCACTGACCGTATTTTTTCCATGCTGGTGTAGTAATTATATATTTAATCCTGTAGATTTTATATCAGTGGAATTAATAATTATGAAATAATTATTCAAAAATCTGAATTATAAGTTTTCAAATTTCAGAGTCAAAATCAATCTGAATTTTAGAAGGGGCACCAGTGAAATGAGTTTAGGAATAAGCACAAGATTCATTTGTATTTAACCCTTAACTTAAACCCACTAATAAAATAATTAAAAAGATTATAAAATAATCAATTATTATTTTATCTCAATAAATCTTTGGAATCTGAAGGTAAGAGATCTTTTCCCTTTCCCTTTCTTACTTTGAATGTGTCAAAAACCAGTAACTTCAAATCTTGAGCAAAGATCAGACTTGTTTAACAAAATGAATCAATTTATTTTCACACCTAAGCTATAGACAAACTCAATAGATCATAATAATGAATTCTTAAACAAGAGTTAATGCAGGTTCACATAGAATTTAAGAAACAAATCAAATGATAATGAAATGATATGATAGATAATGTTCTTTTGCCATGAACTTAGAAACTTGATGTAATGCAGTTCACTTTCCTGAGATCGATGCGTAGGTCTTTTGAGCTTTGAGAGAGAGGCAGACTTTGGGTCTTCTGAGGGAGAGAGGGATAGCGTGGCAGGCGGCAGGGATTGGATCGTCTGGGCAACCCCTGAGCCTCTCGTCGTAGTGCCTTGGATTGCCTGGGACGCTCAGGTTAGAGCGGCAGGGGTTGGTCTGTGGGAGCGGTGTGTCCCGGTAGCGATGTGGCCCTCTCATCAGACATCCTTCTCTCTGGTTCCTTTTTTTTCCTGGTTTTTAATGTTTTACTGTAAAGCACTTTGGTACAACGTTGTTGTTTTTAAATGTGCTATATAAATAAAGGTGGTATGGTATGGTATGGTATGGTATTGTAAGATGGACATGGAGATGTCTTGTGACGCAAGGTCCTTTCAACATGCATTCCCAGAAGTTGTTGTTGTGAGGCAAAGTCTCTTTGAAGTTCATTTTGGGAGAGTTCATTGAGTGTACGCATGCACTTATCATGGCTTTAGATTTCACATAACACACAATCTGCAATAATTACATTTATTGTAAAGTGAATGTCATATTTCCAATCAATGATCAAGGAATTGTGGATTCATGATTTTATGACATATCCAAAGTCAGGGTGTGATCTGTGGCGATGACACTTAATCCAATGAATGGGATCAAGTCTTTATTATGGTACAAGGGTATCCCATGGGACTAGGGGCTCCATTTTCGTCACCGCTAAACCCCTTATCCCTAAACTTCTTTGCCTTTTTTTACTATTTTGAAGAACATTTTTGAATAGTTCAACTAGCCAATCTACATTGACATGTTGTGAGCTTGTAGACTGACCATTTTAACTATTCAAAAATGTTTAGAAAAATAGTAAAAATAGGCAAAGAAGTTTAGGGATAAGGGGTTTAGCGGTGACAAATGGAGCCCTGAGTCTCTGAGTCTGTAGGGAAACAAACCATTTGAATGGGTACTTTCTTGTATATGAACGTGAAGGCCAGGGCTTCTGGAATTGGACAGTTCCCAGTCATAGGGTACATGTGTACATGTCAATTCTGCCATCAAGGGCTGGAATTGATGCTGTCTCAGTCAGAAGGTATACCATACTGACCATTCTTGAGGGTCAATAGGTCAGCAGACCCCTTCTGCAGGGCTATAACTGTCCGGCTCCTCCACTTACATGCACTGGGTGCACGTCGGTATGGGAGAGAGAGATCACTTGATATGTTCATCAGATTATCCAGTGCTGGATGTGCTATAGCTGGATTTGATGACTTGATTGTGCTTCCGGTCTACTACACTGGGCAGGTTGTGTGGGTAAGGGAAACTGCAAAACACCCACCAAGCTGGGATGAAAACGCAGAGGTGAAGTCAGTGACGTATCACGGACACAAAGCACATGCGTAAACCACTTCCGCATACTCTGCATACATCACAGTCTATGGCTTGGCCACCCAAACTGCGCAAAGTGTGCTCTTCTCAATTGTATGTACTTCATTATCGAACTGTACCATGTCACCTCTAGTGGAAACATCGGGATGGTGTGTATCTTCCTAAATGAACAGTCTTTGGTAATACTCATCCATCAGTGTATGCCTACCTCAACTCTGAAAGGCACGTAATTGTCCTGTGTGTGCGTGCGTGCGTGCGTGCGTGCGTGCGTGCGTGCGTGCGTGCGTGCGTGCGTGCGCATGTCCTGACTGTCACTTGCATCATAGCCTCGGAAACCCAGACGTTACTTGCATCATGATTTGTCATAGGTCTGCTGATGTCTCTGTTTGCATGGGACCTTAGTTAGAGTGGTTTTAGTGTGACAGAGAGAGCCTAGAAGCGAAGTTGATGAAAGCCCCATGACAAAATGTAGTTATATAATACATGAGGCAAACGAAAGGGAATAAATACACAACGTGTTCATTTATCCAACATGTATGACTGGACATGCGTGGACTGCCTACTGCCCTGTGAAAGAGAAAGGTTGCAGTGATGACCTCAATGTACAGAATATGGCACAGAATGAGGACAAAGGCAGCCATTTCACCTCTCTGCTACTACTGTCCGAAGATTGACAGGTCTGTGGTGAAACCCAGTGGATTAATGTTAATCTTGGAAGTGGAAGGTCATGCGCTGTAGATCCTGGGTGTCCACCTTCATATACGTTGAACTTATCACATGATCCTTCTATTTGGGTCAAGGCTTGATATTTCTCCCTTGTGACAGTACCTGCGTGTTTTAATTCTCAGCCTCCTATCCGTTTCGCAATATGACGTAAGAACATGACAGGCACTTGGATAATAATGGATTATTTTTATTTTAGTGTCCCCCCCAAGTACGGGAGTTTAGAAAGTAATTACAGTATGTGAACGAACGGCTGACTCAAAATCCATCCATCTTCAACCGCTTGGAAGTACTAATCCACCATGAAAATGTATGAGAAATAGACCAGAATCGAGTTCCAATTTGACTATGTTGTATTAGTCAATTGTTTTTATTAAAGTTTTCTTGAATGCTGCTTATGTTCTCACTCTATTGTTCAGAAACATCAACATTCAACGTATCTTGTGGTTTGCAGAAAGAGAAAGGTATAATGCCAAAAAGGATTCTGGCAACCAGCGTCATTTGCAGTAATCAAGTGGCATTTTAAATGGTGGCATTATCTTAGTTAAGTTAGAGAAACACTTCATGTGTGTGTGAATGCATGTGAGTGTAAACATGGAGACGGAGAAAGAGAGGGACAAGGCTATTATCACTAATTATAAACTAATTAGATTAATCATCACGTATGCTAATTACCCTTTTATCGAGCACACTTTGCTCTCAACCAGAGAAACAGAACATTACCCGTAATTGCCTTTCAATTCATACTGGGTTTCCAGTGTGTTCTTCTAGCACGCACGCACGCACGCACACACGCACGCACGCACGCACGCACGCACGCACGCACGCACGCACGCACGCACGCACGCACGCACGCACGCACGCACGCACGCACGCACGCACGCACGCACACACACACACACACACACACACACACACACACACACACACACACACACACACACACACACACACACACACACACACACACACACACACGCCCGCACCCCCCTCCTTCAGTTTGTGCAGCCAGGTCTTGTATAATGTGGTTTGTTTGCACAATGTTGACCTATATAGTGTACACTAGTAATACAAACACCTTGACACACATAAAAAGACAGACAAACACACTGTAGTGGTTGGTTAGTAACCAAACAACTTTGTGTTAAACAGACAAACACACTGTAGTGGTTGGTTAGTAACCAAACAACTTTGTGTTAAACAGTAACTACTCTTTCGTTCATCCTCATCAGAACATGTGACAACCTCAAGATTCATGCTGTTATCAGGCACGTTTACGTCTACAAAGAGCATATACGGATGTTGACATGTCATCGTTTTTCTTCACCCCGTTTGCCCCCGTGTTCAGTGGGATACCAGGATTGCAGAACAGAGAGTCGCTCATGGATTTCCTTCTTTGAATGGCTTAATCAATTTCACCCTGGCATTCTTATTTTGGGCATGTCAAAGATTTAAGACATGCCCATTTAAGAATAGAAGTACAAATGTTTTGAAAACATAAAATGATAATGATAATGATAATGAATTTATTTATATAGCACATTTCAAGACATAGTCACAAAGTGCTTTACATAACAGGGTAAAAATAGACAACAACAACGTAGTCACAGCTACAACAAGATAACATTGAATGACAGCAAGCACAACATGAAAGCATACACACAAAAATAGAATAAGGTATGCAAAAATAAATTAAGAAAAGGCCTTAACGTAAAGGTGGGTTTTTAGAAGGGATTTAAAACATGACACAGATGTTGCAAGTCTTAAATTAATAGGTAGGGCGTTCCATAGTTTGGGAGCCCGGATTGCAAATGCCCTGCCACCTTTTTTGATAAGATGGGCTGTGGGGATAAGGCTTAATTGGTTAATGTACAATGTTGGTTACTGTGCTGCTCAAGCTGAAGCATCGCGCAGACTTTTTGAAGAACATTATGCGAGGAAAGCAGTTATGACATATCACTAGTCTCTCTCTCGAGACAGACTGTTGACTCCGTCAATTCAAGGAAAAGAGGGCACTGTTTCTCTTTTTTGATGATGGGTTCTCAGATTGTGACATCACTAACATGTGTCAGCTGCAACCACCATCTTGTTTGCCAGCATCACTGCTGTATAGTAGGCTTCCACTTGGAGAGTGTGTGCACCTGAAAGGAAACATACTGTACAGAGCCCCGGAGTGGCCATTGAGAGAGAGAGAGAAAAAAAAGTTAAAATAATACAATAATATAACTAAAAAACATCGCATGGATGCACCTGGGACGTATCCTCAGTGATGTATCCTGAGGTCAACGGGGTTTCGGGTCTCTCAACATCATACCCCTCACTCAGGCAACCCAGCCGGGGAGTGATCAAGTCCGGACTTACGTCCCAGTAGCTACCCTCAATCAGTCCCACTAGGGAAAAACCAGGGGCACACAATCCGTTGGAACTACTCCAGAACTACTCTGCGGGTTGTCTCCTGTCCGGGCCCCTCCTACGTCTCACCAGGTCCACTCCTGCTCTCAACCAGGCTCAGGACCTGTGCGTTGCACCAGAGTCCCAGCACCAGACAGTTCATAGTTCAATAGAGTTATTATCTCGTGCACACATCAGTTATTATATTTTTCCTTTTTTCTGGGGCTCCATAGAAACATGTGCACAGGCATCGCAAACGCCAGAGAGAGATGGTCAACCAAACTTCACAAGAGCCTTTCTTTTGTCTTCAGTTACTTCAAGCTTCAGCTAAAACTTAGTGAGATTGCAAGTTAACGACTGAGTTCTCATAGAACACTTTTGTGATGTGGTCCCAAACTGTACCAAAAGCATGGCTTCTGCTGCTGAATATTGCTTTTCTTTGCAACATTTCACAGCCGGTAGGATGACGAACAAACAAAGAGCAAAAGGTTTGTTATGTAAGCCATATCTTTACATAAACACTCCCCAAGAGAGCACTGCAGCTTGAAGCCATTTAGGCAGTGTTTTTAACCGAAACCTGTGTGTGTCTGAAGCAGCTGGACTCTGAAACGCTTATTTTCTTTTGTTCCTTCCATGTTGAGTTCAAGCTGACCGACCGTCCCTCCTCCACACACTGACCCACTGCCTCCTCCACACACTGACCCACTGCCTGCCTGAGTGTTTACCTGTTTTATCCCTCCACTCTCGTTCATGTTCTGCTGCTCGGCTCAATTTGGCAGAGAGTCCATGCATGCTTTTTAATGAATCCCAAAGCTTTATGCTTTGTTTCTTTCTTTTTTTTTAAATCATTTTTATCCCACGATTTTGTAACCCATTTGTGTCAATTATCTAATGTGATCCTGGGCTCTACACACCCTCCGCCAACCTAGTCCCCATATAATATGCTTTGTTTCTTATGCACGCAAATTAAAGATATGCTATAAATGTGTGTAACTATGCAAACGTACGTATATGGATGTTACAGCAACATATTACATTACAACATTATGAATGACGCTCTGTTAGGCAGATTCCTTGATTCTTGATTCCTTGTACCTGTGGTTAAATGATTGTGACGCTGCTCATGTAGTACGATACTTTTGATACAGTAATCATGCTTTCCACTAAACCCCTAAAGTGTAAATATAGTTCAGTCAGGACAACTCATGAATGGAATATATAGCCTATTTATTGAATATAAAACGACAGGTGGTAGCTGGGGTAGAGGAGGGTGAGCAGCAAAAGCTTAAACAGACAGCAGTGCAGCAGTATCAGTGTGCAGCAGCAAGCAAGCAGGATGAGCAGTGCAAACGTCCAGTTTAAATAGCCGGTATGAAGATGGAATGAGTGTGTGATTGGTTGAGTGAATCATGTGAATGAGAACGTGATGCTGAGGCGGCCCAATGAACGGCCGCCGGCAACTGCACTGAGTTTCCTGACTGAACTGTGTCTGTGACAGGCACGATGCTCATATATCAAATTGGCTGATAACGTTCCCGTAAACTTAAAGGTTGAAAGGTGTGCCCCATTTGAGCTCCTTTGAGGGAAAATAAAAAGAATCATTGTTGGAACATTGAGGAGTCAGTTCACTCCTATTTTGTGCTGCACATACTTGACAAAGTACATTTGCACATACTGTACAGTGTACAGTACCCCCTTAGACAGCACTTTTTTAGACTTAGATAGCATTTGAAACAGACTTATAGCATGTCATGTAGACAGCACAATAACAGTACAGCATAGTATAATATATATGTATAGCTTATATGTATAGTGTCATTATATATAGATATGTTCTAGTTACGTTCTTAGCCTACGCATGTTTCTTGATAAATGCTGTTTATATATGTGATGTATTCCCATGCTTTTTGTTCTTGCTTAATGTAAGTCGCTCTGGATTAAGAGCGTCTGCTAAATGCCTAAATTGTAGATGTAGTAGATGCAGTCGGTAGCTATGAACCGGGTTAGGGGTTCAGTGTCTTGCTCTCCACATTGCTCGACATAGCTGAGAATGAACCAGGAACTGATTCCCCCGGTGAGCAAACTACGATCTGGCCTTTAGGAAGACACAGCAGGGACAGTCAAGAGTGTGACACTGATGAAGGTGTGTGTGTGTGTGTGTGTGTGTGTGTGTGTGTGTGTGTGTGTGTGTGTGTGTGTGTGTGTGTGTGTGTGTGTGTGTGTGTGTGTGTGTGTGTGTGTGTGTGTGTGTGTGTGTGTGTGTGTGTGTGTGTGTGTGTGTGTGTGTGTGTGTGTGTGTGTGTGTGTGTGTGTGTGTGTGTGTGTGTGTGCACACACGTTTTCCTGCTAGGTTCTCATGACCTCTGATTAGGTGTCTCATGTTCTCATGACCACTGATTAGGTGTCTGCTCTGATTGTTCTCTCACAGTGTTCAAACGCACGCACGCACGCACGCACGTACGCACACACGCACGCACGCACGCACGCACGCACGCACGCACGCACGCACGCACACACACACCACACAAACTGGTGGGGGGAGGACAGACGGAAGGACTGAGTTCTGTTTTCTGGTAAGAACTGGAAAGCAGCCATAGAAAGCAACTCAAACTGCTTACAAGTGGTTGTCAAGGACGATGACATAAAGATGCTATATGAAAAATCTAATCCTATACTGACGGATGAATAAAATGAAACGGATATTCATCCATTTCGTCTGTGCTGCACGAAGGTCCCAAGACGTTTACTAATTTTATTCGCCACTCACTATGAGCATTTAAAGATAAAATAAATAATATTTTCTTAGTCTCTATCTATCTTCAAGTCTTTTTCTGCTGGTTTTCCGGCCATTATGTTTTTTTGAGACCACCTCACCTACAGTCAACCCTGAACAAAGGACAAAGAAGGGCGCAACAGTTTTCTCTGTTCTTTAGTGTTTCTATTAATAAGAAAATGTCCTCTAAAAAACGTTTGCTTCATTCAATGCAAAATGTAACATTGTGTACAGTGACAGGAAATGACAAGGCTTAGCTTTGTCTTGACACTGGAACATATACAGTATAGGATATTAACCCATTTAGACCTACCATCGATTCTACAAATATCTTCTAAATCCTGACAGTTTTCTGAAAAAACTGTCAGTAGTTCTCAAACATTTTCATGTCAACGACCCCCAAAAATAGATGTACAGTTGGGTGCCACCGATATTGTCCCTTATCATTTGACCCATTTAGGCCTGACCTCAAAATTAAAAAAAATCCTTCTAAATCCTCCAGTTTTCTGAAATAAATATTTTCACGATTTTTCAAAAATAGCAGACCTACAAGCTCGTAGCGCGCCACTCGGTGGCGCGCTATGAGCTTGTAGATCTGCTATTTTTCAATAGCTAAATTATAACATAATGTTTAAAACACCAAAAGGGGTTTTGCGCAGATCACGCAAACCTCAGCAAAAAGAAAAGGACAATATCGATGGCCTCCAACTGTAGTTCCAGGGACCCTCCAGAAGCAAATATTTGAGTTAAAAACGTTCACTCTAAAAGAATATGTATTCAGAGGTTTGCGCCACATTTTCACGATTTTTCAAAAATAGCAGACCTACAAGCAATGAGCTTGTAGATCTGCTATTTTTCAATAGCTAAAGTATAACATGATGCTTAAAACACCAAAAGGGGTTCCCGTTCAGAATGGGTTAATAACCGGTCCAGAGATGACCTTTGCGTGCAGGATATACGTAGGCAATATAATTTTCTTTTTCTCTGGCGTTCTTCGTTTCCTTGGCCTGAGGTGAATCCGCTTTGTAACTCAGCGTTCTAGCAATACGCTACATGTTCTACTGAATCTCTAGGTGACCTTTTCAGATGAATTCCAATGGCTGACAGTATAACTGAAAAACAAGGTTTTACAGTATGCACGTGCAAGAGTGTGTGACCCTTTTCAATGACGTACATCTGACACAACAAGTTTGGTCTTTATCATCTATCTATCTATAAATGCACCAATCTCTGTACATATACTGTACATACATACGTACGTGTGTACGTCTGTAATCCACGTGACTCGAGAACCGTTCACCGCAACGACTTCAAATTCGACACATGCGTTCCACACCCCCGCAGGGGTTTTGTTTGTTGATTGTGTTTTGTTTGGTCTATTAATGCTCTACGTCGTCACACCATAGTGTCTCGGAAAAGTAGCAAAAATAGCCAATCTACATGCTATTATTGAATTTGTTTTAGTGAGCCAAGCCAAGTGGCTTGGCTTGGCTGTGTTTTTGCCAATGCACACATAACAGATGACTCATGCTTGGGAGTTGTGGGACTGCATGAAGAATTGCATTTACGAAGCATGATGATGTCATTTGTGTGCTGGAGAAACAGAGCATACAATTTTGTCTGTGGTGTAAATGTCCACATTCAAACATTCAAAACAAAAATACGCGGTTCTCACCACTGGTTAATGTTCTCACCACTGGTTAAGAGTTACCAAACAGTACCCCTTAGTGAGACCTTTCACTGTCGGGTGTAAAGAAGATGTTGGCTTTCTTCACCCTCCCAATGACTGATTGTGGGGGTTAGCAGAGATGGAGTACTTGTAGAGAGGCTGGGGAATTGGGAATTGGCTATACTAAATTGGGACTTGAAGGGGAGAAAATGTTTTTCTTTTGTCTTGAAGGGGCATGTTTTGCACAATAACAGTATTTTCATGATGTCTGCCCACGATCTCTGATTCATACAGTAGGCTACGTTTGTTTACCTCAGTCACTGATACTAAAATCTGATATTTTTATTTTTATTTTTTCTATGAACCTGTGACTTGACACCCATACTGTTATAAAATGGAAATAAAAAGATTTTGAAAAGAAGAGTTACCAAACAGTGGGTCTGCCATTCAAACACGAGAGCTGCCTGATAACCAAAACAATCTGCCCACCGGACTTCCTAACCATCTGTCCATTGTATACCAAGACATCAGAGACACAAACTTCCCACAGATTACAACCACACGCAGAGATTTTGAAAACATGACCAATGACAAAAAACTCCCATATCTGCTGGGCGAAGTACAACAATGTGCAAACACAGCAGCAAGATTCGTGAGTTGCTGTGATAGGAGAAGGATATCAAACGGAACACAACCACCCTAAATCCTGCACTATACCTGCATCCAGTGATCTTGGTACATAGAAATTGATCTATTGAAGATTCTGACTTTCAAATGTACATCATTTTTGTTTTGATTGTATTGCTGTATTGTTGTATTGTGCTTTCTGCTTTGGCAATGTAAACGTATGTTTTATCATGCCAATAAAGCCCTTTGAATTGAAATTGAATTGCAAACCCAGCGTGTGTCTGTTCGGATTCTAAAGAAAACGATAAGTTAAAAAGCTCAGTAGAGTGAAACCGCACCACTTCCCTGCTTGGCACTCAGCATAAAGGTGGTTGCACACTGGACACGTTTTTCGGAAAACCGATGGAAAAACGCATAAAACAATCTGAAAACGTGTCCAGTGTGCAGGACCTTAAAGGACCACTTCACCACTTTTCAACCTATCTTCATATAATAGGTCCTCACTAATAATCTTGAAAAAATGGCGCAACTTTTTTCTACTCGGTCTGTGTCTCATAGGAGGGCTGTGGGCAGTTCAGAAACCGTCTTCCAGTGACATCATCGATGGGGAATACAAGCTAATAAAAACTGCAGGCTTTCTAGTCCTGAAAAGTTGCAATGCGAAAATGGAAGCCATCGTTCTCACGATAATGAAAATCTAAACATTTTTGTAAAAAAATCTTGTTTAAAAAAGAATCTGCCTAACGATGATGTCACTGGTGGACGGGTTTCTGAACTGCCCACAGCCCTCCTATGAGACACAGACTGAGTAGAAAAAAATAGTGCCATTTTATCATGATTTTTAGTGAGGACCTATTATATGAAGATAGGTTGAAAAGTGGTGAAGTGGTCCTTTAAGGGTTGTATTGGGTCTAAGTCCTTGCGACATAATAGTGTCATGTCCAACGGGTGTACAAGAGTTAATAGTTTTTGGACACAATCCTCCAGTGTTTCCTCTCAATATCCAGGACCCTCTAACATCCATTCCTCTGTAAAGAACCTTGGTGTGACCTATAGCACCTGACTGTTATTATCATATAAAGAACCTTGGTGTGACCTATAGCACCTGACTGTTATTATCATATATTTTAGGCTTGACGTGTCTTTTTACTAATTCCCTCTCATCTGCGTAAGAATACAGATATGCTTAAATTGTGACGCCATGGTCAACGCTTGATCAGGACACTCTATTCCCAAAGATATCAGATGCATCATGCACTAGGACATCAAGCCTGAAATACTGCAGGATATCATAACAGTGCCTTCAAATTCAACAAACAGGTTAGCTCTGTAGTCAAAACCAGCTTCTTCCCGCTAGGACTCTTTGCCAAGATAAAGACCTATCTCTCCCCAAAAGACAAAGGATCAAATCAAATCAAATCAAACTTTATTTGTATAGCACATTTCCAACGACCGAGGTCGAACCAAAGTGCTTCACATCACAGAGCATAAGAACATACATCGAGAGTAATACAAGAATAAAAGGAAGGAAAAGCATTATGTAAAAAATGTCAGATAAGAACAATATATCAAAAACAAAAGGCAGTTCCATAGGTGCATGGGAACATAGTGCATAGGTAGGCTATGTAAACTTAATGGAAACGCGATTGAAAAGAAATGAGTCTTTAGCAAGGATTTAAAAGTCGCCAAAGATCGAGGATAATTCATGCTTTCCTTCTTCAGGCTTTATTATTGCAGTTGTTCGTGCAATGAAGTGCTCGCCTCCTCACAGGCGACAGGGCCGGATCTACCATATGGGCACGTTGGGCACGCGCAAAAAAAAAAAACATTTCCTCAATCCTTTCATTTAGGAACTATTATTTCCTGATGGATTCATGATTACATTATCTACTTTCCATCTTTCTCTCTCTCTCTCTCTCTCTCTCTCTCTCTCTCTCTCTCTCTCTCTCTCTATATATATATGCCATGCCCTCACAATCTTTTCAAGTCTGTTTTATACCAGTAACAGGTTTGATAAACTCAGTTTTCAGTTCAAGTCAATGAAATGTGTATGTTGTACACTTGTGTCTCTGAAACGCTTTGCTCAAAAGGTAGATAGTGTGACCACTGACCATAGCCTAAAAAGAGGTTAAATGAATAGTCTACTCAAAAGACTTTGATCAATTACTCACCCCACGAAACCTTGAATTCATGGAGATTTTTTGTTTGTTTTTGATGCATTCCTAAGCCAATAATTTGATGACCGGCTGTGTTTCCGATATAGAGCGTCGCAGTCCCGCCCCCCTTCATGACGACGCCAGGCCCAGGAAATGATACCCAATGCATTTTTCCCATTGACATTTCAAACATTATTTATTCAAAGACGGTTACGCCGCGGACAAAGCCAACTCGAGTCGTGACAACTCATGACAATAAACACAATATTTTGGACCAAACAAATAATTACAAAGAAGAAAAACAACAAAAGAAGTGTTGTAACCTGCCGTTTTTTTCTTCTCTGCCCAAAAAATTGTGTTTGTTGTCATGATTTGTCACGACAAGAGTTGGCTTTGTCCGCGGCGTAAACGTATTTAAATAAATACTTGAAATACAATGAATGGAGAATCATTTCCTGGGCCCTGGTAGGGGGCGGGACTGCAACGATCTAGGCTCAAAGGAGACATGTATCATGGGGTGTGTAATTGTCTTTGATAGAAAATAAATCATGTTTTGATGTATCGGGCGAACTATTCCTAAGATTGTGGGAGCAAAGAGAGAAGGAGAGACATGGTTTTGCCATGACCATAAATGTCATAAATGAACCTTGAGAGAGGGCAGATAGTGTCATGGTCATGGACACTTAACGTTGGACATGGTTCCTTTGAGCTTGGTGGAAAACCTTCTCTCAATTGAACCACCCACTACATTAAATCAGTGTGTGTGTGTGTGTGTGTAAATGGTAAATGGTGCATTTATATAGCGCCTTTATCCAAGGCGCTTTACATAGATTGTGCATTACATTCACCCATTCACACACACATTCATACACCGATTGCGGCGGAAGCCATGCAAGGTACCAACCAGCACACCGGGAGCAATTTGGGGTTCAGTGTCTTGCCCAAGGACACTTTGACATGTAGACAGGAGGAGCCGGGATTCGAACCGCCGACCCATGGATCATTGGACGACCTGCTCTACCTCCTGAGCCACAGTCGTGTGTGTGTGTGTGTGTGTGTGTGTGTGTGTGTGTGTGTGTGTGTGTGTGTGTGTGTGTGTGTGTGTGTGTGTGTGTGTGTGTGTGTGTGTGTGTGTGTGTGTGTGTGTGTGTGTGTGAGTGCGTGCGTGCGTGCGTGCGTGCGTGCGTGCGTGCGTGCGTGCGTGCGTGCGTGCGTGCGTGCGTGCGTGCGTGCGTGCGGGCGGGCGGGCGTGCGTGCGTGTGCGTGGCGTGCATGTGTGTTATTGAACACAGTGAGAGAACAGTCAGAGCAGACATCTAATCAGTGGTCACAGTGAACAAGACAGAGGTCATGAGAACCTAGCTTAACTTAACTGTTGTAAGCACTGAATAGTGGGTGGTTGAATTAAAAGAACATTGTCAACCTGAACCTATACTATCAATAAAGGCATAAACGCCCAAACATATCTTAAAAAAACATTACATTTTCCCCAAAACTGTCGGTCTTTCACATCTTTAATTTAGGAAATGCCGAAATGTAATGTTCAATGTATATATAATCAGTTGTTGCTTTTTTGCTCTCCCCCTCTCCCTCTCCCTCTCCCTTTCTCTCTCTTCCTCTCTCTCTCTCTCTTTCTCTCTCTCTCTCTCCCCCTCCCTCCCTCTCTTTCTCTCTCTCTCTCTCTCTCTCTCTCTCTCTCTCTCTCTCTCTCTCTGTTATCCCAACGATGCCACAAATTACAATTTCTATTACACACATATTTAGAACATTGGGTCGACAAGTCCCACCTGCTTGGGTCACTGGTGAGTCATGGCGACCCTCCTTGTACGTGCGGGGCGAACTGTCTGAGCCTGAGTCAAGACATATTCACTTTATTGGTGAGGCAGGTTGGGGCAGGTCAATTAATGTATAATTAAAAATGGGATTTTTTACAAATGATTGTTGCCACTTGTCCTGTGAGGACGTTTGGTAAACATAAAATGAAGAGTGTGCACTGCAGCTGATCGGAGCATTGTGGAGCCATGCTGGGCTTCACCATGGCTAATTTGCATTGACAATCTCCTCCTTTCACCAATAAATCCCAAAACAATGTGAATACTTCCACGCCACGGCCTTACTAAAAGGCAACCTCTCTGTCTTCTTTCAATCTCTGCCATGTCACACACATGCAGGGATTGCCAGTGATACCGTCACCAGATGCTAAGATATAGGCAGGGGCTCACAAAAACAAACCTATCATTTGTCCCAACTCTGGACATTTACAAACAGCAGAAGAACACTTTAAGCATTTGACCTAACCTCAGAGGTTACTAGATTAAACCTCAAGAGACTAAATCTATATAAGATAAGAACACTAACCCTAACCTCACAGACTGTGTCGCTGTCTAAAACTTGACTTTATCGGCAAGAAAAAGTTGTGAAAACAAATAGTGGCGCAAGCCAGATTTGAACCCAGGAGGTGTGGGTTGAAAGTTGAGTCACAAGACCGCTACACTATACGAGACGGCTGGAAGGTTGGGTTTTCACCGCGTGTGTTCGTGTGCGTGTGCATGTGCGTGTGCGTGTGCGTGTGTGTGTGTGCATGTGCATGTGCGTGCATGTGCATGTGCAAATTCAGAGAGTTGTTTTATACTGAAAACCAATTGGAGAACAAACCTAGCCTAAAACCAATCATTTCTAAAAATGAAGACTGTGACAACATTAGTAACGACACACATGAATGAGTCAGATAAAAATGATGAGAGATGGAGAGCAATAGATACAAGGTGACCATGACATATTTCCATCAGGTGGGGGAGTGACATGGTCTTTAATTGAAACACCCACTACTCCACTGCTTGAAAACAGTTACAATACACTACAGAGCACAGTACACCACAATAGAGCACAGTACAGTACAGTAACTATAACAACTAGATAAAGTGCAGGTCTCCACCAGGGAAGGGTTGTGGCCTCCTGGTGGCGCTATAATAGGCCAATGTGAAAAGGGTGCCATTTCTTCTTACGCCTTGGATGGCAATTGGATGATTTGAGGCATTTTGTTCCAAAAATTTGTTTTGCAAAAATCCACCTGTTGGTGGTGCTATAACAGGCCAATGTGAAAACGGTGGGATATATTCCTCAGCCTAGTAGAAAAGTCTGTGAAAGATTTCACGTAAATTGCATGCTGCAATCTGGAGGAGTAATATTAAAAAAATGTGTTTTACAAAGGTTGGCCTCCTGGTGGCGCTATAACAGGCTGTTCTTGAACATTTGGGGCAGAGGTTCATCGTTGGCATCCAGGGAGTGTGTGTGCAAAATGTAGTATCGACCGGGTTAACGGTGCCGGAGATTAGCCGGAGATTAGCTGTTAACAGACGCACACACAATCCTGCAAACTTTGAAAGCCAATGTTAGCCAATTAGGATGGAATATGAAATATCGGACAGATCCGTCTTGAACACATGACTAGAGATACTGTGTAACGATTTGCGGGACTTTTGGACAGAATCTGGAGGAGTAATATCCAAAAATGTGTTCTCTCCCCATGCCTTCGGCCTGGTGGAGACAATAAATGTATAGTTGCACCTCTCAGTTCACAGTGACACAGGTGTGATTTTTTAATACTGAAAGCCAATTGTAACAAACATAGCCTAGAGAACCAATCATTTCTAAAAAATGAAAAAAGATTGTGAAGGAAGATCATAAGACACATTATTAGTAATAATGAAATGAATGAGTCAGATCAAAATGATGTGTGTGCGGCACGTGTGTGCGTGTGTGTGTTTGTGTGCGTAAATGTGCATGTCTAATAATCATGACGTGGGAGTAGATGGATTGGTGCCCAGCGTCTGCACATGAGCGTGGGCTGGCATAAGACGTGCATGTGCAGCGTGGGATTGATTTCAGCCAGAAAGCCTTGTGGCCCACACACTGTAATGGACCACACTTCTAGACACTTCCATCACCACAAGTTAAAGGGATACATCGCTTTCAAAAACGTCTTTTTTTTAACGTCTCCTCTGGCTTTTAATTGTGAGCTCCCCAGACAGATTTTATATATGTTGCTTGGTTCGTATAATATTTGATGTTAATTTGATCAGACTAAAAAACAGTCTGGGGCCTGAGTAGACATTTAAAGGGCATTTTGTAGGGCGGCTGTGGCTCAGGAGGCAGAGCAGGTCGTCCAATGATCCCTGGGTCGGTGGTTCGAATCCCGGCTCCTCCTGTCCACATGTCGAAGTGTCCTTGGAACCCTGAACCCTACATTGCCTCCAATGAGTTGGTCAGTGTGAGCTCGCCACCATTTGTGTGTGAATGTGGGAAGTGAGGACGCCGCTTCACCTCCCAATGAATGAACCATTGTAAAGCGCTTTGAGCACTTGGAAAAGCGTTATAAAAATGCAATTAATTATTAAAAAAGACGTTTTTGAAACAAGCGATGTAGCCCTTTAACTTGTGGTGATGGTACAAGTCTGTCTAGAAACAACGTGTGGGACATTATGTGGCCCACGATGCTTTCTGGCTGAAATCAATCACACGTACAGTTGGAGGCCATCGATATTGTCCTTTTCTTTTTGCTGAGGACAGTTAACCCATTTTGGGCGGGAACCCCTTTTGGTGTTTTAAACATTGTTATAATTTAGCTATTGAAAAATAGCAGATCTACAAGCTCATAGCGCGCCACCGAGTGGCGCGCTACGAGCTTGTAGGTCTGCTATTTTTGAAAAATCGTGAAAATATTTATTTCAGAAAACTGGAGGATTTAGAAGGATTTTTTTTAAATGTTGAGGTCAGGCCTAAATGGGTCAAATGATAAGGGACAATATCGGTGGCACCCAACTGTACATGCACGTCTTATGCCAGGTGCACTTTGCTACTCGAACATAGCCATCCTATTTACTCAAGTAGCTGCTAGACAGCAGACAGTTTCTGGATTTGACTGTGCATGTAACAAGAACATGATGATAGAGTTGCACACACATAATGACTGCATGTATACATACATTACTCTTTGTGTCTCTGTGTGTGTTTAGAATAGTGTACAATAGAATAGAATACAATGGAGAGTCCTTAATGCATCAGAGCAGATTGTGTTAGATAACAACCATACTTGATGTACCTGTCTAGCCTGGCTAATAAGCCAGACTCAAATCACACTGTCGTGTGGTATCCGCCGGCAGGCAATTTCTTTTTGCCAACGGCTGATTCGGTCTGGCTTATTAGCCAGGCTAGTACCAGGCTGTCACCCACAGGCTAGTACCAGGCTGTCACCCACAGGCTAGTACCAGGCGGTCACCCACTCGTTTCTTCTTCTTCTTCTGAATACTAATGAGAAGCAGATTTAACCACTTAAGCCCCATATACGTTTTCGTATGATAGCTCAGTGTATATCACAAATAATGCAATAATAAGAGGTATTTGCTACTACTAGTTACACCTACAAGTTTGGTGCTGTTCGGAGAAACCGTACGCCTCGCAAATCCGAGTATGTTACATTTGTGACGTCCACCCACCCCCAATTTTAATATACCATTCCCATTGAATTTCCTTTCTAATTGAAATAGAAATACAACAACCCCCCCACCCCTCCCTCCCACACACATACACACACTCCTCAAAACACACTCACACACAAACTCTACCCTCACACACACGTGCCAGCCTGCATGTGCGTCACCCTCCATTTTCACGGCTTGTCATGAAGTTATTGTCTGTAACACTTTTGCCCGTTTATTACTGCATTATTTATGGAGCCAGAGATGTTGTGGAGAAGTCCATTGCTTAGCAGCAGACCAGTGTAAAACTCCATTGTCTCTAAATGTAGCAGCGTGAGCATCGACCGCAGTGGCGTGCACAGATAGACACTAGGGGGTACTAGAGCACCCCCTGCCCTTTTGGCAATGTGCCCTTTTGGAAAAAAAAAAAAAAAAAAACTTTTTTCTTTTTTTTTTTTTTTTTCGATTTTTCAAAAATAGCAGACCTACAAGCTCGTAGCGCGCCACTCGGTGGCGCGCTATGAGCTTGTAGATCTGCTATTTTTCAATAGCTAAAGCATAACATAATGCTAACACCAAAAGGGGTTCCCGCCCAAAATGGATTAAGGCAACCGGCCGGTTCCACGCGCTGCACAAGGTGCCCTTTTTTAACTTGAGCACCTGCCCCTCTAAATGTCTGTGCACGCCACTGATCGACCGTATGATAGAGACAAGTCAAAGGCTACTAGGCTAATGCAGTGTAATCAATCAAAGCCTAGCAGCAGTGTAACTGTGAACAGGGACAGCATGATGGTAGTCTAATAGAAACAAATCAAATGCTAATGGGAGCTCCATCCCCCCTAAATGTGTCATTGTGAACATCGACCGTATGATAGAGACAAATCACAGGCTATTGGAAAACTTGGTCACTTAGCAACAGTGTGACTCTGAACAGTGACTGTATGATTGCATAGAGACAGAACAAACTTTATCGGAAAACATCTAAGCTAGTATACGATCACCAAAGTTATGAGCCGGTTGAGACATTCTCTGGTGTTTTGTTGCCATAGGCCATGTTAGACATCCCACATCAGCAACACTATGGTATAACAAAGCTCCATAATTATACAGTCTGCATAAGTGTATTGCAAATATTATTATAGAGTCGGGGAGAGTTTGAATTTGCTGCTGGTTCTGGCTCGATATGGCATGGGGTGAAAAATCTCTGCCCTAAAAATTCGGCCAAGCAGAGATTCAGTTTCTCCTCCCGTTTGTGTGTGTGCGTGCATGGATCTGTCTGTCTGTGTGTGCATGACTAATCTCAGAAACTGTTGGACCAAGCAGCACCAAACATTTTGTGCATGCAGCCAGTAGGCCAAGGAAGTACTTCCACCCCAAATTATTCAATTAGGTGTCATGGTAGTGCTATACCAGCCCACTTTACATTTTGAGCATATATCAAAACGTACAATCAAAACTTGGATCATGATGCAACTCCCCATATACTGTGTAGTCCACTCCTATATGGACCTATCACCTATGTCAAATACACCTAAGTGAATAATTTGGGGTGGAAGTACTTCCTTGGCCTACTGGCTGCATGCACAAAATGTTTGGTGCTGCTTGGTCCAACAGTTTCTGAGATTAGTCATGCACACACAGACAGACAGACATGCGCACGCGCGCACACACACACACACACACACACACACACACACACACACACACACACACACACACACACACACACACACACACACACACACACACACACACACACACACACACACACACACACAAACGGGAGGTGTTACTGTTGCTAATCATTTCAGACAACTTCGCTCTCTCCTCAGCCTCCTCACTTATTAGTCACTGTCTGTTACCTAGAAACAAGACAGAGGGAGGGAGATTTATGTAACCTTTTAGTGTGTGCCTGTAAGGTCTAGCTTGACTCAGCAAAATACACAATCCAACTCTTACAGCAAGCAAACCAACAAGTTATAAATAAAACAGTGACATTTCACTTGTGTTTTGACTACTGTGCTACTGTGTGATATTGTTGATCATCACAAGCTCTCACATGCCTAACTAGAAAAAAGTGCCCCTCGGACACATGGATCTCCATATGTGGAGCTGATTATCATCACCTAGATCTCCATATATGAAGATCACGACACTGACCTCATCAAACCCTGGATAGCCATATATGGTTTGACATATTAGATCTGCATATGGAGCCGGCCAGCAACTACAAACCTTTTTTTTTATATATATAATTTTTATCCCACGATTTTGTAACCCATTTTTCACCCCTGTGTCAATTATTGAATGTGATCCTGCAGGCTCTACACACCCTCCGCCAACCTGGGGAGAGCAACGGACTTGAACTCATGCTTCCTTCATGCATGAACTCATGCTTCCTTCATGCATAAGTGTCCAAGTTGCTCCTTTACACCTGACAGGGGGGAGTTTCTCTGGTTGGACGTAGCGCGTGGAAGGAACACGTTATTCCAACCAGTTCCTTTCCCCTCCATCAGGCGCCCCGGCTGGCCACGGGGAGGTAGTTTAGAGACCAGGATTACTGCATGTTTTTGTGAGGGTACCTACCCTAGGGGACACATAGGGAGAACATGCAAACTCCACACAGAAAGGCCCTTTCGCCAACCCCGCTTCGGGTATGGGCAGTGATGAATCGGAGGAGAGGACACGCCGCCAGCACCCACAGCGTCCCGAGCGGGAATCGAACCCAGGACCTTCTAGCTGTGAGGCAACAGCACTATACCGACTGTGCCACCGTGCCCCCAGCAACTATACATCTGACCTCAGATTAATAGTTTAACTCCTGCTTCTCAACTGTGCCGTATTAAGAAGCTCTGTTGTTTCAGCGCAAACTCACCCTTTAGGGCGAGATTGCTTCGCGCCCTCAGGGTGTCTGGCGTCTTGTACTGGCAATTGCGAATGTAGATTTTGCAGATTACTATATGAAAACTTGCAAAACCTTGTTGTCGTTCCGTCACAAACCCTGTACACTCAAGACACGCTCCATATATGGCCAGTACGCCCGCATACGCCCGCATCATCGCCCGCATCATCACACAAGCCTGAGGCATTATAAGAAGATGTTTGCACAGTTGATCCTGAGGCATTAGAACACATACCGCACAGTATACACACCAGGGCAGCCCTCATAACGTGCTTCCATGCCACGAGTCCCATGTGATGACTCTTCAAACATCCGTTTTGTCTCTCCGATGCCAGCGTTATCTAACACCTGATTTATGAGCTTTGAGTGCTGCACACCAAAAACAGCTAATCTACAAGCTCACAACATGTCACACCGCAATATTTTGTGAGCTGGTAGATCGCTATTTCCGGTGTGCAACACCACCGGGCAACCATGTATAAATCAGACCTACTTTCCCTCTTTCAACTTTTTTATTGTTGTCATGACAGACTGTTGACCTACTCCTGTGCAATTTACTACAAAATATACTTATGTAATGTGATTGACACAGTTTGGTCATTTCTATGTGTGTTGTTGACTAGATTATTATGAACTGTCCTGGTGTGACAAAAAGCTGTGTGACTATACTTCAACGTGCATGTGTGTGTATGCGTGTGCGCGTTCATGCGCGCGCGCGTGTGTGTGTGTGTGTGTGTGTGTGCAAAAGGACAGAAGTAATTACTTACATATGACTTACAAAACATGCTGATGGAAGCTATAAGACAGACAGACGGACGGACGGACGGACGGACGGACGGACGGACGGACGGACGGACAGACAGACAGACAGACAGACAGACAAATAGGGTGACAGGCAGATATAACATTCACACATTTACTGTAGGCCTAGCGTTTGCCTAAGCTGGGTAAATATTAGCTCTGAAGATAATATCCAGCTAATAACCCATTATATTAGATAATATCCAGCTAATAACCCATTATATTCTATTTTTGATGAAATAATAAAGACTGTTTAATGTTTGCTCATGGTCAACTCATACTGTACTACTACAGTATTTGAAAAATACGTTTAAGAGGCTGTATAGTACACGGAAACAACACTCAAATGACTTTTGAATTAGAAAAGTACATGCCGACCATACATATTTTATTTTTCCCACACAATTATTGGGAAGCAAATGTTATATTGGTGAAGACCCCCAAGGAAACTAGTTCCTGAAGAAACAAATAAAGATGTCATGCAGGTCACCTTAGCCAGGCAATTATGCAACATTCTGATGCTGTGTGGAACTATACACCCCCTGAATGACGATAACGGAAGTTGTCATCTGTTGAATTTTCATTTCTAAGCAACAAGCTATATAGACTTCTTCAACTCCAAAGACGAAATGGAAGTGGTGACGGAAGGACTTGAAAATGGTGTGATTCAGCAGTCTGACTCAAGAGACTATGGTCACATTGATTCAAATATCAAATAGACCATTCTTCTTACTCTCCATCTTCCATCTCTCTCTCTCTCTCTCTCTCTCTCTCTCGCTCTCTCTCTCTCTCTCTCTCTCTCTCTCATGCACACACACACACGCTCCTCTGTAATGTTTACCAATACGGGTATTTCATCCTACTGTCTTCCTATTGTGTGTGTTCTGGTTGGTTTAAATACACACGCACGCACGCACGCACGCACGCACGCACGCACGCACGCACGCACGCACGCACGCACGCACGCACGCACGCACGCACACACACACACACACACACACACACACACACACACACACACACACACACACACACACACACACACACACACACACACACATTTAATCATTTATTTATGTCCACATAAGAGATACAATACAAGGACACAAGGTGCTGTACAGAATGCAGCCAGCAAATCTCGGACTTCAGGTGTACAAGTAACAGTGTCTTCGCTATATTTGGCGGCCGGCTACCGATAGTAGAAGAGATTGCACAGAATTTTGCAAGCCTTTAGCTGCTTTTTTTGGCATCCCAAGTTGTTGGAAGCCTCTTACAACCAACCTATGTACATGTCCTAGGCTGCCAAAGATAAACACATGTTGCGCCTATATAGCCTTGCTCTGTGATGGTCTGGAGGAGCGGCAGGTATTTAATGACTTTGGTCATAAAGGCTTCTTCTAAGATAGAATCAAAGGTGCAGGCCACTTCAAGATCAGGATTTTCAGTACAGAGTTGAAACATGGAAGGTTTGACACAGGAATGTTTGTACATTCTCACAGACAGTGTAAAATGTTTAGATATGTCTTTTGTTATGAGATCAACTATTTTGTCGTGGTGTGCTAGCCCTTTATAGGCATAACAGCCATTCAGAATGTGTGACATGGTTTCTGTAACAAGCCCTGTGGTGTGATGCAAGCAATGAGGTGCATGTGTGGAGGGAAACCAGAGGGAAAGGTTGAGTTTGGTGGGAAGGATCTGTAATCTGGCTTTTACGGTACTGTAAAGCTGATAATGTCCTCATTGAGAGCACTGTTCCTTAGGAATGAGTAAAATGACGTACGCACGCACGCACGCACGCACGCACGCACGCACGCACGCACGCACGCACGCACACACATGTCCAAACACACAAGCCTTTGAGGCACAGAGTAAACATGATCTTGGACAACACACACACACACACACACACACACACACACACACACACACACACACACACACACACACACACAGTATAATGGAAAGCAGGAAATGGAAAGGGACATGCAACGATCATTATGAGCACATTTCCAGTCATTCAGGCACTGATCGGAACACTGAACCGTACTGAACTATCGTACCTTACATCAGTCCAGTTGTCGATATGGAAAACATCCTCATGTCTAAACGTTGGTACCAACGGAAAGAGAAGTCTGTAAACGGCGGGAAAGCCGAGAACAGGACAGTGACGGTAATTTGACGGTAAGTGACCCAGTAATTTGGGTACATTAAGTGACACAAAATAAACACTTGACTGCTGTGATGCAGGGTTTGTGGACAGAGCCCACTTGCGTGCGTGCGTGCGTGCGTGCGTGCGTGCGTGCGTGCATACAGTAAGTATAGGCACAACATAGCCAGTAGTTTGATTGATTGATTATTAGACAGAGATGTAAAACAGTCAAACACAAGATTAAAGGATTGTTGCATTTACAATTTGTAATACATATACAGATGATATAATCACTATTGTCAACAACAGAATGTTGGGTGTTGTCCAACAAAATTCAAAATATCATCACAAAATATAAAACACTATGTACAGAGTGGAAGAAAAAAGAAGGGGGCAGTAACGCACATCCTGTCCTCGGCGTGGTAAAAGGAAAACAAAACCCCATCCTGCATGTTTGCAGGACTCTCACGAGTCCTCCAGTGTGCGTTAGAGCAGAGACACACTGTAGTGTAGTCTGCTCCAGAGAGACCTCTCTGGGCTGTGACGCATTCCCCCTCACAAGACCTCCAAGCCCCATGGCACTGCATGGTCACTTTTCACTGAGTAGACTGAGCCAAATACCACTGTACGCATCAGCAAATACACAGTGGTGGAAACTAAGTACGTACTTAAGTACTGTAGCCCCGAGGTACTCAACGTTTTTGTCTGGGGACCCCCGGAAATGCTTTGGCCATGTCTCGCGACCCCCGCCCTGCCCCCCTTCCCCACCCCCAATACAAACTGACTGCAAAAATAACCTTAATAATAGAGAAAATATATCATGAAATGATGAATGAAACCAGATCTAATCATTAAGGAAAGTTTATGCATGTACTATGTGTACTATGTAAACTCTTAATTTCCATTTCCCAGCCATTCAGTTGCATTTTTTTGCGACCCACAGGTTGAGAACCCCTGCTGTAGGTATTTGTACTTTACTTGAGTAATTCCAATTTCCATTACTTCTACTCCACTACATCTCGGATCCAAATATTGTAATTTTACTTACTTTAGATTATTATTACAAAACAAATATTAACCACTTCAGCCCTATAGACATTTCGATAATTTGAAAATAGTCATCTACAAGTAGTACTTGTAGATCTGCTATTTTCAAAATATTTTTTATGAAAACTTGAAATGGGACATTCTGCATAATGAGTAAGTACTTTTCCTTTGGGTACTTTAACTACATTTTGATGTCAATACTTTACTTTCTACACACACACACACACACACACACACACACACACACACACACACACACACACACACACACACACACACACACACACACACACACACACGCATGATGCATGCACGGATTGGACACATATACACAAAAGAGACATGCCAACATACACATAGTGTAGCCTACATTTACACAAGAGACAATATCACACATACACAAACAAACACAAGAGAGAAGTGTGTGTGTGCGTGCACATGTGCGTGCATGCGTGTGTGTGTGTGTGCGCGTGTGTCTGTGTTTGTCTGCAGGGCATAGCTGATCACCCACATTCACTTCCCTGAGTAAAGACAAAATTGATTAAAATAAGGGAAAAAACACATACACAAACAGACACAATATACAGTCAGGCAGTCAGGCTGACTGCTAGACGTACTTTGTGAAATAATGAAGTGTACTTCAGTATACACGTCACTGTTCACCTTCACTTTGATACTGCAGACCAAATACACTTATGTTTTTCATCTGTGTTTGTGTTGTTATTTTACTAGCTCTCTCCAGATGAGATGGCAACAGCAGGGGAACAGTGGTGGACTGCATGATTTTATCGCACATCGAATATTATTGTACAAACCCATACCATGGAAAAGCATAATGTTTTACGTTTTGATAATTGCAAGGCTTTTAAAAGTCTATGCTGTGTTTGCAAGAGTCTACATCAGGGGTGGGCAACTTTGACGATGGAGAGGGCCACTATATTTCCACACTCACTCCCTAGGGCCATATATTACTGTCGTAGCAAAAATAGCCGATAGACGTGTCAAAAGGTCAGACACCAGAGGGGACTGTGAGGTCTATCATCGGCCAATATGGGAAGTAATCTGAACCCATCGGCCAAAAGAATTAAGAAAAATGATTTCAGCTGCTGAGCTGAATCTGTCTTGGGAGATGAATCGTAGGCAGACCTCACCACTTTTGGACAGAATGTTCTGTCCATCAGGGGAAATGTGCGACGGAACACACTCCCAGTCAAGTCTAAGCCGGGAAAGCCCCACCCTGTGTACCTTTAAAACACATAAACAATGGTCAAAAACGTCTCAAATATGTGAACATTGATAAACCATATTTCTTAGATATTTCATGTCTTACATATTGTGCTGTTTTAGATATTTGACTTCAATGACTTGATAGTAAGTAGTTGGGTTTTTTAGACGTGGTATTCTTACATCAACTCTTGGTAGTTATTTGTTTTTTTGTTATGTTAGTATTGTTGAGTTTTATGTGGGGACTGCGAATGGAAATGAGCTTCTAGCTAAATCTGGCATGTTTACATGATTATAGCTGATTCATTTCACTTTCATGTATGGAATGTTCACTAATGTGTCCCGTCTAAAAAGAAAGAAAGAACATTTAGAAAGTGTAGGCAGCGTGTTGTGAAACAAAAGAGGGCAAGTGGACTGGAAACCTTTCATCATTGAAACAATGTGGGGCGGGGGCTTTAAAAATGGTTCTTCTTCAGGCCTAGTTATATTCTAACCAGGGTAACTAGGGTCAACTTGGTCGTCTGATAGTAATTACACTCTCTTCAGAGGTTGCTCATGCACTCCAAGGTACAGTAAAACCAATAAGTCAAGTGGACTCCGAGCATCACAAGGCTTTGATTGTGTTTGGTTCAGGACACTCCCAGAAGGCCTCAAATCCCACCAGCACCAGCCTAAAGTAGGCTGGCTACTCAAGATGCTTTTGGCCTTGAGAGCTCCAAGACTGTGAAACGCCATTGCCATAAGAATTCAGTGTCATCTTTTGGATCAGTGGTTCTCAAACCATATGTCAAGGACCACCAAATGAATGTAGTTGGCCGTCAACCTCCAAATGAAGATATTTCAGTTGCAAGATTTGTGTTAACATGTTTTTTTAAATATTCAAAAATGTTTTCAAGAAAAAAGAAGTTCACAATGCATCTTAATGCAACATTATCTGACCTTGTAGGCTACTTTCAAACAGCCGATATTTAAACGTTGAATAGAGGAAGGGAGCGCTGCCGTGGTCCTTTGTTTGTTGAACTGAATACAGGTGCTCGTTGGCGAGGTTAAATCATAACAATAAAGAAGAGGATCCAAGACACTCTGTTCCAGTGAGGTGAAGAAAAGCCTTTTTATTTGGCAAAGAACATTACAAAAAAGGAGGACCAACGCGTTTCGGCACTCAGCCTTCGTCAGGGTCCGAAAGCCGATATTTAAAATTTGAACTGTGCCTTTTCATAACAGACTAAAGTGAGATATTAAATTGTACAGTGACAAAAACATCCAATAATGGACTCTGAAGAAGCAGCCATGTGACATTGAAACCTGAAACATCCGTCCTGTAAATGGTATAAAAGCAGTGTTTATAGGTCAAGTCTTCATTTTCCACTTATTCAAAGACCTTTGCCTTTGTGTAATTTCTGTTTCCAATGTAGAGTCACATTTGTGTCACTGTTATTGTCTCCACCAGGCCGAAGGCATGGGGAGAGAGTATGTTTTGCACTCCGTCCATCCGTGTGTGTGTGTCCGTCTGTGTGTGTGTCCGTCCGTGCCGAAGGCATGGGGAGAGAGTATGTTTTGCACTCCGTCCGTCTGTGTGTGTGTGTATCCGTTACCAGCTAATCTCCGGCACCGTTGGCCTGTTTTGAACAAAAAGCCTCAAATCATGAACGCAGCGTGCAATTTACGTGAAATCTTTCACACACGTTCCTACTAGGCTGACGAATATATCCCACCCTTTCCACAGGTGGATTTTTGCAAAACACATTTTTGGAACAAAATGCCTCAAATCATCCAATTGCCATCAAAGGCATAAGAACAAATGGCACCCTTTTCACACCAGGAGGCCACAACCTGACCTGCCCTGGTGGAGACCTGTGCCCCGAGAGGCACTTTGTCTAGTTTTATGTTTTAAATTTGTATGGAAGCATCCATACCGTAAGCACCATTATTACTCTGACCCCAGTCTTTGATACAAGCTGTGTTGATCTTATAGTTTGAAAATAAACCGGCTGATGTGGGAAAATGTTTTTTATGCTATAGGCCTACTGGGTTTGTTGTGTCCGTACGTACGGTGTGGCGGTGTGTAACATGTGGGGGTGACCTGAGCTGCTTGAGCTGTCATAAGCACACATGCACGCATGTGCGCATGCACACACCAACACACGCACGCACGCTTGCGCACGCTTGCGCACGCACGCACGCACGCACGCACGCACGCACGCACGCACGCACGCACGCACGCACGCACACACACACACACACACACACACACACAGTACAATAACTGAATCTCAGTAATTGGGTGGACAAATGCAAGCTTACATGACAAGACAGAAGTCAGATGCAGCAGCGAGAACAGACAGATAGAAGAACCTCACCTAGCTGCACCCATCCCATAAATTAGGCCTAATTACACTGCCATCCAAGGCTTGTTTTTCCCATTAAGACATCACACTCCACCAGCTACAGCGAAACAATACAAAGATTCAGACACAGCATGATGCACCTATGTGCATCATGGGTTGAAATCTGGCTCATGACTTCCTACTTATCTCTTCCCCTTTACACTGCCTGGCCTTCCCGTCATTCTTTCCCACGCTGATCAATGAAGCTCAAGTGATCTAAAAACATTTTAAAAACTACAAAACATCAACAACAAAGGGCTCCCTTTTGGGAATTTGAGTGACTTTGACTGGAGGGGATCTTCAAACACAGTAAGCTACACAGCACAGTAAGCTAGCTTGAGGCAAAGCAGATAAATAAACTCATAGAAGATGGCAGAACAGCAGAGAGAACACACAAAGAGACGCATAACCCCAAGGCTCCCCTGAGTCCCCCAGACGGGTGGATTAGCGCACATGGCTGGCCCAAGAGCTCAGGGGGGTCCTATAAACCAGAACCTTTATGTGAATTCCTGCTGTTATTATTTTATTAACTTTGAATTTCTTGTCAAAGGGGTTAGTCATTCATGTCAGTGACTGAAGGAATAGCCTAAGGCTTCGTACACACATAAAGAACAACTGTGCTGTGCTCTGCCTGTGTTTCATGGCCGCCCCAATGCTTTTCCAATGGAAGTCACGTGGTTTCACCAAACACTTGTTTGATTGCCCCCCCCTCCCCCCATCACACACAACTGTTTGGTCAAACCACGTGACTTCCATTGGAAAAGCATTGAGGCGGCCATGAAACACGGACAGCACAGAGCATGTTGGTCTGATATGTCTGTACGAAGCCTAAACGTTCACTTTGTTGATGTCACAAGAAACACACCGTCATGATACCTTTTAAATGAGTTTCAG
Organism: Electrona antarctica; assembly: GCF_951216825.1. Classification (NCBI taxonomy): domain Eukaryota; kingdom Metazoa; phylum Chordata; class Actinopteri; order Myctophiformes; family Myctophidae; genus Electrona; species Electrona antarctica. Next base: position 11,264,829 of record NC_136805.1, read on the forward strand.
TTGTTGAGCGGTGCCTCCGCTCCAATACGCAGCTCTGTCTGTCTGTCTGTCCGTCCGTCCGTCCGTCCTAGCACGGAAAGCTGCAACACGGTCCACCGGGCGCGTCAGCGTCGCGTCTCCGTCACCGTCAGGGAATGTTCCCTTTTTAATCAATGAAGGGTGGCTCCACTGCCCGCGTTGCGTTGCGTTGACGGAGACGCGACGCGTGCATTCAAATTGAACCGGTGCGTTTTTTGACGCACGCGACGGAGACGCAACGCGCCCGGTGGAGCCCGGCCGTAATTACTCTGTCTCTGTCCGGATGCGGGGCGGCTCGTCGGAAACCGTTCCTGGGGGTCTCGATGTTGCGGGGACCCCCACACGGTACAGTAGCACCGCTCACTTCACACAGGTGTGATTTTTTTTTATATATATATAGTGTAGGACTTTAGAGGGGCATGGAAAAAGAACAGCAGAAGCTCTGAAATCCTGTTGAGATGCAGGTGTGTTGGGTTAATATTGTTTGTGTTCTGTGTAGCCTATGCATGTGCACTGTAGTTCCACTTACAGTTGAAAATAGAACATTGTGGTGTTGACTTCAAGTCAGTGTTCTTTTCCATTACATTTCAATTTCCTTATATCATTATTTTTTTGTTTGTCTTAATGCTTTTAGTGTTTTGTGTACTGTAAAGCAATTTGAATGGCCTTGTTGAAATGTGTTAGTAAAGGATATAAACTTACAACTTACATGAATGCAAGTGTATGTGTATGTGCATGTGTGTGCATGGTGTGTGTGCAATGTGTGTGTGTGTGTGTGCGTGTGTAGTATGGCCCACTGCCATGTAGTTAATAATAATAATAATCTTTATTGTCCCGAAGGATATTTGTCTTCACAATCTGTTCAACACCCACATCAAAAACAACACAGAGCACATAACACCAAGACAATACAAAAACAAAAACATGAGGTCCCCACTGTGTACAGAACCATCCTATCGGCGGGGCAGTTTGTTTAAAGCCGCGATGGCTGAGGGGACAAAGCTCCTACTAAAACGGACCTTTTTCCATGGCAAGGTTCTGTATCTTTGTTAGTTAAAGGATAAGAGATGTGTCATTGGATGTTCCCAACATCCATGTGTGCCAGACGTGTGGGTATGATGAGAAAGACTGATTGTTTGTTTTAATAGCTATAACCTATCAAGAGTAAGACACAGTAGCAGAGAATACCTTGTAAATCAGTGTTGATTGTAGCCTACTCGGTCACTATTAGTGAAACCAACATTACCAGGTCATTTGTGCTGCAGGCAGGGTTACAAATTGATGATACATTAACTGTTAAGATAAGACAAAACAGAAATAGGTCCCAAAATACAGAAAATAAAGAATTGCAAACTTAAATCTGATGGTAGAGGCTCATAACACTGATCAGATGAATGACCAGATACAGAATATCTGTGAGTCCAAACCATTCACAATCACAATGCAGCATACATTGAATGGTATGCAGCCTGTATGCAAATACGTGCATGCTGCATACATACGATCTGCCTGAATATACAAGCGCATAAGGATATATCTAAAAGATATATATATATATATATATATATATATATGAATGCCACAGACGAAAAACAGTCTAAGTCCACACTATTGATCCATAATGTATAAATGATAGATAAGGGTTCAGGACAACGAGGCCTTTTCGTGGAGGGGTCAGAATGAAATTTGGACTTAGACTGTTTTTCGTCTGTGGTACTATATATATATATATATATATATATATATGTGCTCATATTAACAGTGAAAACCCAGGCCAGATTCCAGAACTAGCAGAGAAATCGTTAGGAGCTGTATGGCACAAACATAATACGTGCATGCTGCATACATACAATCTGCCTGATAAGGATATATAGCGCATAAGGATATATCTAAAATATATATATATATATATATATATATATATATATATATATATATATATGCTCATATTAACAGTGTGGGAGTGCTTGTCAACAGCATGCAGGAGAAGTGCACTAGCAGAGAAATCGTTAGGAGCTGTATGGCACAAACATGAGGTAAGACTGCCCCCCTGTGTTAAGCTATGCTTACAGACGTAGTAAGAAAATGCTTATGATAACCACACTAGTTGGAGTGCAAATGCCCTCTCTGCTCTTTATTAGCACACATCTCAATAATATGATACATACATATAACTTACTTGTTGTATCTCTGGTTAAGTTCCTCTCAAATATCAAACAATGTATTGAAGGCTATAACATCAGAAAGGATAAAAGGATATCACCGAAAAAGTCCTTGCAGTCTTGTTTCCATTCAGGTCCTGGGTATTCAATTCATAATCATGACATGGAAAATAACAACAGGGAGATATCTGTTGTAGGCCTACATTCACTGAGGCCCCTTTTCCACAAAAAGGTTCTAGAATAGAACTGGTTCCGTTCTAGATTATTGGAACCTCGGTGCTTTCACGGAACCGGCGGACATTTTTTTGTTCCAGTTCCGAATCAAAAATTTAATTCATGTTCAGTGGAAACACTCTGTACTGGTTCAATATTAGGTGGGGGAAAAAAACTGAACCGGTTCAACCCTGGTGGAAAAGGGGCCTCAGTGAACGAAGAAGTGGCACAGATCCTCTGAACGAAAAGGTTTCTTCTAGCATCAGTACCCATTAGGTTCCTTCAGACCTACTGAAGTTAAAGTTCAATTAAACTTTATTTTTTATATAATCTTGCAATGGTATATTTAGCATGCTCGACGCCACTTTTTTCTCTTTTCTTTTTGGACGTCTCTAAATACTATTTTTAGTCACAAGTCTGTCCCTGACACTCAAGCCAAAATGGCATAGGCACCGTGGTGGTGGAAATCCATATAAGAGTCATCATGGTTTACGTTATGGCAATGATTAATTTAACGTACTTGTCAAAGTTAGTAGTGCTACTGTACTCTACAGGGAGGTGACAACATCACCTGTTTCTTCCCTGACAAACCTTTACAACAGCTGACAATACATTATCCTCCTTATAATGGACATTTACAGTAGTACTATAAATAACATCACACAAGGCAAAACTACTTCCTACTGTACATCTTCTTAGTCTGTCTCTCTCTCTCTCTCTCTCTCTCTCTCTCTCACTCTACTTCTGAAAGTTCAGAATGTTAAAGGATGCATCCTAAGGAAGCAAATGGGTGTATTTCTAGCTGATCTAGGACATAAGACGAGGCGTGGCACAAATTATTATTTTTAATAAATGTATGTGAAGAAAGTTACAGACTTGTCAGAAGCTGTGTAATGTTGGGAGACACAGTATCCTATGGACAGAAATTAGCACCAAAGACTGAATCATTGACACAACAACAGTGTCAAGCATAATGCATACGTCACTGAATGACTTATACATTAAATTGTATTTCCATACAATTTACATTTTGAGTTGTTTTGTCACACAACACGGTCCCGTCTTAAAGTTTAAATTAGCTTAATTCCTAGTGTATTGGCCTGTGTATTCTTTGGAAAACAAAGAATAAGAATGACATACATTTGTATTGTTACGACTTTGTATTACATTCAAGGTTCAATGTTGTACTTTGTTATATCTTGTGTACAGGTACATAAGAGTAACACTTATTTTGGTTTGGCTTCCTACATTGTGTATTACTAAGATTTTTCACATATAGTCAACCACTCCACTATTAACTAATAGTAGCACCTTGTATGTAATTCAGTGTGATGTCATTAAAACACTTCTTCAATATTACATAACATATTCATGAGACAATGGATTTCAACTCAGCCCTTGTTGTAATATAAGATTTATGAGGCACAAACACAGTTTGTTTGCTTGTCGACACAATTTTAAAGTAATACCTGTTCCTGTCAAAATGGCAGTTGCTACACCACAACAATTGGAAGTTGATCGTAAGATTTCAACATAACTAAAACACAAAATTAAGGAATTATTACTGCTAGTCCTCTATTCTCTATGGTATTATAACATTCAGCTGGTCTCCCATGTCTGGGCTAATGAGTGTGGCTTGGAGAGAAAACAGCAGAATTCTGGGTATTCTGTGTTTAAGAGAAGAGAAACACTGAAGTTCAGGTTTCTTCTCTATGAATTGATTCTTCAAAAATAAAATTGCACTATTTTGGGATTCATCACCCATTATCTATAAGACAATTTTATGAGCAACATTTTTAAATAATTTAGAACTTTAAAATTAACTGCAGTGATCTTTCGTACATTTTCTGACAAATACAGTGTTTTGTGGTAAACACAAAGGTCAAGAAATGGGCATTAACAAGGGCACATTCATATTTGTTATGGCATTTATACTAATGATACAATATTCTTATTTAGATGTAAATACAGTATGACTGCTTAACCTGTATGTTTCAATCAATGTTTTTCCATCCACAATATAGTGCATCACAATTTTAAATCTTGTGTTTAAGACAGATGGTTTTGGCAATGTTTTGCATGCATTATTTTATGTGCAGTCCTTAGCCTATATAGATAGATCCGAGCAAACATACATTAGGTCAGGACACTTATTAATATTAAAGTGATACTGTATAACTCGTATTGTTGATATCATCTTTCACTAGCTGATACAGATCATTGTACATGCAGCATGCATGGCATGCATTTGCACATAGGCCTACCTCGAAACTAGGACCCTATACAATTCTTTTGGAGCAGTATGTGATTTTGTTTCGAACTGAAAGAAAAACTAAATATATATACACATTATTAAAATGAATATTACACAGTAAGGGCCAATTCATACTCCTATTTTAGAGCCGAATAAAAGTCGGTTCGGCTCTGTAGAGCCTACAATGTGACGTCATTTGAGGTTCGGGGGGGCGGGTACCGTCCTAAAGTCGGCTCTTCGCTGCTACTGAAAATGTCTGACGAGCCGAAATCATTTCGGCACTACAGCGCCGAAACAGCGGTAAAATAGGAGTATGAATCGCCCCTAAGATTTTAAATGAACCCCACACTAATATGTACACCAATATGACCATATCTTAAAACCCTAGAGACACAAGCATTTTATTTATCTAAAGACCACGCCTGTGATATATATGACCATTCTTTAATTAACAGAAGGTTCCCAGATTCAAATCTGTGTGCACTGTGGGCAAATATTGCCCCACAAAGCTTAATAATGCCTAATTTATCTTCTGTAGTATGATGGTGTTGCAAACTAAAACATTGTATGACAAAGTATAAATCAGGCTTTATAGTCCCTAACTCAGGGCTTAAAGCCAAAAACAATCCCAAGACTGAAAATGTTTTTTTTGCAAATCTGCACTGATCTCAATAAATGACCCCTATGAGATCATCAGGACTGAAATCAGTCCCCAGGACTGAGAACTTTAAGCCCTGCCCTAACTGTATGACTTGAAAAATAAAATTTAAAAATATACTATTTTCTTTCATTCCTTTAAATCTATGTGGCACATTGATGGACAGTATTGTAGCATTTATAATATGGGTCTTAGATTTAGTGGTATGAAATAATGACCATTGACAATTAAAAAAATACACAATATAGAGTTTGTAAATGTGCTCTGAGAATTTGCTTGGATTTCAGAGTTCTCTGGAAGTAGTGTCATTTAGTGTCAGACTGCTCTGATATCAGTTAATTACTCATCAACTAATGTTCCCATGTTCATCTTTTAAAATTAATTCAAATCAACATTCGTTCATCCCATGGATAAAAAATATTATTACCAGTTTTCTGTACATAGATGTGTGATAAATCTGTCTGTAGTACCAGACATTTTCAATTACTTCCGGCGCCATTTGTTCAGAAGGACAACTTTTTCAACCAAGGTTCATGTTTTAGGTTGTATTAGAAAGTAAAAGATGAGTGTTCATTTTTTTTTCATTTGCCGCTTTCTTTTACTTTCTCTAATAACAACCTAAATTCCTAAAACATGAACCTTGGTTGAAAAACAAAAACAAAGTTGTCTTAAGACAACGCAGCTTTTCACTCAGACTGAGCAAAGTGCTCCGAATTTTCGTACGATGCTGCTCTGCATTTCTGAAGACCAAATAGCACCCCGGGTGGGCTCCAGCACTCTCAGAGCGTATTTCCGAATGCACCCTTTGTCTTTGAGTGCAGCGCTGTAAACTATTTAGTCAACTCACATGCACTGATGCACACCACTCAAAACAGGCTAATCTGCATTATCTAGAACTCGATGACGTTCAAAACAATAACAAGAATTTATATGCAGCTTATATGACCAAATGAGAAAACTAACATACTCTTTTATACCTGAAAGTGTGAACAGACAAAATTATTATACTTATTTTGTTGTTGCTTCAGGTCTCTCTTTGCATTGCTTGTGTCCGTTTAGTTCTACCTGCTTCATGCATCAGTATAGTTGTCAGACAGGTGTTTGAATGTCCTCTCCCATCTGAATCCGAAGATCATCATCATAGTTGAATTATTTTGTGATTTCCTCAACTTAAGTATTCTTCATACTAATTTGGCTTCCTTGATTGTACTTTTTTTTGTATCCCCCTTCGTCCCAAACAAATTGTTTCTTAGTGAAGACTTCACTCCCTCTTGTAACGCTCATCCTCCATGGTCCTCACAAAGGCCCCTCCCTGCCTTAGTAGCATAAGAATTTGCAAAGTCAAGCTACTAACACAGTGGGTTGTGGGAAATGGAGTCGCTGTCCCTCACTGCTGCCTCTTGCTGTCCAGGATGGCTTTCCAGTCGTCGTGCCAGGAGAGCAGGCGTCTCTGGGACGGGCAGGGGGGACGGTGCTTGTTGTGGCAGGCTGAGAACAGCACATGCTCCCATGTTGGTGAGGGATCCACACCTGAGAGAACAGGAGAGCAGAGGAGAATAGACCTATTACTGATCCACACCTGATAGAACAGGAGAGCAGAGGAGAATAGACCTATTACTCTCCCACCAAAGTAGCCTGACGTTCAGCCTGAATTTTCATTTTGTTTCACTTCATTATTCATAAGAACATATATTTTTTTAATGGCCGTGGCTAGCGATTCAGGGGCTGGAGCCAGTCTACCGCCAAAGGCAGATCTCACACAAAATCTCCACACGAAAACCCCAAATCACCAAATACAAGACAACACCACAAGGTGTGACACCTACCTAGTGCTGTCACGAAATATACGCATTTTACATGATGATTAATAGTCACAAATAATTGCAATTAACCATTCAATTGCGTTTTTGTTGCTGAACAATTCTGTTTGGCTTTTAGGCTGCACAGGGCAGACATGACAAATAACCTAAAGAAATGATTGACATAAAAACATTAATTTGTTTTAAAATATATGAACATTTTTCAACATTTGTGTTGGCACGATTGTGCCAAATATTTGTGATTATCTCAAATAATTGTGATTAGACGATTAGGTAATAATTGTGACTATACTGTGTGAACGGCTCTTGGTTAATAAATGGCTTAGCTGTGTGATCGCAGGTAAAAAGTGAAAATCCAGGTCAAGAATTGAATACGGTAAAACCATATGGCATAATAAACCCTGTCTTGTTATTTTACATTCACTCACACTTTGGATTAAATCCCAAGTCATCAGAGGTTCCTATGGGTAACTGGTGCATTTATATATAGATCCAAATCGCTTTACATAGATTGTGCATTACATTCACCCATTCACACACACATTCACACACCGATGGCAGAGGAAACCATGAAATGCACCAACCTGCACATCGGGAGCAATTAGGGGTTCAGAGTCTTGCTCAAGGACACTTCAACACTAACTCTGGGGGAGCCCGGGATCGAACTGGGGTTCCCATCCGACTGCTCTACCGGCCACTCTACCCCTGAGCCAATGCCGCGCCCTAAACTATTGAAATGCTTGGGTTTGCCTGCCATTCTATACATTAAATCTGTAAGTTCTATGAGCTCAACAGTGTGCACACACTTACCCAAGATGTCTGGTTTATCATCTATGAGGATGTCTCCAGTCACTACAGTCTTGTCTCTAGTGAGAATGACCTGTTCCAGAAATTCAGGACCCAAATGCTTCTCCACCCAGGCATACTAGAGGGAAACACATGCATGTTTAGACTTTAATTACACACACACACACACACACACACACACACACACACACACACACACACACACACACACACACACACACACACACACACACACACACACACACACACACACACACACACACACACACACACACACACACACACACACACACACACACACACACACACACACACACACACACTTCAGTTTGCAAAGGGAACAGAATGTATTGGAGCTTACCTTCTCATGGGGACAGTGTTTGTAATATTTTATAGGGCTGGTGCAAATGAAGACATCTGTGCTGGAGAAAGAACAGGAAAAAAAATAATTAATTGCATGAAAAGAAATAAAAAAAATAATGACTCATCATAACTTCATGTTGCGGCGTTCAAAGTATGGGTTTTATGCCGTTCAGACTATGGGTTTTATGGGCAAGTCTCCACAGCCAATCATGAAAAAGTGTCCACTAAATAAGGTCGTATTTATGGTCGCTAATAGAGAAGTAGCAAATGTCTCCACTTTATTAAATTAGAAAAAAATAGATGTACCCTGAAAGGCTCTGTATCCAAATTTGAAGACACATGGGGCCCCTTCCTCGCACTGGTAAATGACTTGCAGTTCCAAACTATTCCAGATTGATTTGTTTAATCCCGACGCAGCTGGGTTGTCCAGTATATTTATTATTAGGAACCATGTGTGGGTGCACTGCCATGTCCATTATGTTTTGGAGGGGTGACCAATGACCATGCCATGTTGTGTCTTGTCTTGTCTTGTCTTGCCTTGTCTTGTCTTGTCGTACGTTTGTCTTGTTTTTGTTTCAAAACTTGATTCAGGTTATGTGGTTTGTAACTATCAGTGTCACTTCCCTGTTAGCATAGGACTATACCATTTATTTTTCTTTTATGCTACCACAATATTTTGCATATAGTGGTCACGACATTTATATGTACATGTTATCTCTTTGGTATGTTCCGTATGGGTGTGTCACATATATTGTCATATTATTTGATTTACTGTATACCCTGAAATCTTGAATAAACAAAACTGTGAGAAGTAGCAAATGTTGTCCAGGCTGCTTTTCAAGGCCCTGGCAAAAATAAAAAATCACACCTGCGTGAAGTGAGGAGCACTCTTATCATCATACATCATCTAATTCCGGCCAATCACAATTTGCGTCCTCACTTTTCCGTCTTCACTTTTGTCTTCCATGTTTGTGTTTTGTTTACACAAACCCAGAAAGCTGGGCATAGGAGGGCCCCTCAAAAAACGACGGCGAACGAGAAGCCGACGGGCCACCGATGGCCGGTAATCGCCACCAATGATGCGTTCAGTGACTTCCGACGAGCGCTTCCAAACTCCAACACTTAGAAATATAATCACCTGCACAAAATTCTAGCTTGCCCTACAGCTGACATTTCAGCAGTAGTTCTTCTCCAGCCCAGGTAAAATTGTCAAAGGTAAACAACATGTACAGACTTACTTGTCCATACAGGCCATCTCTTTGACAGCATCCACACCTCCTGGCAGAGGGTCCAGCTCTGAAAAGAAATCTTTGGACTCCCAGATGCTAATGGCCTTCGCCTAGAGTCAACATTATACACAAATACAGTATTTGTAATGGAGATATGTGCGGTTGTATGCAAATGTCCTTCAGATAGAGTCGGGAGACACAAGTCCAGAGTTCATGTTGATGATTAGGTGTGTGTGTGTGTAGAGAGAGAGAGATAGAGATAGAGAGAGAGATAAGGAGATACCCAAGGACATAAGTTATCCACCCAGAAAGATTATGTGACACGACTGAACCAACTGCATAACACTAATAATTCATTCTTGTTACATGACTTTTATTTGTTTCTTGTTGGTCAAGTAATTGACCAACAAGACCAACAAACCAACTAAATACAAATAAAATGCTGTAATTATTACAGCATCCTGTGATCTGTCATTTCTGAGTACATTAACCAGTGTACATTAACCAGTAGGCTACTTATGACAGCTGCTATAGATACCACTTTGAACCAGTGAAATTAACTTGTTTTACTACTTAAACTATGGGAATTATTCCATTGGCTCACGATACATTATGCTCAACACAACAGAAAGCAATGTGTTTATTATTACCACTAGTAGTAGTAGTAGTACTAATAATAATCTATTTGAAGGGTACATAGTGTCGTGTCAGTAACTTACACACAGGTCGGTCCTGAGTTGCCCATACTGAGTTGACACCCAGAAGCCTCTCCTGTCCTCCAGAGGGATGTAGGGATCCTCGGGGTACCTGGCCTGGTACTTCTTCAGGAAACCCCCCTCGAAGTCTGCCAGAACCCCGTCCATGTCCACCAACACCCGCAGCTTCTTCTTACCCGAAGAGGACATGTTGGCGCAAATCCACTTGAAGGAGCTGTTCTTCTCTCTGCTGAGTAGGCGCGTGATCCTTGGCAGTAGTAGGGATGACATACTGGTTGACTCCTCGTTTTGTTCGAACAGAGTACTGAAATGTCAACTCTGTCAAAACGGCCCGTTGAAAGTCCGCATCAAAGTTTAAATTGGCCACAGATTGTGAAGCATTACGGAGTTTCTTTTTGTCGTTTGTCATACAACAATTTCCTTTGCAATGCAAGTGGAAGTTGTACTAGTCATTGCAACCAAGGTGCTGTACAGCAGAGAGGGTTTTAGCTGTCAGGCTAGCAGGTCAAATGTGTCACCAATGTGTATTTGAAGCACACTGTAAGGGTGGGGTGGGGGTTGTTTACATGGTTCTCACTTCTCTGTGTGTTTCTAGGTGTCCGAGCATGTCATCCAGCCAGGACATTAGGACAACGCTCCTGGCAGTCCTGTTATGTAATAATAGATGTCACAGCGGGTGTCTCACTCTGACTCCCTGTCCACCCAGCACCGCCACGACACCTACTCCTCCTGTAACTGTCAGCTGGGCAAGGAACCCCCAGGAACAGCCTGTACATTCCAAGCTGCACCAAAGATGGCATGGGAAACAAGATCCCTCACTCACCCCACTGTTCTCGGTTGTTCTGCATTTGGCTGATGTTAAAATAGAATGTTAATTATTCAAATAAAATAAAAAGTAAAAAAAATCATGTAAAAAAAGTGTTTATTCTGCAATTTTCTCCTGCACGTTGTCAACTGCTCACCCCCTGAGATGTGTTGTATTTTTACAACATCTTTACCATAGTTATGATCTTTACTGAGCTGAAAACATCACTTCCTGTATTTATTCCGTCTTAAAGGGATAGAGATTATCTTCCAAGATTCAGTTCTGTAGCAGGCGGATTTGTCTTTTAAACTTGTTGTGCAACAGTGCATGTCTAATTTATGTTGTGCGCTGCCGTTCATTTCGCACTACGGACTTAGTCTGAAGTAAATACTACTATTATTATTATTATAACACGGGTTGGTTCATTGATCTAATAAACTGTGGCTCTTTAAGAATCTAATGTTCCGATCGTAAACGTTGCACCCCGTTCTAGTCCCGAACAGTCTCGCGATACCTTACTCCCAGTGGCGGCTGTGTGGCCCCCTGTCTTAGTCCGCACGGAGTTGTTTCTGACGTTTGAATGAAAAACAGTGTGCATTACCTCCACTTCGCACCGATGAAATAATGGCTTCAGCCTTGGAGCAGTTTGTGAACAATGTGCGGCAGCTCTCCGCTCAAGGTAGGGACACTAAACTTGACCTAAGTTGTCAGACGAGCTGGAAGTACTAGCTAGCATGCTAGCTAGCCATATGCTAACCAGTGCCTTGCCGATGCTAGGCAGCCAAACTACACAGATCCTTCTTTTTTGCTTTATCATGTAAACAGACTGATTAAAATGCATTTTCGGGACGCGAGACTTCGCCAAAGTATCCCCAAAGGATGCGTTATTACACGGGTGTGTCATGCTATACGCTGGACAACGTAAATTATTGAAAATACTTATAAATCATACTTTTATTTTTTTTATCTAGAAAATAACTGCCTACCGGTAGTCCCGCCCTAGCCGTACGCCATTGGCTAGGGAGAATTATTAGCGAATGTTATTGGTCTAATGTGTAGTCTGTCAAACCTAATGCATCGCCTCTTTTCGCTAATGTTGCAAGGCCTTGACAGGACACTTGACCGCCCGATTTATTTTTACTGAAGTCTGTTTATACTCTGAGTCTGCCACAGACAAACCATCATGATACAAAACCCTCAAATCATTTTGTACCATTCTATAGTACCAATGCTCCCATTCGCAAAACATCATTCTTTCATCACTCATTTGATCACTGAAACGGTTCAAAACTTACCCATTTAGTCCCAATTTAGTTCTTCTATTACATGTTGATGGTACATCTCAGTATGACTAGTACTACCACAGTTTTGTTGGACATGATGATGGCAGTACTGATCATATATATTCTTAATATGGGATGGCATATCTGAGTGGTTTACATCATAAACAATACACATTATTTTTCCATTGTTATGCAGATACACAGTCAGATACACAGTTATGCCTATCTTCCATGGCAGGTCAACAACGCTTCAATTATTTCCTGTTTAGTTAACCGTCTAGCATAAAGAATTGATGGAAATGTATTTCCTCTGTCTCTGACAAAATAGAAATGAGCATAATTGTGCCATATAACTACATTTTCAGATTAAATATTGTCAGGTCTGTTGGCATTTGCCCAAAACGTTGGGTGTCTCATTTGAAATCAGCCCAAACTTTGAGAACCACATTAACAAACTTTTTCAGACACATTACATCATCTAGGAATATATCCAGCATCATCAGATCAATTTTGAGTTTTAAAGAAACCAAACTCACCATACATTAATACATGATGCTTTTATTTATTCGGGCCTTTACTATTTTATTGGTGTCTGCAAAAACACCCAATAGGCTCCAAATTTTACAGAATGTTGATGCTAGACTTTTTGTGCCTTTTAGTTTATTGATAGTTACAGTGAAGACGGAAAGAGGGGGAAAGACATGCAGCAAAGGTCGTCATGAACGGGACTCGAACACACAAGCCAGGCCAGAGCCTATGTGATGCTAGACTTTGAACTAAAACCAGGAGAAGAGAATATCTTACTCATTTAAACTTTACTACACTGGTTGCCTGTCTATTTTAGGATTGATTTGACCTGGTACTTTAAAGCACTTCATGGTCTGGCATGTATTTAAATGTTGTAGTTATTAACCTATGGGAATATGCTGATTGAACCTGAGTTATGAAAACAAAGGAACTTACCATTGCTGTCAGGCAATTTATCGATTGGTCTTTCCATTATTTAAAAGTCACTTTTTGGGTCAGGATTCTAGGAACAGATCAACAACAATATTGTGACATTATTGAAGAAAAAATACTATGCGTGTGAAGTTGACAGTTGATACGAGAACATCAGACAACAAGAGTATTGCACAACGGGTGGTGCGTGTATTCCAAACTTGAATCGTTCCTGACTTGCATGGCCCCAGAGTAGGCCGGGTGGCGTCTAGTTAGTATTACTAATAAGATGGGCAATAAAGGTACTGCCTGCTTAGGGCTCATCTGTGATTATACAGGTACATGGTCAGTCAGACACAAACAAAAGGATGATTTAGTGTCTCCAGTCTGTATTTTTCATCAGATTTCTTTTTCCCTGCCTTACAGGCCAGATGACTCAGCTGTGTGAGTTGATCAACAAGAGCGGGGAGCTGCTGGCCAAAAACCTGTCCCACCTGGACACTGTGCTGGGGGCCCTGGATATCCAGGAGCACTCCCTAGGAGTGCTGGCTGTGCTGTAAGTATCCCTCCCCCACACACACACAGTACACACACACAGGTATTTATTCTGCTATTCTTTTATATATATATAATATATATATATTTTTTTTAGTGGTCAATCCACTGCCAATACATACCATCTTCTTCATGCCAACATTTTTGTTAATTTGTATAAAAGCTTTGAGCTTGCTTGTAGATCTGCTCTTGTCACCAAGAAAAACCGCTGTGCACCGGAGTATAAATCACAAGATAAACGGCATAGGACAGGCACAGGAAAGAAGCCTATGGCAGGCTTTGTAGATCAGCAAAGAGTAATACTATATGGTTTAGGTGTCTAAAGAAATGGTAGCTTGAGCTTCTTGCTACTTGGTAATGTTAGAAGGCAACATTATGATTTGTGAACACACCTATTAGTGTGTTAAATATATTGTGCAGCCTCATGCTGTGTTCAGTTCAGACCACCAGCGAACAAAGCAACAGGCTACTGTCCCTATCATTTTCAATCGAAGACAGGCAGCAAAATTAAGCTACAAACTAGTGATGCACCGAATATTCGGCCACAGAAAATATTCGGCAGAAAATGGCTAAAAATGCATTTTCGGCCTATTCGGTTTCGGCCCGAATAGGCAGAAAATATATCACCGAATAGTGTATGCAATTAATGCATTCAAAAGAGCAGAATAAATGTTTTATGGACCCATAATAGTGATTATTATTTAAGTTAAGTTTTGCCATAACCATTTATTTTGCCATAAATCGGGTAGCTTTAAGGTACGGCCATGACAGCAATGGTAGGAAAAAAGATACATAATATTAATCATATTCGGATATTTGGCATTCGGTTTTCGGCCAACTGTTTCCTATATTCGGTATTCGGTTTCGGCCAAGAATTTCCCTTTCGGTGCATCCCTACTACAAACTGACACCCTGCATGATGGGTGGTGGTACTTGCTTCAAATAAAAGTTGAGACCAGCTCAACGTTTTTCATCACCTCAAAGAGACATGGTGAAAGCGTCAACCAATCACAGTTTTGTTTCACCATTTCCACCCCCCTTCTCTCTCTCCACTATTCCTGTTCTTGGAAGAACTGAAATGGAAGAAAGGCTCATTCTTAACTAGTTCGCTGTGCTATTTAAACCTACCATCAATTACAAATGTCTTCTTTAGAGCATCACTTCAGCTGCAACTTGGAAATAATGTAGCGGCCATGCTTCGCTGTCTTGTAGCTTTGTCTCCACTGCTTGCTGCCCCTTCCATAATAGTTTTTAAACCAGATTTACATAGGAACTGTCGTTCATTTTATGTTGAACCTGGGGTCAGGACATTTATTTTTGGCTTAGGCTTGTCAGTGGTAGTTCTTGCCGCTGTTCTAGCCCATAATTTAGTTTAATTTAGATGTTCCCTGATGCCTTCTTCTTTCTGTATCTGCTCTAGACCAGATCTGTTAACAGCAAACTAAATTGATCCCAGTCTAATTCACATCGCTAGGAAACGCATCTGAATAGGAAAAAAAAAACATTGACCCAGGTTACTCTGGTCAAATTGAACCCATTTAGGACTGAGGGTGATAGATACATTAGCATGTACATAGCAACAAGAACCCCAAAAGGGGTTCCTGTTCTGAATGGGTTAAAGCTAAACATCCAGCAAATTCTACAAATGCTTAAGAAATAGGCTAACTAATGTTATGCAATATGCACTGTAAGTGGCTAGGGATGGGAGAATATACAATATAATTTAAAAACACAATAATTGTATTGAAAAAGTATCACAAATGTTGATAAAAACTTCTTTCATGGGGGGGACCCTGGCGCAAAAACATTGGATTTGAACTTATGGTGGTCCTCCGCCAAATCCACATCAGTTTTTGGGTCCTTGACATGTTGAGAACCACTGCTCTAAATCAAGCAATGCCACTGACAAGCTGATAGTAAAATTATTCAGCAGCAAGATATAGTTTGTTTGTTTCTTAATTTCCTTCTTTTTGTGTGTAGAAAGACACAAATGATAATTTTCTGGCTAATAAATCATGATGTTAACGTTTTTAATTTGCCACATTTGTTTAGCCAATTATAGGGTTATAACACCATATGATTTATTTTTTAACCCACCAACCCACCCATATATAAAGTAATTTACACCTCCCTGCTTTATTTTGTTTCAATGCCGGTCTTCTCTCTATCACTGCAGATTTGTGAAGTTCTCCATGCCAAACATCCCTGACTTTGAAACGCTCTTCTCCCAAGTCCAGCTCTTTATCAGTACCTGCAATGGGGAGCACATCAGATATGCAACAGACACTTGTAAGTGTGAGCACCTGCAGAAGCTTTGCAAGCTCCTTCCACCTGGTTTAACCCATTTTGGGGCGGGAACCCCTTTTGGTGTTAGCATTATGTTATGCTTTAGCTATTGAAAAATAGCAGATCTACAAGCTCATATCTCGCCACCGAGTGGCGCGCTACGAGCTTGTAGGTCTGCTATTTTTGAAAAATCGAAGAACGACTGCCATAGAAACATAGCTTTTTCAGAAAACTGTCAGGATGTAGAAGACATTTTTAGAATCTGATCACAGGTCAAATGGGTTTACCACATTAACCTTAAAAAAATAGCAGCTCTAAAAGCTCACGCGGCTCACGAAGCTTGTAGATCGGCTATTGGTGCTATTTGTCTCACGACAAAGTAGGGTATAAGTGGTTAATAAACATGGCAACAACAAGCTGGTATTTACTGTATTCACAAAATAATGATACAGATACCATTGGATACTGGAAATAATTCAGAAACTTAACTTTGGTCGATTATCAATAATAACAATTTGTATTGTATTTTATATTGTCGTCTATTAGTCACCTTTTACAGCAAGGTATAATTTGTAAGGATCGTGCAATCATGGAATAAGCTAAACGTGGCACCCCCCGAAGATTTCCAAAATCCCTCAATATGCTTCTGTTGGTAATTCCTCTCGTTTTGAACGACCTGCCAGCACAAGCAGGCGTGTGTGACTGGCACCTCAGCATGAGTCCTGCAACTTTGACAGTGATCCGTCTGTGATACCGTTGTGCAAATCTTGCCTGTAAAATTAATGTATGAAAGAAAGCCTATGGTTCCTCAGCGAGGGTGAGGAACCGGTCTTCTTGGTCTGTACCTGGGACTGCACTTGATGCTTGGAGCATACACAAAGTCAACAAAGTTGCAGTACCCATTCTCAGGTCCCATTCTCAGGTCCCAACAACAATATAAAATACATACCAATTGGTATTATTGAAGGGGACAAATAATTGGCTAAAATTAAGTTTCCGAACATTTGTTTTAGGAGTACAGGGTTGGAAATCGGTTTAAAGGTTAAAGGTTGCAGAGAGCAGTAGTGTTCAGTGTTCCGCTCACTCAGATCAGCCAACGCAGGGAAGCTGGAGGTACCTTCACTAAAAACGCCGGGACAACGCTCCACACGTCCCAAACTCTTCTCCCTTCTGGCTCCAAAACTATGGAATGCACTTCCCATTGCAGTCAGAACTGCAGCCTCACTCCCAATCTTCCGCCGTAGTCTGAAAACCCACCTCTTCAGACTCCACCATGGCCCGTAGCACTTGCCCTAGCCTAGCCCCTTAGATAGCACATTATGTAGACTTAGATAGTATTTTAAACAGACTTATAGCTTGTTATGTAGACAGCTCTAGAATTGCACTTTATGTAGTCATAGCACTTTATAGTACACATGTATAATATATTATATAGTATAGTATGTATAGTTTACATAGATACTCCACTGTTACGTTCTTAGTTTACGCATGATTCATGATAACTACTTTTTATACATGTGATGTATGCCATGCTTTTTGTTATTGCTTAATGTAAGTCGCTCTGGATTAAGAGCGTCTGCTAAATGCCTAAATTGTAAATTGTAAATTGTAAGAGTTTATCAAACCATACATTATTAGAAATTAGAATCAAATAATGTAAATCAATTAAATTAATTGCCAATTCATGATTTGTGCTTTATTCAAATCAGTTTTTATCAGATGTTTTTGATAGTAGCCATAAATGGCCTACTAGTGCGCAAGCAGAGCGCGCAAGTACTATATGTCGATCAGTATCGGGTGGATTAAAGGAAATGCCTCTATGTATATGTAATTTGTAAGTTGATTAGCGGTATACTGTGGTTACTTTGCGTATGCCCCGTTTGATGTGTATGTATCGTAGCAGCATATGACGTCGGGGTATAACTGGTACAACTAGCTTTCAATGATGACTTAATAAAGATGTGGATTAAAGGACTCAATTCCAGGGTGTAATTGGTTTTCGATGATGACGTAATGACGATATGTTTTAGTGTCGGGAGGATTAAAGGTAATGCCCCTATGTATACATGTATGTAATCTGACACCACTGCCATATCAAGCACAAGTAGTCATTACGTCATACGCTGGCACGGCACATACACATCAAACGGCGACATGGACGAAAACTATTACTCGCTCTTCTTGCGCAAGTAATAAAAGGTGTATTCTTGCTGCAAATATCATCCCATGTGTGCAAGTTGAAGGTAATTGTCTTCCTCTCTTCACAGTTGCTGGTCTCTGCCACCAGTTGACAAATGCCCTCGTAGAGCGGAAACAGGTGGGTGTGGACAGAAAGCCGTGACATGAGATGGCAGCTTCTATTCTGACTCGGCACATTTTGTGCAGTAACATAAAATGAATCTGCTCTAATGGCTGGTGCTGGAAGAATTCACCACTCTTGCATTCTTTAAATATTTTACTGCATTTTAAAGTGGGGCCAATGTCTTGCCCGTTTCATTTGTGTTTGGACTGTTGTTCAAAGCAGAAGCTGAAGCTGTAACTAATTGTCTTTTTGTCATCTTCTTTGTCATCTCAGCCGTTGCGGGGTGTTGTCGTCCTAAAACAGGCAATCGACAAAATGCAGATGAACACAAACCAACTTACCTCAGTTCATGCAGACCTGTGTCAGGTGAGTCTCCGCTCAGGGGCCTCCGCCTCACCTCACAATGAACAATTCTGCCAAACATCCTGTTTGTTTTTGAGAGGCGCTAGCCCCTCCTATGTCCAGCTTTCCGGGTTTGCGTAAACGCAAACATTGAGACAATTGAAGATGGAAAAGTGAGGACGCAAATTGTGATTGTGATTTTCTTGTTAGGGTATTTGAAGAGCTTGAAACATCACATGGTCCTATGAATTATATTAAATTACTATGGGATCATTTTCTAAAGTTCAGACGTTGCTCTTTTCTTTTGATGGTGTTACGCTGTCCAGTACTGAGCATTTATCGTTTTAGACGTGAGTTCTTTAACACCATATTTCGGTTGTGCACATAACACCACTTTGCTGTTACAACCTGATCCAATGGAACATCTGTGATAGGAGGTTGCCATTTGTAACCTTGATGGTAAATGTCCTCTGAACAACCTACTAACTTCTTCAGGATTTTAGTAGATTATTACAAATCTTACAGGAATCTATGTATTGTATCCCATGATTGTATTCCAATTCTTGGGGTCACGATTTGATTAAAAAAACATTCTCAATTCAAAGTTTATTTTCAGTTTTAAATGATTCTCGATTCCCATTCAAGTTTATCCCTTTTCATTCACAACACTTGCCAATTACATAGACATTGCTCTGAAAATATTTATTGTTTGATGTTAAATTATTAGGCTTGCCTGCTGATCCTTTATGACTGACATTAATTCAGTCCATTCACATTCTCAACTTTCCACATCCCCCCAGTCTGTTTACATTTGCAAATGAGTTCAAGGAACACCCTGAGGAGGGTGAACAAGAGGGTTCGAATCAAGTGTTGCTGTAGATTTGTGGACCATATGAATTAATAATTAATCTAGCCTAATCCACATCACTACAATTTCCATAGATACCTGTCCACGAGGAAGCAGACAAATGCAAGCATGCAACTATATTTCATGTTTTGTGTCGTGTTTTGTCTTGTTCATTCAATGTTTGGTTGATGATGTACACTGCACAGTAGGTTCATTCAATCTGGTCTAAACTCCAGAAGCTTGAACGCAACCTTTCCGTAGATGGCAAAAGGCTTATTTCATGTCGTATTTCTTTCCCTTCTAATTTGCGCTCTCTCCCATATAGCTGTGCTTGTTAGCAAAGTGTTTCAAGCCGGTCCTACCCTTCCTAGAGCTGGATATGATGGACATCTGCAAGGAGAACGGAGCATACGACGCCAAGCACTTTCTATGTTATTACTACTACGGTGGCATGATCTACACGGGTCTGAAAAACTTTGAAAGAGCACTGTATTTTTATGAACAGGTAGGGCTTGCTTACTTGTATCGTTATAATTCTGCCTATATTATATTTGTTCTGCAGTGGATATTTGGATAATCAAATTCCTCTCCTCTCCTCTAGGCAATAACCACTCCAGCCATGGCAGTGAGCCACATCATGTTGGAAGCCTATAAAAAGTACATCCTAGTGTCACTCATACTCCACGGCAAAGTGCAGCAGCTGCCCAAATACACCTCACAGATAGTAGGGAGGTTCATCAAGGTAGGAATAAAATCATAAATGTGGGATGGAGTGTTAAGAATTAAAAATATCTATCTATCTATCTAATATCAAAACAGGTGTCGCTTTCTTAGTATTAGAAGTATTTGGATGTTTGTGTGCATAAATGTTTTATTCACAGATAGTAGGGAGGTTCATCAAGGTAGGAATACAATCATAAATGTGGGATGGAGTGTTAAGAATTAAAAATATATCTATATCTATCTATCTATCTAATATCAAAACAGGTGTCGCTTTCTTAGTATTAGAAGTATTTGGATGTTTGTGTGCATAAATGTTTTATTCACAGATAGTAGGGAGGTTCATCAAGGTATGAATAACATCATAAATGTGGGATGGAGTGTTAAGAATTAAAAATATCTATCCATCTATCTATCTAATATCAAAACAGGTGTCGCTTTTTTAGTATTAGAAGTATTTGGATGTTTGTGTGCATAAATGTTTTACTTCATAATGGTGATCACTATCCCAATTGTCCATCTCTCTGTTCATGATCTGCGCCCTCAGCCCTTAAGCAACGCGTATCATGAGTTGGCCCAGGTGTACGCCACCAACAACCCCGCCGAGCTTCGCAATCTGGTCAACAAACACAGTGAGCAGTTCACACGAGACAACAACACAGGCCTGGTCAAGCAGTGTCTCTCCTCCCTCTATAAGAAGAACATCCAGAGGCTAACGAAGGTGGGTGATGACTGGGAGTGGAGTTTGAGGATGTTTCTGTTTGTGTGAGAGTTGCCATACTGCAACAGAGGTCAGTCCCCGTATGCATGGGGCTTTTTAAAGTGTCCTATAGCAAGGCATTGAGTAACTGTCTACTTATTGTGTAGAGTAATTTATCTAGTCGTGCCAAATTACTACTCATTACCTACACATGCATGAGAGTATATATGTATGACGTTAAACATTCAGCCATGCCTAATTACCTCTACCATACGCAGTTGGGGTGCTTTTCAGTGAAAGGGTGAAATCTTATTGTAGTTGGATCATCAGATTTTTATCCCAACTTAATTTCTACTCTTATACTGGGAGAAGTTGGGATGTGATAGTGGGGAGATCCTTTTGATTCTGGGAAGCAGAAATGCATCTTAAAATCTCTTCTCTGATTTTCCTCCCTCTTATCTTTGTTCAACAGACTTTCCTGACGCTCTCCTTGCAAGACATGGCGAGTCGAGTGCAGCTGTCAGGCCCGCAGGAGGCTGAGAAATATGTCTTACACATGGTGAGTGAACGGGCCCTGAAGGAGCACTGCATGCAAACACATTATATATGATCATAATCTTGGTTGTATGAGCAAGTAACTCAAGGCTGACAGTAATATTCAACTGACAGTACAGGGGGTAAATATAAAGTAAATGATGCTCGGGCTACACTGGGCATATTCCGTTTGTGGAACTTAAGTAGCACAGTGTACTGCATGTACTCCGGTACTCTGGTGGGGGGACCTGTCAGCAGAGATTGTTGGGCAGACGGAGTAAGACAGAGGTTCGACATCCTTCCGGTGGGGGCTCCTCACTGGAAGGTGAGGCAGTAGGATACAACAGCAATGACAACACTTGGCATAACGACTAAATTGGGGAGAAAGGGGTAAAAAGCCACACACACAAGTGACTACCAAAGGGATTGTTTTGTTCAGTCAGAAAATAAACACATTTTCTATGTTTAAACATTTGGAACTTTTGCGTGCAGATTGAAGACGGCGAGATCTATGCCAGCATCAACCAAAAGGATGGTATGGTCTGTTTCCACGACAACCCCGAAAAGTACAATAATCCAGCAATGCTCCACAAAATCGACCAAGAGGTGAGGAGGGGCCGGTCATTGATAATAGCAAATCTACAAGCTCGCAATGCATCGAGACGCATTGTGAGCTTGTAGATCGGACATTTTCACTATTTTGGGGGAATTGAAAGTAGTTAATGTCTGAGTTTTATAAATGTTTAACCAATACAAATATTAACAATGGCTTGTGACTAAACAAACTACATTGGATCCAATGGAAAGCAGGTTATTTCCTGAAAAGTAATAGTTATGGACACCCGACAGCGACGTAATACTGCTAATGTAGTAAAGTGTTTTTTTTTTTACTTTTGCTTTCTCTCCACAGATGTTAAAGTGTATAGAGTTGGATGAGAAGCTAAAGTCTATGGATCAGGAAATCACAGTAAACCCACAATTTGTGCAGAAGGTAGGGACATTCTTACCAACAGTTCTATTACACAATTCTTTACACAGCATTGTTTATAATACACAGATGAACAGTTCTATTGCATTATTCTTAAATATGTAATGTAAAAAATATAATGGGTCTGATGGTCCAGAAAGTCGTCATATTTTTTTGTGAAGGTCTTATGTTGTCATTGTCCCTTGGCTTTATTCTATATAACATTCCAAGAAGGGCCAATGCTATGCCAGTTTTTATTTTCATGAAGGATATGTCTTTTGGAACTAAACTCATACAGTATGTTGCTGTGCTGGTAGTGGGACTCGGGTTTGTATATGGTTGCACTGGGGAAATCTCTCTATATTGTGCAAGATTCTCTGTAAAATAATGTGTTTTCCTGGGTTACTACATGCATCTGATTTAGACTAGGCTGAACTAATAGATTCTGTACCTACATTTACGTTAGAGCTGTGGCCATTAATTTTTACTTTAAAAGCAGAAATAATCATTGATTTTTATTACACATGTGCGGCATTTTAAACACTAAAGTACATTAAGAAGCAATGTTGCAATAGCAATAAAAGTACAAAGAGTTCTTTAACATACAAACAAATGGAAACGTAAGGGAAGGATAAGGATTATGAATGTGTGACTAACATGTCCCCCTCTGCATTTTTCAGAGTATGGGGACAGCGGAGGACGATGTCGGTAGCAAAACATCAAGTTACTCCTGAGAGGCGTGACTGGGGCAGAGGGGGGGCTAGAAGAGAGAATGCCATCGCCACCCAATGCATTCTCCCTGGGAAGACTTGGCTTTTTTTTTTAAAGGGCAAAAACAAACAAACCAACAAACTTTCTAATGCATATGGACATCGGTCAAGGAAAAAAATCTAAATGTGTGGAATGATGATGACGAAATTGGTTCTGCTTTCCTTTCTTCAGTATCTTGAGGATATCATTCAAAACAAGATGCTTTACAAGAGAGAAAAAGAAATACATTTTTGTCAGTGTTTTATTTATCAATGTTCAGGTGGGGGCACCACTGCTGCATTAACAGAAACCACAATAATAAAAACTGGACTTATTTGTTCAAATATGTGTGAATTAGCACTGTTTTTGTTTTGTTTTGTTGTTTTTCTTCTCCGTTCTGCTGCATGATGGACATTCATATAGAGGGCGGTCGAGGTAACTCATCTTATGGCTTGGCAACGGAATAAATCTGATAAGTTCTACTGTTGTAAAATGTTCCCCTTTCACTCCTTTTTCAGTCACAATGTATATATCTAAAATAGCCAGTGTATATGCACGCACTCGTGAGTCGTTGCCCTTGAGACTAATACGCAGATCGTGGGTGGGTGGCTCACTCTGGTGCACTGTTTTTGTAAGTTTGTTCCGCTAGAGGTCGCTCGTACACTGTACAGTAAATTGCTTTGACGGGCTGTTATTTCAACAAGTAAAAGTACTTAAATGAAAACCAAACTGTCAATAACTGTTGTTTGGGAGCTTGAGCTTTACGATTGTCAGATCTGTTGTAATAAATTGTTTAAGAATATTGTTCTGGAATCTTAAGTTTGTGCAGACGGCATCACATTAAACAGTGAATTAGATGTGAATGTTATGAAGCTATATTATTCCAGCCTATCAACGGCGTCCGACGGGCGGATATTGTGTGCAGTGACTACAGGCCAATCCCGATGCAGCTCCCACAATGTATGGGCGGGACTAAAAGCAACTAAAGAAAGCTTAACGAACGTCAATCAAATGCAACGCTCGATTGTCATTGGCTAAGTGTTGTCCAATGAGGCGGGACTTTGGAAGCTCGCCGTGTAAGCTACTGTTGAAATTCCAATGCTAAAACATTTGAGCTAATTGCTAACCCGTGTATTTGAGAGGAATATTGTGGATGCAGCACGAGTGTGGATTTTACATGCAAATGAAATGAGTGCATCCGTGGGGCGGGATTACGCACAGAATCGCCTTGATGTTTGCTGCTGCGTGCCTCTCTCTGCTACTGTAACCAGGACATGTCGAACTCAACCACATCATAGGAACAATCATTAGGTTCTGTTATTGAACCAGACCGGACTGGCTGAGGGTCTCTCATGGGGTCTGGACTGGAGCACAACGCTTCTGCCTGAAGGAACGGTTGTGATCCCCGATGCTGTGTGTCAGTCTGCCATCATGGGTCCCGCAGGTTGCCCGCATGTGAACGCCTTCAAAGTGGACAACAACTGGAAGCAGAACCTCCGGCTCATCTGTCAGTGTTTCGTTTGGAGCGGCTCAGTCGAGACGAGAAAACGCAAGGTAACATGAAAACAAAAACGTGATCCATCATTTCACGCACGGCCCGGAGGGGCGGGGAGGGTGGTGGTGGGGGGGGGGAATGAAGCTCTTCAAATAGATGCAGCGAAAGACTGCACGCGCGCCGCGTGCGTGTGTGTGTTTGTTGACAATGACGCCTCCCATAATAACATCCGACATTCAACGCACATACGCACTATACTAGAAAGTGCTCGTTTTCCCCCCTACATCATATTCATCAATCACCATACCGGTCTAATTAGGAACTGAATCAAAATGTACTTCATATATTACAGGAACATTGTCAGTGTTAACTTGCTGGTCAGTCACAAATCCGTAACTTTTATGTCGTATCCGGGATTTGAACCCGTGTCTGCGCACTAGAGACCATTCTGCCTCAGGGGAGATAATGCACTTGTCGCTTATGAGCTCAGGGCATAACTATACTCCCTGCCAACCAGTGGGTGTCCGACCCACTCAATGAGGAGTCAGAGTAGGGAGACTTAACCTGGAATCCAGACTGACTTCGATTAATTGATTCAAATTTATTTACACTTTACAGTATGTAGTTATGTACAGAAGCAATGTTCACAGCTAAAACGTCAAAAGGTTAACACAAAAAGCTAAAAGCTTATTTTCATTAATTGTGGTCCCATTGACTCACTGACTTTTTCACTCCATGGGACAATCCAAAAGAGGGGTCTGGGGTCATGGGCCATGGCTAATATAAGTGAGACCATCTCTGCAGGTGTGCTTGTTATTGCAACATATTCTACCATGCAGATGAGTAAAAAGGGGAAATGTTCAAGTTTGACTTGAGTTATTCTTGACACAATCTATCAAGCTATCAAATTCCTTCAGTTGTGTAATATAGTTTAGCTATGAACAATGCAAATTTAAATAAATAACATTAATACAAAATGTGTATATATTCCAGTTTAAGTACTAGTGTACATCACCAGAATAATCTCTAACCAATCTGTACATCATTGTGATTTCAATAGGTGAAGACCCAATACTTTTAAGCTAATTGGCTTGATGGTAAAATAGTAAAAACATAGTAAAAACATTTTCAGCAAATTGGCTCCTCCGGTGTCAAGGGTCCTTGAGCAAGACAAGACACTGAACCAATGGAGTTATATATCACACTGAACCGCTAATTGCTCCTGATGAGCAGGTTGATGTCTACTAGGGCGGTGCAACAGTTAATTGAATTAATCATGAAAATATTGCTAATTCCATAAAATAATCAATTTAGGTGGAGATTATTCATATCAATTCTTCCCTTTTTTAAATACAGTAGCATAACTGGACTGTGACCTCTTTCAACCTGGTGTCCCTATTTTGACCATGTCGGTATAAAAAAATAGTACAGAAAATATCGGATCTACAAGCTCTGCCGTTTGTGCATGATATTGTTGTGTAAGTGATTAATCGATTCATTGATATATAAAAAATATCAATATGAAAAATATCATTCCATTAATCAAGCTTCAAATACAAATTTAGAAATTAAACAAAGGGGTCATACATTTTTAGACTACTCATCGACCATGTGAAATTCCAGTATAATATGATAATTATCAGCTGAGGCGATACACAAACTGGTTGGAAACTCCCTCCTGTCAGGTGAAATGAAGCGGCTTGGACTCCTCATACATTGAAGGAAGCTTGAGGTCAGTCCGTTGCTCTCCCCAGGTTGCCAGAGGGAATGTAGCGCCCAGGATTACACTAGTAGACAATTGACACTGGGTGAAAAAAGAATAAAGGATTATTTTACAGTGATGCACGCACAGGAATGTGGCTATGTGTGAGCTTATGTACATGTTCAGGAGGAGATGCATTGTCCTTCCGTCTATACACACACTGCAGACACTGCTGTCTATCTAAATGAAGAAAACGGACCAAGGAGGCTATGCTGTCCAACAATAAACACAACAGCAGTCCTTCACTCACCCTGCGCCAACGCTGACGTGTGGCGTCAGTAAAACCACATTAAAGTTGTCTGTGAGAGCGGCCCCACCACGGATCATAAACCCTGTGATGCTGGCTGGAAACAGAAGGTTTGCTAGATGAATTTCCAGAGCTGAGCTCAGCGTCCACCTGGCACCACCAGCTGTTTAAAATAAGAGGCAGTCTGACTTCAGTCTGTATTGCCACACCACAACATCATGGAACATGCACCATCTGCGTGCGTGCGTGCGCGCGCGCGCGCGCGTGCGTGCGGTTATTCAAGCGGGTACTGTAGTTATAGCCTATATGTCTATAGTCTCTAAACTATGTGTACTATGCTGCGTGGCTCCACATCCGGCATATGGTTGATGGCAGATATGCTCTTGTGTACACAGTGCAAGTGCATAGCTGCATGTACATTTGGGGTTCATGTGGGGTTGCTCGATTATGACTAAATCAATAATTTTGGTCAGTATTAAGATAAATATTTACTTAACAGAATCACTCATCGACTTTAAAAACATCCCAAACAAATTGGTTGTATTACCATGTAATGCAATGTCTGCATGCACTTATTTAAACCTTGGCCACATTTGGAGTCATCATGATTCATACGTCATAGATATGTCATGATGGACAGCTCGAATGACTGTCACTCACAGGCTGGCAACATGAAGTCTGAGATCCACATTGAACTCAAGCTAGAGATCCACAATGGAGCCATGCCTTTCCCATGTGGATCACAATGATTCAATGTTATTCCGCCTACAGTCCCTCTCTATCCCTCTTTCCATCTCTGGTCAAATAAAATGGTAAATGGTGCATTTATATAGCGCCTTTATCCAAGGCGCTTTACATAGATTGTGCATTACATTCACCATTCATACACCGATGGCAGCGGAAACCATGCAAGGCACCAACTAGCACATGGGGAGCAATTAGGGGTTCAGTGTCTTGCTCAAGGACACTTCGACAGTAACTCTGGGGGAGCCCGGGTTCGAACTGGCAACCTAGCGGTTCCCACCCAGGCACTCTACCCCTTAGCCACCGCTGCCCGTTATTTTATCCTGGAACCATGGCTTCTTTGGGGAGTCAGGATAAATGGAGTGCAACTGGATAGACATGAGGGATGGGTGTCGGTTATATGGATGCAGGGATGGATGGATGCATGGATGGGGAGAGAACACAGACGGTCGTCGGTTTAATGTAATTCTGTTTGGGTCATTAGCAGCATTTTCTGCTGATACTTTGAGTTACTCCAAAACCGGTGCACAGTGTGCACTGTTTTGTGACATTTTGCTTCTGTGTGTGTCATCAGCCTGCATAAAATGGATACCAAAATGAGCTAAACCCCTTATGCATAGAAATGTGTAGAATACAGAGACAAACTCTGAAGAATATGTGATGTGATAACAAACAAATGTATGGAGGTGCGGTAGACCTAGTTTAGCTAAACATGGTGTGTAGGAGAGGATGTTTTATTCAGGAAATAATTCAAATGTATTATGAAAATAATAATAAAATTAAAACGCTTGGCTCCAATGATAAAGTGCTTTTATTCCACCAGAACAATAATTGACTTTTCGAGCTACTTAGCCTTAGTAGCAAGCACACCATAGATTGTTGCTACATCGCATCCTGTGGCTGTGTATTGGCGTATGCAGCCGTATCATATTCTATTCTATTTCATATTCTATTTTTTAACTACGAAACATGCCTATTTCTGAAATGGTACAATACTGTAAATGTTTAACTAATAATACATGATGCATTTTGTATTATTTTATTTTATTATAGCATTTTATGTTATAGATGGACCCGGAGGGAAATTCAATGTGTGTGTGTGTGTGTGTGTGTGTGTGTGTGTGTGTGTGTGTGTGTGTGTGTGTGTGTGTGTGTGTGTGTGTGTGTGTGTGTGTGTGTGTGTGTGTGTGTGTGTGTGTGTGTGTGTGTGTGTGTGTGTGTGTGTGTGTGTGTGTGTGTGTGTGTGTGTGTGTGTGTGTGTGTGTGTGTGTGTGTGTGTGTGTGTGTGTGTGTGTGTGTGTGTGTGTCTCTTTCTCTCTCTCTCCAGGCTAAGTCATGTATCTGTCACATGTGCGGGGCTCACCTTAGTCGTCTGCATTCGTGTCTCCACTGCGTCTTCTTTGGCTGCTTCAACAAGAAACACATCCACGATCATGCCAAGAGCAAACGCCACAACCTGGGTAACACACACACACACACACCCTCTACAGGAGTAGAGTTTATGTTTATTTTAGATCCCCATTAGTCACTGCCTCAGCAGAGACTATTCTTCCTGGGGTCAGATTACAAACAAAAAAAAAACGTTTACAATACATTAAAATAAATACAAAGTTTAGCAACACAAAAAATAGCAAAACATTTTGAGCAAATATTAAAACAACAATTAAAGAGCAAATAGCCTATACAGTATGCACATTCATGTACATACCAAGGACAAAAACAATTATCTTAAATGCGAAAGTTATATGCATTAAAAATACATTAAAAAGTACAGTACATACAAAATCAATAGAATATATACCATGAAAACCAGAAACACACAAAGAGTTCTCAGAGAGCAGGTGTGTGTTGGTGCTGCAACTCCATTATGTGTGTGTGCTTTAAAGACGGGGTGCAACAATGGCCTTTTGGGGCATTTTATTTAGAAGTTTCACTGTAATGGTAAGCTGTGTTTCAGAACCAATCGGAGCGTCGCATCCCTTCAGGCTATGGGACGTAGCTCCACTACATGCATGATGCCTAGAGTGACGGAGAGACGGGCAGCAAAGCTTGTGACTTATTTCTAAACTAATGTTTTCAGATACATTTTAGCGTGCTGATTACGTTTTAAACGAGTAATGTCTTTATGTCATCTTGAATGAGATTTAAACTGGAGTAGTGCTGTAATCAAAACCAGGTGTGTTTGGAGGAACGTGCAGCAATGGGAATAAACCAGTGAATGAAATCAAGATGAATTTTTATTCATGCGGGCCTCAAAATGTCATCACGCAGCATAGCTGGGTCTGAATTCGTTAAAATCGTGCACTTGGTGACAAGTTTTTGATTTTTGGTATGGTGGTAGGTATGGTTATAAGGTTTTCAAAAACCATCGCAAACGAGTTGGGAGCGCCCCCTAGTGGTCCGTTTGCAATGAATCTAATATTAAATGGGTCAGTATATGGTTATAAATCAAAATAATTGATAAGAGATTTTCCAATGGATTCTATTAGTATTGGGTGTGCTAAATAAAATACTAAAAAAATAGGAAAAAATAACTTCTGGAAAGGCATCATTTTCAAGATGGCGTCCACGATGGCTGCCGGGAGCTTAAAATGCCTATAAACTGGGATTTAATATATAAAAAATCATAACAATTATGCAGTTGGTGACAAGTTCTTGATTTTTGGTATGGTGTTAGGGATGGGCATAAGGTTTTCAAAAACCATCGCAAACGAGTTGGGCTCGCCCCCTAGTGGTCCGTTTGCAATGAATCTAATATTAAATGGGCCAGTATATGGTTAAAAACCATAATAATGGATAAAATAAAAAATTCAATGGATTCTATTAGTATTGGGTGTGCTAAATAACATACTAAAAATGTAGGAAAAAATTACTTCTGGAAAGGCATCATTTTCAAGATTGCGTCCACAATAGCTGCAAAATGCCTATAAAGCTGGGATTTAATATGTAAAAAAAAATAAAATAATTGATAAAATAGATTTTCCAATGGATTCTATTAGTATTGGGTATGCTAAATAACATATACACATTTTGGGTGAAAATAACTTCTAGAAAGGCATCATTTTCAAGATGGCGTCCACGGTGGCCTCAGTAAGCTTAAAATGCCTTTAAACTGGGATTTAATACATAAAAAACCATAACAATTATGCACTTGGTGACAAGTTTTAGATTTTTGGCATGGTGTTAGGTATGGGCATGAGGTTTTCAAAAACCATCGAAAACGAGTTGGGCTCGCCCCCTAGTGGTCTGTTTGCAATGAATCCAATGTTAAATAGGCCAGCATTGGATTCATTGCAAACAGACCACTAGGGGGCGAGCCCAACTTGTTTGCGATGGTTTTTGAAAACATTATGCCCATACCTAGCATCATGCCAAATATCTAAAACTTGTCACCAAGTGCATAATTGTTATGATTTTGTATGTATTAAATCCCAGTTTATAGGCATTTTAAGCTTACTGAGGCCACCGTGGACGCCATCTTGAAAATGATGCCTTTCCAGAAGTTATTTTCACCCAAAATTTTAATATGTTATTTAGCATACCCAATACTAATAGAATCCATTGGAAAATATATTTTATCAATTATTTTGATACATTTCTTGAAAATGATGCCTTTCCAGACGTTATTTTTTCCTAATTCTTTAGTATGTTATTTAGCACACCCAATACTAATAGAATCCATTGAAAAATCTCTTATCAATTATTATGGTTTTTAACCATATACTGGCCCATTTGATATTAGATTCATTGCAAACAGACCACTAGGGGGCGAGCCCGACTTGTTTGCGATGGTTTTTGAAAACCTTATACCCATACCTAACATCATGCCAAAAATCAAAAACTTGTCACCAAGAGTATAATTGTTATGATTTTGTATGTATTAAATCCCAGTTTATAGGCATTTTAAGCTCCTGGCAGCCATCGTGGACGCCATCTTGAAAATGATGCCTTTCCAGAAGTTATTTTTTCCTATTTTTTTAGTATGTTATTTAGCACACCCAATACTAATAGAATCCATTGGAAAATCTCTTTTATCAATTATTTTGATTTTTAGCCATATACTGAACCATTTAATATTAAATTCATTGCAAACAGGCCACTAGGGGGCGCTCCCAACTTGTTTGCGATGGTTTTTGAAAACCTTATAACCATACCTACCATCATACCAAAAATCAAAAACTTGTCACCAAGTGCACGATCTTGTTGATTTTGGACGAATTCAGACCCAGCTAGCACATTTCTGTTCAAAGGAATACAATTTAGATTTTTATGGACTTTTGATGTAAAAAATACACACAAGCGGAATGTTTGAAAAAACGTTTTTTCATTTCCCTACGTCTTTAAAACCAAACATCAAAAGAGATGTAATGAATACCCTCTGCGGGTTAATTCAACACACGCACACACGCACGTACACAATATGCCATCAGTAATTCCTTCTCTTCCAAAACAAAGGCAGCTGAAAAGCTAATTATACAGGAGAGAGTTTTAATGAAGAGCCAGCCTCTGACACTTATAGCACAGAGGTGTGTGTGTGTGTGTGTGTGTGTGTGTGTGTGTGTGTGTGTGTGTGTGTGTGTGTGTGTGTGTGTGTGTGTGTGTGTGTGTGTGTGTGTGTGTGTGTGTGTGTGTGTGTGTGTGTGTGTGTGTGTGTGTGTGTGTGTGTGTGTGTGTGTGTGTGTGTGTGTGAGGGAGATTGGATCACAGTAGGAGTTACATGTGCATGCCTCCATCATGCATGTACGCTTTGCTCTTTTATATTTTAACACTTTATAGAAAATGACTACACAAAAACAAGTACAAGCAGTAATCCAGTTTATTCTGAGAATGAATAGTGTCATTTTGAGTATCCAACATCTATCGCGATGAATGATCCAGTACAATGACATTTCTAGCCATGGTGAGACTACATGTGGTTATCAGGTGCTGTCCAACAGATTAGATGAGAGTGGTAACCCACCGTATCATCAGAAAAGAGTCTAAACTAAGTATGCACCCCTGCATGGTCGCCCCTGGACATACAGAAAACAAAACGCAGGTCTCATTGAAATTAATTACTAAGTGCGTTAATCGCTGCTTATCTGAAAGGACCTTAAAGGTGTGGTCAGCCCGCAGCTGATGGAGGAAAGGAAAACGGACTTTGTGCTCAATTGGTAGGCCTACTTGCCTGACCGGGCAGGTCTAGACAGGTTTTACTTGCTCACAGCAGTTCTTTTTTTATTATTATTATTTTTACCCCGGGCATTCGGCCATCCTAAATGTCAGACGCTAGTTGGTACCTTGGATGGTTTCCTTTGCTGTTGGTGTGTGAATGTCAGGTTGAAGCCAATGTACTAGCTTATATCACTTTACTTTTATGCAAACCACATCTTACCACAATTTTATCACCATGACACTTTTATCACTGTCACACTAGTGTCAGTTGTGTCACTTCATTTAGCTGCTAATCTCATTAAACTCATAACTGCACACCAGGGGGTAAGAAATGAGACTACACACACTATGCACACAGCATGTCTGAACTCACACACACACACACACGCATAGTATCACTGGAGAACCAATCGTGATTGAAACGGTTCTTAGGGCTTGGGTTTTGGAGCAAAGTTATATTCTTCCACTGCAAATTTCCCCCGGAAGTGCCGTTCTGCTTAAAATCAGTTGCATTCTGAACCCGGTTCCCCATAATAAAAAAATGGGACTAGATATTCTCAGCAAGGAGATCCGACACTTGAAAAGTAAGTACATTGGGAAACTGCACAGTTCTAAATAATAATAATATAATATCCTTTTGACTATGGTGAGTCTGATGTATGTTATTGTAAATCTGTGACATACGTTTATTTAATGATCAATAAAGATTTGCTGGTGGAAGAAGTATACAGCTTCCACTAGTAGATGCACATCTTTATACTGTATCTGCACTGTGTCAGAAAACCACCAAATGTCATCAGCACTCCGCACTTAGAAGCAAGAGTTCCTCTTTCAGTGTGTCAGTTGAGAGGATGTAACGATGGTGGACACAGTGGCAAGAAAACAAAAATACATCTGGGATTGTCTTTTCCCCTTTGGCAAGAATTGAAAGGGAGGATGATGAAAGTAAAAGTAATTGTTTCAATTGTTGCAAATTTGTGTTTACAAGCGGCCCAGCGGGAGATATTAAACTTGTGGTCTTCAGGCTCAGCTAGTCTGCTGTAGTACAGTCACCCCCATTGACCTCTACCCCTCACGGGGAAACATGATCCCAGACATGCCCCTGATGTAAACACCTGAATCCCCCGGGGTTTCCTGCAGGGAAACCAAACATCTTTAATTCAGACAAAGGGGAATCCCCCGTTTACCAAGAACACTATTATACTTCTGGGCTTTAGGCAGTAGCCACGGCTTGTCTGAAACTTGCACTGGTTGTAATGTATACATTGTATACTTCTTCTACAAGCAAATCTTTATTGATCATTAAATAAACGTATGTCACAGATTCACAATGACATACATCACTCACCATAATCAAAAGGATATTATTATTGTGACTGCAGGTCGCAGTTTCAAGTGTCGATCTCCTTGCTGAGAATATTCAGTCCCATTTTTTTTATGGGGAACCGGGTTCAGAATGCAACAGAATTGGATTTTAAACAGTGGAATTCAGCAGAACGGCACTTCCGGGGAAATTTGAAGTGGAAGAATATAACTTCGCTCCAGAACAGACATGCTGTGTGTCGTCTCTTTTCTTCCTCCCTGGTGAGCAGTTATGAGTATTAATGAGATTAGCAGCTAAATGACACAACTGACACGTGTGTGTGTGCGTGTGCGCGTGCGTGTGCGCGCTCGAAGGAAAAGGGAACGATCTCAACAGACAAGTGTAGGCATAATTAAGTCGTCTTCATGACCCCAGTGGAATTGACCTACATCAGACTCCACCCTCCTTCGTCTACCCTTCCCTCTGTGTTTTTGTTTTGTTTTGTTTTGTTTTGAATCATCCCATTAAAAAACAATGTTTTAGCTCCGGCCTCAGCAGGTGGAGTCTTCACTTCCTCTCTAGCTCTCTCATGTTTTCTTCTTTCCTTGCCACCCTCTTGTGCTGTTGTTGTTGTTGTCTCTTGCTGCCTCTTGCTGGTTGTTTTCATCTATATTAACCAAGCCTCCAGAACGGCTGTCCAACTGTGAAGCTTCGCTATCCTTTATAACTCTATGATATTAGCTCAAAATGCCGCACTGCGACACATTTTGAGCTTGTAGATCTGCTATTTTTGATACGACAGTATATGCAATGTGGCCCTCTGGAGTGAGTGTGGAACTATAGTGGCCCTCTGGAGTGGAGTGAGTGTGGAACTATAGTGGCCCTCTGCGTCTTCAAAGTTGCCCACCCCTGATTTAACAGACAGGAAGCCAGTGTAATTATCTGAGAACTGGAATGATATGGTCCACTTGCTTGGTGTCGAGCAGCAGCGCTCTGAATCGACCTGCAGCTGTCTGATCGATTTTGTTATGGAGACTTGTAAAGAAACCTTTGCTGTTGTCGAGGCTACTGAAGATGAATGCTGCATGTACATGTTTGCTGAAGCATAAGTTCTTAATCCTTGATATATTCTTAATGTGATAGTAGGCTGACTTTGTAAACTGTTGAAATCCAGGTCAGATTCCATGATCACACCAAGAATTCTGGCTTAGGTTTAGGTTTTTAATATCACCGATTGAAGCGTGTGAAGAGTGTTCTCTCTTGACCTAGTCGTTCTCTCTTGCCTCCCAAAAAAACGTTTGTTTTGTCTCCGACGGTTTTTGCACATCCAATGGTTTATTTGGTTAGTAGCCTGAGCTAACGCTAGACCTTTCTGGCCTAGATGGGAGGGCCACGGCTCAGATTTACACACCCCCACCATTGGTTCTTAGACGGTGTGGTGGGTTCTTTATGACCTGACTCCGCCAGATGGGGCAGCAGAGAGTACACTGGGTTCCCCCTCCTGCTCCCATCTGGGAACTCTCAGGCAGACTTGATGCCCGGCCACAAAACGGCCTGGCCAATCAGCAGCAGCTTCTAGCAGCAGCTTCTAGCTTCTAGCTGCTGCTGATTGGCCAGGCCGTTTTGTGGCCGGGCATCAAGTCTGCCTGAGAGTTCCCAGATGGGAGCAGGAGGGGGGAACCCAGTGTACTCTCTGCTGCCCCATCTGGCGGAGTCAGGTTAGGTTCTTTAGCCATTCTCCTCATTTTCCTCGCATAGCCTCGTTTGAAGTTCCACTGGTAATGATTTCCTCACGGTGTTATTTTGATGGGTGCACACCGCTCAGAGCCCTGACGTCACATATTTGAAGCGACGCCTACGCGGAAGGGTTGACTCCCACGTTTAGGCCAGTGCAGCCCATGCGTAAATCCAGGCTTTCATTTTTCGCGCAGACGAAATTAAAGCCTGGGGCTATTTGGTTAGTGCAAAGAGTGCCTGTATTGGACCATATTCCCCTGTGGTATAGTTACGTAAATGTGTGTGTTGCCTGCATAATTATGGTAACATATTTAGCTGTTTTCCATAATGTGAGCCAGTGGGAGCAGAAGAGGCCCCGGAATGGAGCCTATAGTGGTATGGTATGTCATATAATTTCTGTCTGCTTCGGTGCAGTTGACCATGTTGAATGCAGCACTGAGATACAGCAATATTAAGACCGAATTTCTGCCACTTTAAGTCTGTGTTTAAGTGGATGTCATGTCATAATGAGGCAGTTGAAGTCACATCTGACACACTCCCTCGCTGCTGTCTCACACCGCTCTGAGAAGCAGGGCCCTGAAGGCCGGTGGCAGGAGTTCAAATATAGTCTGAAATATTGTTGCTGCTTCAACATGGAGTTACAATGTTACTGCCCGAAAGTCCGAAACCAATGGATTATGAGCTTATGTCTGTCATGACGATGCTGTAGCGTGCAGGGATCGTGTGCAGGTTGAGCTCAAAGCCATAATTTGTGCTTTGCCATATGACTGTCACTCTGTAAAAAATAAATGAACTGTAAGCCAGGCATACTGTGCCTTCATGAGCATGCACACACACACGCACGCCCAAGTACGTTCATGTAGGCATTTACATTCGCACTCGGGGCGCACACACACACACACACACTACATACACTGCAGTCTGCTCTCAAAATTCCTTTGCTCAAACTTAGTGTCTTGGATATTTTCTTTCTTAGTTTTGTATTGGTCACTTTGTTAGATTCTCTGTTTCTCCTTTACGGCTGTTATGTCTCAGTGTTATTATTGTCCTGTATTTGCTGTTACTGACTTTTTACTGGTTAAATAAAGGTTAATTAAAAAAACTATTATATCAATTCTGTGATGTAGTCTGGGATTGTGGATGTTGTATAATCGTGTTATGGCATTGGGCATGTGTTGCCTTTTCCTGGTTTGAATCACTTAAGCCTAATTTTATACTCTACAAGCTCACACAACGCATCACAATACGGCATGATGTAATCTGCTATTTTCAAAAATTCAGGAGCGATGCAAGTTGGGAACGATGCACGCTTGGAATGCATGCCTCACCTAGTTCTGCATTACCCATTAGTTCGTTTCAGAGTACCCATTGTACCTGTTTGTGTCCATGTTATGCGCATATATGGCATAATGGCTACATCTACAAGCTCTCAACACATCGCAATGTGGCTCATTGAGAGCTTGTAGATCTGCTATTTTCAAATACAAAAGTGGGAAAATTGGGAATATTGTAGAATAATTTTAACAATACAAAATATTTTCAGATGAGAGTCTGGCTGTGACCAATAGCATATCAGTTTGGGGGTCCCTGTCATGAAATAGTTTAAGAACCACTCCACTGCTGTAGTAGTATGTAATGTCCTCAATGGGTTGTTGCTGCTGTGGTTATTAACCCTTTATTAATGGTGAGGAGACCAAATACGATGTTTGAACTACGTAATTGTAAAAGGTGAAAAAGCCCTCCTATATTCTCTCCTTTCCTTGCTTCACCTTTCGTCCTCTCTCTCTTCTCCTTCCCAATCAGCCTTTCTCTTCTCTTTTCAGCACTTCTCTCTTGTCTCCTATCCTCTCCTCTCACTTCCTCCTCCTCACCTCTCCTCCTTGCCAGCCCCGCTGGCCTCTCCTCTCCTCTTCTCTCTCCTCTCCACACACCTGCGCAGGATGACAGAGTCAGGCTGTCATGGCAACAGCAAACACTTAGCCGCAGGACGCAATGAAAGATAGGAGGAGGTGGAGAGATGGGATGAGAGGGAGATTCTGAGAGAAACGGAAGGTATATGGACGGAGGAGAGGAAGGAGGGAATCAGAAGAACGGAGGCAGTTAAATCCCACTAGAACATTGAGGATATATAAGTACACACACACACACACACACACACACACACACACACACAAGTGCACATGGTTACAGTGTCTGCCTGGTGCATCCGTCTTCACGGTTTCTGTTTACACTCAGCAGTGGAGGTGATCCATCTTTCACCACCTTATCCCTTCATCTGTGTGTAATTTGAGAGAGGATATGATCCTTCACTTTCCCACCTATCTCACCTGTTAACACTCTTAACCGCTCTCTCACACACACACGCACACACACACACACACATACACACTCACACATTCAGGCACATGTCTGTCTGAATGTTGAGAAGCGTTACCTAGGCTTTCTCTGTCTCTCTGTTAGCCATGGGGGTTCCCGCCCCAAAATGGGTTAAAAGGGGTTCCCGCCCCAAAATGGGTTAAGAGACAGACGTTAGCCCAGGACCTAAAGTAGTGAAATTATTAAATTATGTGATCAGGACAAAAACACACATTTATAGCACATCCATTTCACACTGAATAAAGTAATTTTGAATTTTAATCTCTCCCCCACTTTCTCTCTCTCTCTCTCTCTCTCTCTCTCTCTCTCTCTCTCTCTCTCTCTCTCTCTAGCCATAGACTTGTTGTATGGGGGAATATACTGCTTTGTGTGCCAAGACTACGTTTACGACAAAGACATGGAACAGATTGCCAAAGAGGAGCAGAGGAAATCCTGGAAAATGCAAGGTATTGGAGAACATGCACACTGTGCAACAACATCGAAGTAGCAGTGGGCATAGCACAGACTGTGCAGTAGGCATAACACCGTGTGTGTGTGTGTGTGTGTGTGTGTGTGTGTGTGTGTGTGTGTGTGTGTGTGTGTGTGTGTGTGTGTGTGTGTGTGTGTGTGTGTGTGTGTGTGTGTGTGTGTGTGTGTGTGTGTGTGTGTGTGTGTGTGTGTGTGTGTGTGTGTGTGTGTGTGTGTGTGTGTCAGGTGCAGGTGCAGGTGAGAAGTATGCATCGTGGGAGCCCACTAAGAAAGAGTTAGAGCTATTGAGACACAACCCCAAGAGGCGGAGAATCACCTCCAACTGTACTATAGGTAACCAAATAAAATGTTAATATTACCATTACATTTTTCTATTAATCTTTCTGTCTGCATGCGTAGGATGGTGTAGTACGGAGGGGGGGGGGGGGGGGGGGGGGGATAATGCTGTTGTGCTGGCACAGCATCCTCACACTAACATATTTTTAGTACAACAGGACAACTTGGATTTAGTCATGTGACTATTTCCCCGTCTCAAATGGTGCTGGAGAAAGAGAGTGAACAATGGCTGGAAGAGTGAGGGAGAAATGAGCATGGGTGTGCGGAAGGAGGGAGGGACAGAGAGAGAGGTAGGAGATGGAGGTGGAGAGAGAAAAGACAGAGGGAGACCGATTAGGCGTTTAGCATCCAGTAGTAGCTTGCATCTATCTTGTTTACCATCTCTGAGCTGTCAGGAAGACAGACAGATGGAGGGAGGGTGAGAGAGAAAGGGAAGGGAGAGGAGTGAAAGAACAGGGGAAAGTGATGGCGAAGAGAGGAAGAAAAGATGACAGCAGAAAGCGATGGAAGGGTGGGAGGGAGAGAGAGATGCAAAGGAGTTTAGAGAGAGTGTGAGGAGGATAGGAACTGGGCATTTGGGAAAAAGAAGATGAGATGGAGAAATACAGAAAGGTGGAGAGACGGAGAGAGTTAGTAGGCAGTTGTAGAGGGCGAGAGAGTAGAGGGAGAGAGAGAGAGTAGAGGGAGAGAGAGTAGAGGAAGAGAGAGAACTAGAAAAATGTGATCCTCTGAGCACAGGTCTTCGCCAGGGCAGATTACTTATTGTGAGCCAGCAATGTTTCATGGCAAACTGTGTTCATGATTTGAGGC
The DNA here is from genome assembly GCF_951216825.1 of Electrona antarctica. Classification (NCBI taxonomy): domain Eukaryota; kingdom Metazoa; phylum Chordata; class Actinopteri; order Myctophiformes; family Myctophidae; genus Electrona; species Electrona antarctica. The sequence continues at coordinate 11,304,531 of NC_136805.1, forward strand.
ATTTTGTACAAAACGGCCAATCCTGCAGACTTTGGAAGCCAATCTTAGCCAAATCAGTATGGCCACGGCGGAGACGATGAAAATAATCTGGTATTTAGATGTTCAGAGAGGACAGAGCAAGGAACAGTGATATAACTCAAGGCGAAGTTTACGACGATTTTTTCCTTTTTCTGTCCCTCTCCCCCCTGCCCCCAGTCCGAAACCGTCCTAGGTTAATAGACATAATGGAAGCATTTCAATGGTATGGAAATGGAGATTGGTTGTTTTTAGTGAAAGCACCGCATACTAGCCTCACCCCTTTTCTCCCTCCATCCTTTTATTTCTCATACACACTCTCATTTAAATTACTATTTACACTTCAGGCATTTAGAAGACGCACTTATCCAGTGTGATTTTCAAAGTGTAAAATAAACGGAATATACAGAGTAATCATGAGCTTTAGTCAGTAAACAACAAGCTAAATAGTCACATAAGCAAAGGGCGAGATAACTATGTAGTGCCTCGAAGACGCTTGGATACCAGGTAAACGATAAACCCAGCATTCGTCTAAACTACATGCTATCATTCTAAATCATGTTTAACATTTGTGATAGAGAAAAAACAAATATAAGAAACAACATGAACAAGTAACCAAGATATAAGTAGAATCAAAAAGGGATAGTAGATTATCCTTTTAGCATAACCTTTGACTGTACTACACTACATGTACTATTAACAAACTTGTAGTATTCAATTAGCTCTGGTCCATAACTCTAATGTGTTGCATTTAGAGCTATGTTACTCTCAACTTCCGCCGCTCGCATGGATGCAGATCAGCCTCTCCTCTTTAGCGTAAATAAAAATTACGTTTTTGCTACTCACCAAAACAAAGGCGGGTTGTGACATTAGAAAGCCTACTTTCCTTAGTGGAAACACTCTGACCACCACACGTATAAACGGTACTTTTTGGCCAGAAAGCGATTTATTTTCACCGGAGGAAAAATATTCTCTATGAGGCAATTCTCTGGGCAATATCGGTAGAAGGCGCAGTGGAGTAACTAAAAGTATTTTTTTCCCCGGTGGAAACAAAATCCCCTTTTGGCAAAAAAGTACCGTTTATACATGTGGTGGGAGGCTCAGAGTGCGTCCACTAAGGAAAGTAGGCTTTCTAATGACACAACCCGCCTTTGTTTTGGTGAGTAGCAAAAACGTTTTTTTTTATTTACGCTAAAGAGGAGAGGCTGGTCTGCATTCATGCGAGCGGCGGAAGTTGAGAGTAACATAGCTCTAAATGCAACGCATTAGAGCTATGGACCAGAGCTAGTATTCAATCAATCAAATTCTCTCTCGGAGGAACCGTCGAAGGCTTCACTAAGGCATGGAGACCCTTTATAGAATACTTCAATAATCGTACCTCCCTGGATTAGACTGCTCGGTGTGACCCGAATATAGCGGACTGTGGATTTCAGAATTAACAGACAGTGCCTCTCTTACAAGTGTACAATACTCTTGACTGTGACCCATGATGTGACCTGTGTTTTTATTTTTATTTTATTTTGTCCTGTTTGTCCTTGTTTCGTTGGGGGGGTGTATGTTGTCTGTTGATGTTTGTGATGATTTTAAAAAAGAAAAAAAATGGGTGACTATGTGCAAAGATTTTCCTGTCAGATATACTGCTTGACTCTCCCCAATAAAAAACTATATAAAAAAATAAAAGTATTCAATCAATGAATTCTAGGGGTTGAGGTGGAGTCTGAAGAGGTGAGTCCTCAGACCTGGTAGTGTGTGTCTGCAGTGGATGTCTTTGTATCTCTGGTACGCTGTGACAATAAATACTACGCTGTGACAATAAATACTATTGTGTCTCTCTTGCACAGGTCTGCGTGGGCTAATAAACCTGGGTAACACATGTTTCATGAACTGCATCGTTCAGGCACTGACACACACACCCCTGCTCAGGGACTTCTTCCTTTCTGACAGACATAAGTGTGTGATGCAGAGCGACTCCTGTCTGGTGTGTGAGATGTCACAGCTCTTCCAAGAGGTGCGTGCGTGTGTTGGGGGGATTGACTTGGAAAAGTATAAAATATATAAACGTGTCTGTTGTTAATCTATAGTTAATAATGAAGGAATCATGCACAACTTAAGTAAAGAAGTACTCCCCCTGTATTGTAGAGCCCATAGATATATATAAGAAAGGCTAGATGACTCACCCACGCTGCTGGCCAATAGAGACCGACGTCGCTACGTGGCGGCCATCTTACTGGGGTGCAGCATCACATTGTGTCTATGGGGCATTTTTTACAGTTTGGTTTGTTATAAACGTCAGAGATGTCTGCGTGTCGATCTACATCGACACGTTGTGAGCTTGTAGATTGGCTATTTTAACTATTCAAAAATGTTTTTCAAAATAGTTTAAAAAAAAGGCAAAGAATTTTAGGGATACGGGGTTTAGCATGGATGAAAATAGAGCCCCTATTCTACAAGTTTGTTTGAAACAGTTTTGGACACAATGAGTGTTCCGTTTTCACTGGACTACGTATGTATCATCTGCACTCTCTCTCTCTGTCTCTCTCTGTGTGTGTCCAGTTTTACTCGGGCCATCGTTCTCCCCACATTCCCTTTCGTCTGTTACACCTGGTGTGGACTCATGCCAGACACCTGGCTGGCTACGAACAGCAAGATGCTCACGAGTTTCTCATAGCAGCCCTGGACGTCCTGCACAGACACTGCAAAGGTCTCCCACACGCACACAGACATACTAGACACACTGCAGGTGCACACACATACAGTATATTAGTCATAGACATACTGCAGACGCACCCACCCACTCACCCACACACACACACACACAATATATATATTTACATCCAAGTGGGGGAGGTGCTGGTAGGCAAGGCATAAAATGTAGACCTAAAATGTAGACCAGGGAAAACTTCTTTAGAAGAGGAAGGGACTACACACGACTGCAGACGCTCAGGACAAGATTATTTTTGCTTCATTGCTTTATTTGCATGACGCGTTTTGCCGTGTAGGCTTCGTCAGGTGCTTTGCATGCAAAGTGATCTCCACTTGGGAGTAGGGCTGTCACGATTATGACATTTTACTTGACGATTAATTGTCGCTCAAATAATTGCGGTTTAATTGTATTTCTGTTGAACATTGGAACATATCAATAAAAATTGCATTTCTGTTTGGCTTTTAGGCTTCGTAAACAAAAGTTGCACAGGGCAGATGCCAGATATGACAAATGGCCTTAAATAATTCAATAACTTTATACATACCAACATGAATAATGGAAAAGGCAGATCTATTGTGTATTTCCACTATTTTTTTTAAATGTTTGAAAATATGTGAGCTTTTCTTTTTTTTTTAAATGATTGGCGATTATGCAAAAAATAATTGCGATTATCTCAAATTATTGCGATTAGGCAATTATGATATTTTGTAACAGGCCTACCAGGAGGGAGACCACCTGTCCTAGGGGCAGGACAGGGTGTCCTAGGGGCAGGACAGGGTGTCATAGGGACAGACAGGGTGTCATAGGGACAGGACAGGGTGTCATAGGGACAGACAGGGTGTCCTAGGGACAGGACAGACACACGTGTGCTAGCTGATGTAAGCTTGCAGGAAGGGTTGTAATGCTGATCGTATCCCGCAGGAGGGGGGGGTGCCTGCCATGCCCTTGGTCGCCTTGTAGGTCGTCACCGGTGTTTTGAAGTGGATGATGCAACATCTATGCCAACAGAGCATGGCGAATGGAACTTGGAATTGAGATGGGCAGATCCAATAGAGGGACGGAGGGACGGAGGAATGGAGACAAAGGGAGACGGGGAAATTAATAAAGAAGCATTATGCGGAAGACACGGTTGAGGGTAGAGGCGGAGATGGGGGTCGCTCTGTAGTGATGAATGAAAGAGAGGAGAGGACAGTAATTGACAGAACTGTTTGAGAGGTGCCGCTTGCATTGATTATCTCTCTCTCTGCTCCTCTCTCTGATACTGCGGTTGAGGGGGCAGAGAGAACGGTGGTGATATGGGAGGGAGGGGCTGTTACGCAGTACTGCTTGTGTGTCTTCACAGGCATAGAAACATGAGTAAAACCCCTGGACAGTGATGACCGTTGATGTCGTGATTTAATGTGATAAATAGAATTTGTGTGTGTGTGTGCATGTGTGCGTGTGTGTGCGTGCGTGCCTGCGATACAGACGACAATGGGAAATGGGAAAATGGGAAAGCCAACAACCCAAATCACTGTAACTGCATCATCGACCAAATCTTCACTGGAGGGCTGCAGTCGGACGTCACCTGTCAAGTCTGCCAGTAAGTGTGTGTATGTGTGTGTGTGTGTGTGTGTGTTGGTTTGTTATCTTATCTCCTCCAAACAGCAGCTGAGAAATACCATGTAGTTGACAGAAGCAGAGATGCTATCTGTCTCCCACTATCCTCAAACGATCAATTCTGTCCTGAAATGACTCATACTCTCTCCTCCTCTCAGTCCTGCAGTCATGCACGAAAACCAAATGCTGACAATCCACACACACAGTCACACACACACACACGCACACACTATCCAGCTGCCTCATCCACTGCAGCAACATGAGGTCTCAGAACAGAGGACCTCTAAAGCTGAACTCTAGTTCCACCTGGTGGTCAGTTTGCATACTGCATGTTTCTTCTTTCTTTCCGTTTTGGAGACAATCGAATGTGGGTCAACCAGCAATATTTGAAGGTCAGTAAATTAACAATATTGGGAAATGTGGCACACATTACTTTGGTTGCAACCTCAGGGCTTCATTGTGTTTTTATCCTCGGTGATATTGTGACTGTTATATGTTGTGGAAGTGCTGATGTGCTCTTTCCTTTTATCACTCCAATACATTTATTAATTCATAATAGGAATGCAGGCTAAATAATAACAATAATAATCATCATCATCAGTATGATTACAATAGAGGGGCAGGCCCTCAGTTTCTATGTAGCCATTGGTAACAGTACTCAACAGGTAGAGTCATCCATAAATAGCAATAATTCAGAAGACTAAACGGCTTTGGTTTGTTCCAACCACTTGGAGGGTTGAGGGTTTGTGTAAACACAAACATTGAAGACGAAGGTGAGGACGCAAATTGTGATTGGCCGGAATGAGATGATGTATGATGAGATGTCTGATGATGTATATATGATGAGCGCCCCTCACATCACACAGGTGTGATTATTATTATTATTTTTCAATCAAACTGTTACAATCTTGGAAAAAAGTGTTAGAAACCTGCATAATTATATTATTATAAACTGCAATTTCACACATTTATATCATACATTTGTGTTTATTCTTCTCTGCTGCTACTGTCATCATCTACTCCACATCATAGTGACAACATACCACAGTGCTATATGTCTCCATTAGTCCAGCTCTCTGCCAGTTCTTCCACTATGCTGTTCTACTGCACACAACGCACACTGAATCACAGAGATGGTATACATACTTTAACCCATTTTGACCTGAGATCAGATTCTAAAAATGTCTTCTACATCCTGACAGTTTTCTGAAAAAGCTATGTTTCTATGTCAGTCGTTCTTCGATTTTTCAAAAATAGCAGACCTACAAGCTCGTAGCGCGCCACTCGGTGGCGCGCTATGAGCTTGTAGATCTGCTATTTTTCAATAGCTAAAGCATAACATAATGCTAACACCAAAAGGGGTTCCTGCCCAAAATGGGTTAAGTATAAAAGTAAAAGTACTTATTATGCAGTATATTTTCACATGTGTAAAATGTCTACAAAATCTTTTGAAAATAGCAGAGCTACAAGCTCTGTCGAGCTTGTAGATCGGCTATTTGCAAATGGCTGAAATGTATGTTTTGTAGTAATAATCAAAATCTACAATGTAACTAAAGTTTTCAAATAATTGTAGTGCAGTAAAAGTACAATATTTGTCTCTGAGTGAGATGTAGTGGAGTAGAAGAAGTAAAAGTATAGTAATTCTAGTACAGTACAGTACTTGAGTACTTTGGCATTGCGATAGAACACGCACGCCTTCCCCTCACGTACACTTAATGCTCACATCTTCTCTTGCCCTCTCTCTCTGTCTCTCTCTCTCTCTCTCTCTCTCCCCCCTAGCGGTGTGTCAACAACCATCGACCCGTTCTGGGACATCAGCCTGGACTTGCCGGGTTCTTCCACGCCCTTCTGGCCCCTCAGCCCGGGAGGAGACGGCTCAGCCCTTAACGGAGAGACTCACACCGCCGGGTCCACCACGCTCACCGACTGCCTCCGCAGGTACCGGCACTGGACATCAATCACAGATACCCCCAGCCTAGATTGGGAGAGAATCTCAGGCATAATTATGTCATATTTGTGTGAGTGGTACAAAGATCCAATCTTAAGCCCCCTGTCCTGAGAATGTTGGAACGTGTTTGATATTTATCTGTATCGGTATTGTCCGAGTGGAACGGCACAGTGCGAGTCGCTTGCAACTGAGAGAAAGAGTGTCTACTACACAAGCAGACAGATGTGTGTGTCGGAGCACCAGTCAAAACAACTCGTTGTGCGTTGGACAGCTGAGGCTTGTAGATATGTGGGAAGAACACTGTCCATAATGTTTCTTTTCAGACATAATCCAACCATTTGTCATTCTCTTCTCGTCACATAAACGGCCACTGTTTACATCTGCTGATCACGCGTGATTAAATGACGCGAGGTGCAGCATTGTGGCAACCCCGAGAATATGAATAGAATCATGACCTGTAATCTGTGATGCCTCATTGTTTAAAATTGTGTAGTGTGTGCATGTTTAAAATAAGCTGATGAGTATCATCTAGTGTGCATTTGTGTGACTACCAGATTTAAAAATCCCAGCCACCACTTTTATACTTGCCATTTGATGGAGGAGGATTTCAATTTCCATCTTCAGTGGTGCACAATGGCAGCTTCAATGTTTTGGGTTTCCAGAGATTTAAAACCATCATTCAAATTGAACTCCTGTCCTCAGGAAATCTTTCTCCGGTCTGCTCCAGTTAAATGTTTTTGTCATAAATGCTATTTACATTTGGTTTGAAGTGAATAAATTCCTAGGCGACACCTCTGAGCTGTCCAGTTTTTCACCAATTTGGGGAAATTAATATTGTTTGTCCAGTCAAAGTCTAATAACTTATATTTCTTATATTTTTACTATTACTCATATTTTTATATGAGTTACTCAGTCGCACACAGATATGTAGCTTTGTGAGACTCATGTATTATCACATCACCCTTGTGACCCTGCATAAATTATATAATTTTCTAAACCAGAATATTCAATCATTTCCATACAAAATCAAATGTAATGTTGCCATCTCTCTGTAGTCACAACACCTGTGCATGCACGCATACAACACATGCACATGACACACACACACACACACACACACACACACACACACACACACACACACACACACACACACACACACACACACACACAATTATTCCAACCAACCATTCCTGTGTTCTCTGCAGGTTTACCAGACCTGAGCACTTAGGCAGCAGTGCTAAGATCAAGTGTAGTGGTTGCCATAGTTACCAGGAGTCCACCAAACAACTGACCATGAAGAAACTCCCCATCGTCGCTTGCTTTCATCTCAAGGTAGTGTGTGTGTGTGTGTGTGTGTGTGTGTGTGGGGGGGGGGGGGTCTTCAACTTTTAAATCATCAATAATGCATTGACCAGACCCTTTGGAATTATTTTTCATGAAATAATCAATGATTATTGATTAATAACAACTTTGCTGACATCTCCTTCTTCCACCTCTCTCTCTATCCTTCTCTCACTCCCTTGATTTCTCTCTGTCTTCATCTCTATTTTCCTTCCCTGCCATCTCTCCCCTTCTTTCTTTTCATCTTTGTCCCTCCCCTATCTCTCTATTGCCTCTCTCTATCTCTATCTCTCTGCCTCTCGGTTTTTAGAGGTTTGAACACTCAGCCAAGCTACGCAGAAAGATCACCACCTATGTGTCTTTCCCCTTAGAGCTGGACATGACCCCCTTCATGGCCTCCAGGTCTGTCTGTCTGTTTGTCTACAATTTAGTCATTTAGCAGCGCTCTTAATCCAGAGTGACTTACATTAAGCAAGAACAAAAGCATGGCAATACATCACATACATAAAAAGTAGTTATGAAACGTACGTAAGCTAAGAACGTAACAGTGGAATATCTATAATGAAACTATACATATATACTATAAAGTGCTTTGACTACATAAAATGCAATTCTAGTGCTGTCTACGTAACATGCTATACGTCTGTAAAAATGCTATCTAAGTCTACATAAAGTGCTATCTAAGGGGCTATAGGGCAAGTGCTACGGGCCACTTGTCTCAGCTATATATCCAGTGTATATACTGTACACGTATGAATGTGTCTCAACTATATATCCAGTGTATATACTGTACACGTATGAATGTGTGTTTCTGTATTCAATGTGCTTTGGTGTTTCAGTAAGGAGAGCAGGATGAATGGACAGTATCAACAAACCTCAGACCTCAACAACGACAACAAGTAAGACAACACTCCTATATGGTTTCTTTACTGCGCTAGAGGAAGTCTCAGGCAGCGTTTGATTTCTTTGCTCTCTTAACCCATTTTGACCTGAGATCAGATTCTAAAAATGTCTTCTACATCCTGACAGTTTTCTGAAAAAGCTATGTTTCTATGTCAGTCGTTCTGCGATTTTTCAAAAATAGTGAGCTTGTAGATCTGCTATTTTTCAATAGCTAAAGCATAACATAATGCTAACACCAAAAGGGGTTCCCGCCCAAAATGGGTTAAACCCTCTATACTTTGTCCGGAGTCGCCTGCCCTCCCAAATCTCTTGAGTGTTGGCTGAAAAGAAAATCCCATCTACAAGCTCATAACACATCGCAGCGTTGTGAGCTTGTAGATCTTCCACCTCCCTTCTCTCTTTGTCTCTTTCCTTTCCTTCTTTCCTTTCCTTTCCTTTCTTCTACCCCTTCCTCTCTCTCATCCTTCCCTCCTGTTCCCTGACTCTTGCAGGTACAGTCTGTTTGCAGTGGTCAACCACCAGGGGACACTGGAGAGCGGACACTACACCACCTTCATCCGCCAGCACAAGGACCAGTGGTTCAAATGTGACGACGCCATCATCACCAAGGCTAGCATCAAGGACGTACTGGACAGTGAAGGGTGAGACAACGTGTGTGTGTGTGTGTGTGTGTGCCCCCCCCCCCCCCCTCCCAACAAAGGATACAATTCATCAAATCAAATCAATTTTATTTGTATAGCACATTTAAAAACGACTCATCGTACCAAAGTGCTTCACAGGTCAAAGAAAAACAATACGATACAGTAGTAGAGGACCTGGCTAAGATATGTATGCATGTATGACTCCCGCAAACAACTTGGGAACTGTGAAAAATTCTCTATCCGGGGCGAAATACCCGGAAATGACCACGCCCTTCCTTAAATGACCACTACTTCGAACATGACTCTATCTTCTAAACCGTTGGAGCTACAGATTTTCTGAGGTGCTCAACATTTTCAGAATACTCATGTTTGTTGAATCCGTGCCGAAGCCAGCAACCCTCCAGGTCATCATAGTGGCCAAATCAAATATGGCCGCCAGTCCGCCACCTGAAAAAGGTTTTATCTAGAACTTTTGAACCACATGAGCTATGAATGCAAACGTGGTGTCTAAGTTTTTTGACAATTAGAAACATTTTGGAATGATCATCTTTATGACTGGGTGTGGCTGAACCTCTATTTTGCATATTTCAAAGATGGCGACTATCTGACAATTAGTTTTACTTCCTTTAACTTTGTCCTTTTTGTATGATCAGGACAAAAAAGGTCTTCTCCGTGAGGAATCTAAAGGACGGAGCGTGTGTGTGTGTGTGTGTGTGTGTGTGTGTGTGTGTGTGTGTGTGTGTGTGTGTGTGTGTGTGTGTGTGTGTGTGTGTGTGTGTGTGTGTGTGTGTGTGTGTGTGTGTGTGTGTGTGTGTGTGTGTGTGTGTGTGTGTGTGTGCGCGCTCGCACGTGTTTCCAATTTAAACATACCTTTGACTAATGCTCAGCATAAATTATTATGCTCTTATGCTATTATTCTCTTGTTTCAATAAAATTACATCTGTAGTTTACACATTTATGTTTTAGAGATAGTCAGAAAGACAGGAAGCAGAGCTGGAGGTAGCAGAGACTAAAATGTTGAGGTTCTCTCTGGGAGTAACAAGGATGGATAGGATCATTAATGAGTACATCAGAGGGACAGCACATGTCAGATGTTTTGGAGATAAAGAAGAAGAAGAAGTAGAAGGACGGCAGGACGCTGAGGTTGGAACTGCCAGGCAGGAGGCCTAGAGGAAGACCAAAGAGAAGATGTATGGATGTAGTGAAAGAGCCCTTTCAATGAAGCCCTTTGAATTGAATTGAATTGAATTGAAATATTGGAGACATGTTCGTATTAAGGAATAGTATTTTTTTCCCTTTCTTCCCCCTAAGCATCCGGCTTATAAGAGCGCTCTTATGATGTTCTTCATTATAATCAATAATGGAGAAAAAAGGTAGAAGGAGAATTCTTTCTTTGGTCTATGGACAGCAGCCACTCAAAACTCAGAAATAGCTACAAAAACAGCTGAAGTACCGGTACTGCATTATTCTGAAAGGAAAGAGAAGTACACAACATGTCTGGCTGTTTCTTTTCTTTGTACCATGAAAAGGTCTGTGTGTGTGTGCGTGCGTGCGTGCGTGGACAGGGTCAAAAAGGAAATGGAATGGAGAAAAGGAATGGATGGAGCGGCCCATTCATTGGGTAGCCTTGGTACCAAAATATCAGCAATAATGCCCAACTTTATATTCATGTTCAATACAGTTATGGGTAGGGATGGAGCTCGTTCATTTTTATTGATAACATTCACATTATCGAGCCGGGTCCTTATCGAGCCCACTATCAAGCATTTGCTATTAATTTGTGGAAAGCTGGGAGATAATACATTCTGAACACCTTATTTTTATTGCAATGACACACACACACACACACACTATGCATATCTTTTCTATAATCTTTTTATTTTAACCATCCCTTGCACTACATTTTACTAGGGTGTACCGTCACTTTAAAAACGCAATGTATACGTCATCGTACAACGGTGTCACGCACCAAAAATAGCCAATCTACAAGCTCACACTGCGTCTGGTTGCACCGCGTTGTGAGCTTGTAGATCTGCCTTATGATAGACAGCTCCGTCAGTCAGTCAGACAGACAACAAAGCCCAAACGAATCAATGAATGAAGAAGCCGCTTATATCGTTTTTGCTCCGTGGATGGAACATTTACATTTAAAAGCTATCGGATGGACGCGTGGATAACAGCATGGTTGTGTGCATAATCCTTATGACCAACGTTAGCTTCCACGCTAGCTGCTTCAGCTTAACATGTCTCACAGAGGACACCGGAGGCTGGCGGTGATTTCACCACAGCACGAAGCTGTCAAGCTGTCTTCGATGCGAAGCAGAAAGCGTGGAAGTCCGTGGTCAGACAATGGTCTGCCCCAACCCCATGTGAAATGCACTCCCGAGCTAGTTCATTATTGCATTTAGCTCCCCTCTTGTCTTTTTAAACATGTAATCAAAACTTTTTCAGCCGTTCCACCATACGGCACAACCATAACGCAACCATCCGTCGCGTCTCGGCCCCCTTACCAACGTGGCCCAGTCAAGAGCTTGCCCAGTTTAACTTCAAAGAGAGGGGGCAAAAAAAAAGCAAAAGACTTACTTTGGCAGCCCTCGTGCATGGAAATGTCTGTTAGTAGCAAACTACAGCATGTAATCCGCCTTTGTTTTAAATTGTCCCCCATTCGCACGTCGGCAAAAAACTTTCACACCTCGGTCGGATGTGCGCTGCCACCACCCGTCAATCATTTAATCCACGCTACGCGCCTGCCCCTTATAGCGAGTTGCCTATGACGTCAGCTGCTGCGGCTATACCCGATAAGAGGCTCGACAAGCCAAAAGCTTATAGATACTCGGGTCTCGATAAATGCCGAACCGGGTTTGTAATGGACCCGATTTTCGGGCTCCATCCCTAGTTATGGGGCTTAAAATCAATGCATTTCAAGTTTCGGACATCTTGGATTTTTGGGGTCGCCATCTTGAAATTTTGCGTGGCTACCGATATTTTTGAAAAGAGTGGGTATATGTACCAAATGTCATGCTTGTATCACCATTTGAACGATTCTTGCTATATTTTGCAATTACCTGCTGCACTATATGCAACAGGTCGTATTTGTACTCAAGTACTGGGGTCGAGTACTCCTCTGGTAAAATAGAGGTTCAGCCACACCCAGTCATACAGATAAGCATTCCAAAATGTTTCTAATTGTCAAAAAACATGATTTAGACACCAAGTTTGCATTCATAGCTCATCTGGTTCAAAAGTTGTAGACAAAACCTTTTTCAGGTGGCGGACTGGCGGCCATATTGGATTTGGCCACAATGATGACCTGGAGGGTTGCTGCCTCGGGCACGGATTCAACAAACATTTTGAGCACCTCAGAAAATCTGTAGCTCCAACAGTTTCGAAAATAGAGCCATGTTTGAACTAGCGGTCAATTTAAAAAGGGCGTGGTCATTTTCGGGTATTTCGCCCCGGATAGAGAATTTTTCACAGTTCCCAAGTTGTTCGCGGGGGTCATATTAGCCAAGAACAATTGAGATATTCTCTCCTAAATGAAGTGCATACATATCTTAGCCAGGTCCTAGACTACAGTGCAATACAGTACATTTAGTCAGTACAATTAGTCAGTGTTTTAAAAAAAGTGTCCCATCTGGTATTTTTTGTCTCTCCACTAGGTACCTTTTGTTCTACCACAAACAGTTCCTGGAGTATGAATAATTCCCCTTTGTCTGCTCACTGGATCCACACCGGTGGTGGAGGAGAGAAGAGAGGATGGGGAGGGGATGAACAAAGACAGAGCGAGAGGGAGAGAGAGAAGCAGACAGTGCTGGCATGGTGGCACCAATCGGAAGACGGGAGAGATGATGGCGGGAAACAAAAGTGAGCGCATAGGGGAAACACTCAACAAAGATGGGGCACATGAATCATGAATGATGATGGCGTGAAGTGAGGACGGGGCGGGAGACACTCCAGAAAGAGGGTGGATGTGATAAAGGTATGAGACGAAGAGAGAAAGACATAGCATCTAGTAGTCCAGTCCAGACTATAGGCGGATCCACCACCTTCCAGGACCAGTGACTTTCCTCTACCCACTCGGCTACAGTCGCTATATATATAATGTATATAGCCACTGGTTGTGTGTGTGTGTGTGTATATATATATATATATATATACTGTATATACAGTGAGTGTATATATCTGGGAGGTCCGTTGTCCTAGCTTGTGCATTTCTATGTATATTCCCTCTGAATGCAAAAATAGTAATGAGAAACTGATCATTTATAACTTTATTTGTAATCCTCATTCCTCAGATACTGTAGGTCTGTAGGACATGAGCAACGGTCTTTTTTTTTCTCTCTCTCCAGAAGTTCTTTTGAACTTAACGGGTTCTGTTAGGATTCTTCTCTCTCTCTCTCTCTCTCTCTCTCTCTCTCTCTCTCTCTCTCTCTCTCTCTCTCTCTCTCTCTCTCTCTCGATTCATCCATACAATAAAAGGGTGGCAAAAAAGGAGGAAAAACAAGAAAAGCATAGCAAGTATATTTTTCTACATAATCCAAACGTTTGTTTACGGTTTTGCACCCTCAACCCATCCCCCTTGAAGCTTGCCTGTGTCATTATATTATGCAGTCACTTTTTTACACAAGGAAAACAAAAATGGTGGTGAACATTTCCACAAGCCTGCTGTTGTGAAATCGGTTTGGTTTTTGTTTGTTTGTTCATGGCACGCTTGTGGGTCTGATTGTCTGAAATGTTTTGTTTTGTTTTTTATTTTATTTTACCATGGTGACATTATATTGCCATATTTGTGCATAGTTCTGGATATGTTGTTGTGAGCAGTGTTTCAGACTTAAAACGGTGAAATTGTGAAAACAAGACGAAGGGGGACAGTACTGTTGTGTGTGTGTGTGTGTGTGTGTGTGCGTGCGTGCGTGCGTCTGTCTGTCCAATAGTCTCTCGGCTCACTCCCACAGTGCTTGCGGCATGTCGCTCAAATTGCGCGAGTTTGTGTGTGAACGTGTGTTTGCATGTGTGAGCAAAGAGAGCAAAAAAAAACAACCACAACCCCAGTGTATGTGCATTGGTGTAAATGGTGCATTGGTGTAAATGCGTGTATGTATTCCTGTGTGTTATGCACATGTGTCGTGCGTGTGCGCATGTTTCGTGTACTGAATCAGTACTTGCATTCGGCATGCTGTCAGAGCTGTTTCTTACAGTTTCCAGAGGAAATTTATTTTTTAGTTTTCAAATCCCCCCTTTTTTTCCCCCCGAAACGTTGACGAGTTGTATGTATGTAATGTATGTATGTACAGTTTGTATGTAAGTGAAAAAGAGTTCAAACTAATAGTGAAACGGTGGTTTGGTTCATGCATATTATTTCAGTAGTACAGTTAGGCCTCAACTGCGAACCTGTTTGAATCATTTAGATCAAAACATTCAATGCACATACAATTGCTGCTGCAAAAAATAAAACTGGACACAATAATCTTGGTGAGACACACAAATAGAATAACATTAAATATATCTATATCTTTAAAGTCTCCTGTGTGCTGCACTTTTATTCTATTTTTATTTTATTCTATTCTATTTTATTTTTTTATTATTCTTTTTTCACTCAACCTAAAGTGTCTGCTGACTTCTTCTACCATTCAGTCTTCTGCAGGATGCTTCCTCTGCCTAGCAGGTGTTTGGGTTCATTTCATTTTGTTCCCATGGTGATGCTGATGCATGGTGTAAATATAGTAAGTGGCAGTGGTTCTCAGCTCACATCCTGACTCCTGCTAGTTTTCTGTTCAACTAGGACCTCAGTGGTTCTCAGCTCACATCCTGACTCCTGCTAGTTTTCTGTTCAACTAGGACCTCAGTGGTTCTCAGCTCACATCCTGACTCCTGCTAGTTTTCTGTTCAACTAGGACCTCAGTGGTTCTCAGCTCACATCCTGACTCCTGCTAGTTTTCTGTTCAACTAGGACCTCAGTGGTTCTCAGCTCACATCCTGACTCCTGCTAGTTTTCTGTTCAACTAGGACCTCAGTGGTTCTCAGCTCACATCCTGACTCCTGCTAGTTTTCTGTTCAACTAGGACCTCAGTGGTTCTCAGCTCACATCCTGACTCCTGCTAGTTTTCTGTTCAACTAGGACCTCAGTGGTTCTCAGCTCACATCCTGACTCCTGCTAGTTTTCTGTTCAACTAGGACCTCAGTGGTTCTCAGCTCACATCCTGACTCCTGCTAGTTTTCTGTTCAACTAGGACCTCAGTGGTTCTCAGCTCACATCCTGACTCCTGCTAGTTTTCTGTTCAACTAGGACCTCAGTGGTTCTCAGCTCACATCCTGATTCCTGCTAGTTTTCTGTTCAACTAGGACCTCAGTGGTTCTCAGCTCACATCCTGATTCCTGCTAGTTTTCTGTTCAACTAGGACCTCAGTGGTTCTCAGCTCACATCCTGATTCCTGCTAGTTTTCTGTTCAACTAGGACCTCAGTGGTTCTCAGCTCACATCCTGACTCCTGCTAGTTTTCTGTTCAACTAGGACCTCAGTGGTTCTCAGCTCACATCCTGACTCCTGCTAGTTTTCTGTTCAACTAGGACCTCAGTGGTTCTCAGCTCACATCCTGACTCCTGCTAGTTTTCTGTTCAACTAGGACCTCAGTGGTTCTCAGCTCACATCCTGACTCCTGCTAGTTTTCTGTTCAACTAGGACCTCAGTGGTTCTCAGCTCACATCCTGACTCCTGCTAGTTTTCTGTTCAACTAGGACCTCAGTGGTTCTCAGCTCACATCCTGACTCCTGCTAGTTTTCTGTTCAACTAGGACCTCAGTGGTTCTCAGCTCACATCCTGACTCCTGCTAGTGTTCTGTTCAACTAGGACCTCAGTGGTTCTCAGCTCACATCCTGACTCCTGCTAGTTTTCTGTTCAACTAGGACTTCAGCGGTTCCCAAACCTTTTTGGCCATGCACCCCCTGTTACCTCCTGGCCTAGCTGACGCACCCCCCCCCCCCCCCCCCCCCCCCCCCACATGGAAATATAAATTGGATAAGCTATATAGAGACATATATTTCCTATTTATCCACATATATGCACATACTGTATGAACCTGAATATGGCATATATATGCAGCATAGGCTGCATACTTGCCATATATTGGCATAGTATGTTCATATATTTACAATAAAACCATAGCACCACCATTAGTCTTTTCATGTCACGCACCCCCTAGAAGGTGCTTGCGCACCACAAGGGGTGAACGCACCACAGTTTGGGAACCACTGATTATTAGGTAGTCAGAAACTTCCATCTACCTGGTGTCCTGGTTTTAAATTAGTTTGTAATTAGAAAACCCAGCTCTGGAGTTGACAATCGATGGCTCGCATAATGGTGCATTGGTGACTGATTAAGAATCCAACCAAGACACTTCAATTTGAATGCAAATATTCTCCATGGTTGCAGATGCCGTGAATGCAGAGTTGAAGCTCTTCAGCTTTAATGTTTATAAGTCACAGTCATGGTCTAAAGCTGGTGGGTGACTCATCCTGAGTCTGAAGCTGTGGACAGATGTACTGGCTTTACTGTCTGTCTAAATAAACCCTGGGCGAAAGGTTTCGACAAAATAAATCATGTTTAGAAAATTCTGCTATTTTCTTTTGGTGTAAATTTGCACCAAAAGAAAATAGCAGATCTACACGCTCAGATGAGAATGATACGCCACGTTATGAGCTTGTAGAAGGGTTATTTCCGCTATTTGTGGAACAACTAAGTTCAGAAGTTTTCCATCACAGCACCAACAGCATTGTGTCCACAGGGTCTTTCAGTCCCTCCACATCTAGCTCCTCTTGGATCTCCTTGCCGGGGGAGTTTGAGTCCCTGCTTACCCAAAACGGTGTCTCTTTGGGAACAGTTTTGCTGGATGGCAGGTGGTTCCTGGGGGGCGGAGAAAAAATGGGGTCTCTGCGGCTTCATGTCCCCATGCGATATAGGAGGCACTCTGAGGTCACAGAAGCAGTGGACACACTCGCAGGTCTCCGTGGGGCTGGAGGAACTTGTTCGAGGGGGGAAACCGCTAGAGTCCATGAGGGAATCTGGAATGTGATAATAGAGGCCAGTAGACAAAATTTTACACTGACAATTTCAAAATGAAAGAAATGCCCTGGTTGACAAACCAACAGTAACAGGCTGCACCTGACGAGATCCTGGCTCACAGCTCACTCCAGTAACACTGACCTTGAGAGTCCTGCCCACGCTGCTTGACCTCCTGGCCGTGCCCGGCCTCAGCCTCCTGGGCACAGAACACCTCTGTGAGCGCTGGTCTGTGAGCTCTGGTCCTGGCCGTCCTGAGAAGCACCAGCAGGGCTACAGACAAGGCAGACACCAGCAGCACCGTGCTCAGAGCCAGTAGAGAGTAGAGAAGAATAGTGGGGCCGTGTAAGACTGTGGGTGGAGTGGAGTGTCCCCTGGAGGTTGTTGTGCGTATGGTCTCTTCAATTGCAGGGTTCTGAGTGGAGGAAGCCAAGGCAGGTGGCCGGGCTGGATGACAGGATGGAGGGAGAATGAAAACATAGTTGTAGCTTCTGACAATGAATAGGTGTATTTACTATTTAGCCTGCATTTGTGTCCCTTTCTATTTGAATTATGTACCGTGTATTAATGTGCTTCAAGTTGCACTTGCATAACTACATTTTTAATAACCATTTTCACTCTGGTAATTTAATTTAATAATCAAAAAATGTGTTCTAGGCTTAAAGGATAATTCCATGCTAGAAGGCTTTTTTACCTTTCTTACCTTTCTTTGTAGTCGTTACGTCCCCACCAAAGAGGTCCAGGTGTTTTTTGTACAAAAACTCCTTATTGGCTATTTCCCCTACCATAAGCCCTCAATGAATTGCATTGAATGGGGCTATGGGGTGTTATGCTAATTCGCTTATTTCCATCGAAATAAGTAGTAAAGTGTGCCGCTTGGGATATTATTTACATTATGAAGAGAGGATATATACAATTGTTTTTAAATTTTGAGCGATGGAAATAAGTGAATTAGCACAACACCCCATCAATTCCCATTCAATGCAATTCATTTAGGGCTTATGGTAGGGGAAATAGCCAATAAGGAGCTTTTGCACAAAATAACACCTGGACCTCTTTGGTGGGGATGTAACAACTACAAAGAAAGGTAAGAAAGCCTTTTAGTATGGAATTCTCCTTTAAGTGGTTAATGTGTTTCGCTCAACCCAACGTGTCTCTGCTGACTCCTACCATTCAATCCTCTCTGCAGGAAGCTTCCTCTGCCTGACAGGTGTTTGAAGCCGCATGGGTTCATTTTGTTCCCATGGCGATGCATGGTGTAAATATAGTAAGTGGTACTACTGCTAGTTTTCTGACGTGGTGGCCTGGTTTTAAATGAGTTTGTTATTAGAAGCCTAGCTCTGCAGTTGCCAATTGAACGCCCACATTGGTGACTGATTAAGAATCCAAGACACTTCAATTTGAATGAAAATATTCAAATTGTCTCCATGGTTGCCTATGCTGTGAATGCAGACTTGAAGGCTCCAGCTTTCCTGTAGGTAAGTCAAAGTCTGTTATCATGCATTCATGCATTATCTTGCTGTACACTGAACTGAACCTTGACACTGCCTTGTTTTCTTTACCCTCTTCTCTCCTAACTCCACCACACTACACGCATACACTTAAACACCTGCTGTGTTGCTTGCCTGTTAGGGTGTGTGTGGTGCATGTGTGTGTGTGTGTGTGTGTGTGTGGTGCATGTGCACTCACTCTTGCAGTGTTGGGAGCAATGTGACGGGTGACTTCCACACACTTCTGCACAGCTCAGACATTTCCTCAGGAGACTGTCATAGTACTGGCCGGTGAATGCCTTGCACTTCTCTGCCACTGCCACACAATCAGCAGGACACATTGGTACAAATTGGTTAGGTGACTTGGGGCACTACCTGTAGCCTACTAGTACATGTTCAGTTGGACCCACAGAGGGCAGTGTTTCCATCAACCATTAATGCATCTTTATTAGATAGCAAAATCCACCTCTGGATTTAGACGGATTAAGCCTTGCAGGGGCCCGTGGACCATTTATCTTTTGACTACCAAAAATGGACAGTCGGGTGGGCAATCTGGGCATGCAAACAGTAGGCCTACTTGGGTTGTATTAAAGACATTTACTGTGTCAAGAAAGCACATGTAGAGAACTTTACAATCTACCGGTACCCTTGTACTGTATAAACTGAGGGGCCTACTTATTTGAGCATTAATTAACCTATATGCATAGTAAATTGTCATTAAGCCTCGCTGCCCAGGGGCCAGACGCTAACGAGCCTCAGAGACTATTTAAGACTGCCTGTGATTGCTCTCTGCAGTGCACGGGATCACTGTACTCATGTCTGCTTCCTGTGAGTGTCCTTGTATTCCCCCGGTGTCTTGAGTTTCGCCCTGTGTGGTGTACTTCTGTTATTATTTATTTATTTATTTATTTATTTATTTATTTATTTATTTATTTATTTACTTATTTACTTATTTACTTATTTATTTATTTATTTAAGTAAAGTCGTTGTAAACTGTCCTCCTTGGTTTCCAGTGTGCACTTTGAGATGAGATTTGGCATTTCGGTCCAAAACACACCTGGGGTATAATCTGCCCATGTAGGCCTACATACTGTAATGTAATCCCCACAAAAAGTAGGCTCACAGCAAACTACACAGCTGTGTTACATCGTACACCATCACATTCCCCACATCATTAGACACCAACACGGCTCAGATGAGCCCTGCTATGACATCACAGCTCATCTTGTGCTGGTAACTTGCTAAGCTCATGTTAGTCTATACTTTTGTAACTTACTATCCATAGTTATCCAGCTGACTACAGATCATACAGATGGCACAGATACAGCTAGGTAATTGATATACTTCTTATTCTAAATGTAATTAATCAAATACATTTTAGCAAGCTATTCATGCTAAATAAAATGTCACTTGTGCCACATCCTGCAGATTCACCATCTGCAGCCACCATGTCACCCGATACCTATGGACCCATACCTATCTCCTGCTGAAGAAGAGGACAGGTGAGCATTATTTTCTTGTATGACCGTCAGTTACAATTAATTATGTGTGGAAAGAACTCAGGCTATATCCTTCAAATCCAGGCTATCTTTCTCTGGGACAGGCTCAGCTGTCTCTTTGAAACTCGGATATCTTCTTAGTACTAGTGTGTTCCCCAGATCATTATTTTATCCAGCAGAGTGACTTGTCCACCATATTGATAAAGCAAACCAAAATTTCATCTTCGTAAAAGCACACAATTCCCTCTTGATTGATTGGTAATAAAAATGCCCCTTTGTGTACATGATGTAATGTGCTGCCATGCAGCACTTCAGTGGAAGACTTAAAACTATTGGACTGCAAGAGAGCTGTAAGATTTGCATGCAGTTTTGTGTGGAATGGGTCAATGATTAGGTTCTGGACATGAGATTAGAGCAGGGGTTCTCAACGTTTTTGGCCGGGGACCCCCGGAAATGCTTTGGCAATGTCTCGGGACCCCCGCCCCGCCCCCTCCCGACCCCCAATATAAATTGACTGCTACAATAACCTTAAACCATTTTGGGCGGGAACCCATTTTGGTGTTTTAAGCATTGTTATAATTTAGCTATTGAAAAATAGCAGATCTACAAGCTCATAGCGCGCCACCGAGTGGCGCGCTACGAGCTTGTAGGTCTGCTATTTTTGAAAAATCGTGAAAATAAAATTAAAAAATATATATATATATTTTTTTTTTGGAAAATAATTTGGGGACCCCCTAAAATAATTGGCGACCCCCCCGAGGGGTCGCGACCCACGGGTTGAGAACCCCTGGATTAGAGTGTGGTTGACAGGGGTTGTGTGGTGGGCTCCATGTGATATATTGTCATGCGACCATTGTATGACACATGCATATACCGTACATACATATAGTATTATCTTATGTTAAACTCACCACAGTACTCGGCACACCTGGCCGGCGTGTCTCTCTGCTTACAGACCAGGCGACAGACCAGGCAGCTTCTGAGCAGAACATCCCAGTACTGTCCCCCTGAGCAACGCCCTCCCATCTGGCCCTTTTAGAACTCACACCGAGACAGACAGATTCCAACTGTTAAATGAATATTAAAATCAATGGGCTGAATCTAGAAAATGAAGCGAGAAGGTAAAATGAGCCAAGGCACAGTAATGTAGAAAACCTGTTCCACATGCAGTTCTTTCTTGGTATAGACCAGTGGTTCTCAGCCAGTGGTCTGGGGACCACATGGTCCTTGAAGGGAATCCAGGTGGTCCACAGCTAAATGACCAAATGGACCCTTATAGATCATTAAGAGTGTGAAATGAAAACAAACTGGACCCCAACTGGTTTCATTTTACACTCTCAAGAGTTAGATTATTGTTAAACATCTGCATTACTTAATTTACAAGAAGTCTACACAATTATAGAATGTAGAAGAATTGTTGTTTTGATCAACGTTTGCCTGTTATCTCTCCTATGGTACTACATCAATGGAAATGTGGACAAAATCGTATCCAACGAAAACTAATATTCTACGTCTTGGGTCGGAGATGCTAAATCTCATCAAATGGTGGTCGTGGCTCAAATGCAGGATAAATAATTGGTCTTAATATGAAAAGGGTTGAAAACCACTAAACTACAGATGTACAGTAGGCTGATTTATACCCCCCCAATCTTCCGCCATAATCTGTAGACTCACCTTATTGTAGACCTGGAATCCTATAGTGTGTACAGATTGTTTTCCGCATAGGTTTCTGTTAGGCCTACAGAGGATATTCCTAGGAAAAAAACACAGGCTCTGTTGCACTTTCTCTATTCTTCATCCAAAATCATATCTCTGGACTCGGCAAGACTCTGCCTTGCTCCACTGAGCACCCCCTCCCCACACACACACACACACACACACACACACACACACACACACACACACACACGGTGAGACAAAAACTACACTTTGTCTCATGTGAAACCGTCATCTGGTTTCACACACAAGGCCTGGGTTTGAGTCATAGTATTGTTCTGGCTCATCATCACCTCCCTGAAACATGACTTGTCTCAATTTTAGAAACCGACCCATCTCGGTCGCAGCACAATTTCCTAATTAGACCTGATAAGGCGTAATTAGAAATAATGTGTTTGTTATTAGACAGAAGTTATACCCTAATAATTATACACAATTATCCCTACATTATGGTCTTATACGAAATCGCATAAGACCTAACAAAGCCTAATAACATGTTCTTTATTATGCTTTTGTTTCATGTTATTTTACTAGCAGGGATCTAATTTAACCCCTTTTGGTGTTAGCATTATGTTATGCTTTAGCTATTGAAAAATAGCAGATCTACAAGCTCATAGCGCGCCACCGAGTGGCGCGCTACGAGCTTGTAGGTCTGCTATTTTTGAAAAATCGAAGAACGACTGACATAGAAACATAGCTTTTTCAGAAAACTGTCAGGATGTAGAAGACATTTTTAGAATCTGATCTCAGGTCAAAATGGTAGTGTACTGTAAATGGTAAATACTGTACTGTACTGTACTGTACTGTACTGTACTGTACTGTACTGTACTGTACTGTACTGTACTGTACTGTACTGTACTGTAAATTGAACACGAACCAAACTGTCTTAGCTGTTCTTCCTTCCGTCTCATCTGATCCCTGCAGTGTTCTATGATAAGTCTATGTTCACTAGTCGTCCTAACAGTGCTCTAGGAACATCTGCCAACTAGTGTTCGTAGAAACAGACATATTATTCTGTGTTTGCACTTGTTCTAAGTCGGTGTCTATGTGTACTGATTTACTTGTGTGTGTGTGTGTGTGTGTGTGTGTGTGTGTGTGTGTGTGTGTGTGTGTGTGTGTGTGTGTGTGTGTGTGTGTGTGTGTGTGTGTGTGTGTGTGTGTGTGTGTGTGTGTGTGTGTGTGTGTGTGTGTGTGTGTGTGTGTGTGTGTGTGTGTGTGTGTGTGTGCGTGCACGCACTCATGCGCGCGCACACACTGATCAGTTAACATCAGGTATTTTCGGCAAAGTCATTACGCTGGGATAACCCCCCCCCCCCCCAGAGTGCTTTTGTCTCAAATGTCAGACATGCATCAGACATCAAAATAATCCTCAGAATACATAGGATGACAATGCAAACAAGCCCTCAGGGTTTTTTGTGTTATCCTTTTAGCATTATAGTGTAACTGTACCTCTGTACTTTTCCGGTTATTTGTGGTGCATAACACCGTTGCGCAACTAGTAAGTATAAATCACCCTTGACTTTCATGTGTCTGTCCTATGATGAGCCTATAGTCACTTACCTGGTGGGATGCGAGTGGACTCAGTGGAGACGTGAAGTTGAACAGTCCTGTTAGAGTGATGCAGGGATGTGTTTTACATGGAGGCTGCACACAGTCTACCATGGGACTTCCCCCTTCTCTACTGAGGCTGAAGAGGACCCCCGTCTCTCTCTCACACACACACATGCCTGCACACACCAATGTGGTCTTTTTCCTGAGCTTGTTGTGTGAAGACATGGCTTGTGAAGCAGCAGCCACATGTTTCCTTCTGCATATAATTATGACCTTGATTGCAGTAGTTAATTGCTTATCATTTGATAGCTCAGAAGACAGGGTGTTTAGACACGGTCTCAGAATATTTAACAGTACAGTAATATCTAGAGCAGCATGTTTTAGGCCCCCAGTTCAACTTACTGAGCATTTTACTGTGGTTATTACAATACCACAATATGAAATGTACTTCAAGATTGTACAAAAGATAGGCAGATCCTCAATCTCTTGTGCAAATAAAGACAGCACATGCATATCAAATACTGACATGTGTATGTATGAAATGTGGGAATGGTGAGTGCCAGTGTAATCGGAATCGGCTAAGACTGACATTTCACAGTTTCACAATGTTTAGTGTAGTTTCACAATACTGTCTGTTCCGGTGTTCCCATTATGTAAATGAAGCCTCTGCACCTGGCACAGCGTCACCGCTAAATGTCTAGAATGCAATGCCCACCTAATTGGATGTTCGATTATAGATTACTTCAAATACATCAAATCCAACATAAATTCAATAAAAAAAGCCCAACCATTGAAAGTTTCAAATCATCAGTTCCTAGTTCTGTGAACGTTTTAAACCTCTTTGTAATTGTAATTAGTAGGCCATTTTTGTTTCATGTTCCTTAAGATGTTGTTATATTGTATTTGTTCTTATATGAAGTATTGCTAAACGTTTATTTTAATTTTGTATTGTATGATGTAATTTTTATATGGAAAGCACTTTGGGTCAACTTCTGTTGTTTTTAAACGTGCTATATAAATAAAGGTGACTTGACTTGTCTTCCTTGATAGCTAAATTATTAAATTAAGAAGTCAAAAGTCAGAGTGCTCAAGGTTTAGTCATACACTTCCTGATTGTTTACTTTAGTTTGTGTAGCTCTATGTTCAGTTTTTTTCAGTGTCTTCAAGGTCTTGTAGTACTGTGTTGTAGTCTGTTCATCCCTACTGTAGGTGTCTTTAGTATAGTAATGTTGCATTCATTGCATTCATCGGTGCATTCATTGTGCTGCCTGTCTGCCCTCGTTGGCTGTTACCTGTCTTGTCCACACTGTGCTTATTATTAAGCCTAGAATGTCAGTGAATGGAAATGGAAAACGACTTACTGCAAGAAAGAAACAAACATAATGTTCAGTTTATGACTACTATACTATTACTAAATTGCTATTGACAGATAAAGAAAGAGAAACAGGTGCGCTTCCTCTGGAAACTGCCCTTGGTTGAGGCAGTGGGTGCTCAGCTTTGACAATAACTTCACTCATAAGCCAACTAAATGGAAAAAGCGGCACTCCAAAATTGAGAGCAGACTATATAGACTCTAAAGAAGGCTCTGCTGAAACGCGTCGGCGTTCGCCAATACACATGAGAAATTGCATCTGAGCCAGTCTTGCATTTTTGCCGCTTTTTTTACTCGGCTTATGAATTGCTATTGACAGCTCAGCAGAAACTTCTCATCATTCTTCTTCTTGAAATTAATTTTAAGCTGCACCATGTAACTTTCC
Source organism: Electrona antarctica (assembly GCF_951216825.1). Classification (NCBI taxonomy): domain Eukaryota; kingdom Metazoa; phylum Chordata; class Actinopteri; order Myctophiformes; family Myctophidae; genus Electrona; species Electrona antarctica. The sequence goes on from NC_136805.1 coordinate 11,329,753, forward strand.
TCTTCTACCCCAGATTTGAACAAGTGCTGACATTTTTAATAGAGCTTTTAATAGAGCCTGCCTGCTATGCTTGCTCCGGACATGAATTGAATCTTGACCATCAGGTCAACATTCATGTCAGATCTTGTGTCTAAGTGAGACACGATCTAAATATTTCAATAGACGAGCAGGGAGACATAACACAACCACCATATTGTATTAACATAAGGATTGGACACACACACACACACACACACACACACACACTCTGCTGAAGATGTCCCTGAGTTTGAGTTAGTTATTCTGAACTGTGGGGCCTGTTCTTGTGAGTATCATGTCTATTGTCTAGGCCAGTAGATGGAGACAGAGGTCAGTCAGTGCTTTAAATAACTCCTACAGGAGGGGCCTGCCTGTCTGTGCTGGTAACTATAGTACACGCTATAGTAACACATAGTAGCTATGTTGAGTGTGCATGGTGTTTGTGTTATGGTATCATTTTAACATATATTGATTCCCAAGGCACACTGATTAACTGTAACCTCCTAGCGAAGCATATTGTAGCCACCGCTCATTTAGATATGGGCGCTGCAGAAGCCCTACTTATTATTGTAACTCTTACGATTGACCAGACAGTCGATTGACCAGACAGTGGCCTATTGACCAGACAGTGGCCTTGTGGTTAGAGTGTCCGCCCTGAAACTGGGAGGTCGGGGTTCGATCCCCGGCCGGGTCATACCAAAGACTGTAATGTAAATGGGACCCAATTCCTCCCTGCTTGGCACTCAGCATCAAAGGGTTGGATTGGGGGTCAAATCTACTAATCAAATGATTCCCGAGCGCGGCGCACGCTGCGGCTCACCGCTCCAAGAGATGGGTCAAATGCGGAGAACAAATTTCACTGCGGTAACGTCTGTGACAAATCGTACGACTTTGACTTTGACTTTGACTCTTACTTGGGCCTATACTTGCTTGGGCCCATCGCTCCCAGTGCAGCATTCTGTAGGTACGTAGGCCATCGACGACTCTTCTCCATCCAACGCGGCTGTGGGCTGTCCTTTCTGCCTCTCCCTGTCACTTCAGCTCCGCCTCAGTGTCTCACCTCCGCCTCAGTGTCTCACCTCCGCCTCAGTGTCTCACCTCCGCCTCAGTGTCTCACCTCCGCCTCAGTGTCTCACCTCCGCCTCAGTGTCTCACCTCCACCTCAGTGTCTCACCTCCGCCTCAGTGTCTCACCTCCGCCTCAGTGTCTCACCTCCACCTCAGTGTCTCACCTCCGCCTCAGTGTCTCACATCCGCCTCAGTGTCTCACCTCCGCCTCAGTGTCTCACCTCCGCCTCAGTGTCTCACCTCCGCCTCAGTGTCTCACCTCCACCTCAGTGTCTCACCTCCGCCTCAGTGTCTCACATCCGCCTCAGTGTCTCAGCTCCGCCTCAGTGTCTCACCTCCAGGTGTTCTTAGGCCGCCCTCTCTTCTGCTTCCCCTGAGGGTTCCAAGTCAGGGCCTCATGGCGTGTAGTACCGGTACTACCTGCCGGTTTGCTCAGGGTGTGACCGATCCATCCCTACTTTCTCCTCAGGATCTGTTTCTCCACTGGCTCCTTATCTGCCTCCCTTTCATCCTGAGTTCCAATTTTTGTTTATTGTTACTCTATGTTTTCGGAAACATTGTTGCACAATTATTGGTTTCGGAATTGGTCTAAATAAAATATGCATTTGAGAGAACTTGTTTCCACACTTTACAGACCGATACAGTTATAGTCCATACAGGACAGATGCAGGGTAAATGGCTAAATGCATAAATGTGTGACTTCTACACAGTGGTGGAAAGTAACTAAGTACTGTACTCAAGTAGTGTAGTTTTACTTTACTGGAGTATTCCCAATTTCCAATACTTTTACTTATACTCCACTACATCTTAGAGGCAAATGTTGTACTTTTACTCCACTGCAATTGAGAGCTTGTAGATCTGCTATTTTACATTTTACATATTTATACATTGAATGGAACATTTTGCATAATGAGTACTTGGCTGAAAGAGTGGAACGCATTATGTATGTGTGTTCCATTGTGAATGAGCGGCGGATGACATGGAAGAACTGTACCTGAACTAGTAACAACCTGCACCCTGTTCATTAACACTAACTGAACATTTGAGGTGTAATACGCGTCGGCGTACGGCGTCGCAACTGTTGCCATGGTTCTCGAAGGAATGTTGTACGTATTAATTCTTCTCGCTCTCTCCATCTGTCAAGTACAAAATAAGATTCTCAAGATGTAATCATCCTCTCTTCTCTCACCCTCCCCCTCTCTCTTCTTGCACTCTAGCATGGTTATTTAACCCATTTATTATTTAATCATGCAACATTGACAAGAGCATGGATGCTCTTCTATCTATCTAAAGCACATAGCACAGTAGCCCTAGGCTAGCCATCCTCAGGCAGTTCTACATATGTTATTCCACACATGGGAGCTGCCCAGTACAACCACACTCTTCTTCTGTTGGCCACTGTCTAAAAAAACGATTACTGTTTTACCTAGTTAGTAATTTTCTTATATGTTGTTATATGTATGTACTGTGGTTCTTCTTTATAATGATATAATGCTCACCGCACTAGACTCACAAAGGGGGACTTCTAGAATTTACTCTACAATGTAATGAATGAACATTTAGTGTGTTCTCTCAGTGTGGCTCAGTTCAATTCAGGCTACATAATTCAAACGTACAGTATCAGATTCTGTCAGCTATGCATGAGAGTGACACAGAGAGAAAGATGAAGTGACGCATCGATAGAGAGAGGGACATAACACTGAGTAAGAAAAGAGAAAGATGAAGTGACACATCGATAGAGAGAGGGACATAACACTGAGTAAGAAAAGAGAAAGATGAAGTGACACATCGATAGAGAGAGGGACATAACACGGAGAGAAAGATGAAGTGACACATCGATAGAGAGAGGGACATAACACGGAGAGAAAGATGAAGTGACACATCGATAGAGAGAGGGACATAACACTGTGAGTAAAGATGAAGTGACACATCGATAGAGAGAGGGACATAACACTGTGAGTAAAGATGAAGTGACACATCGATAGAGAGAGGGACATAACACTGAGTAAGAAAAGAGAAAGATGAAGTGACACATCGATAGAGAGAGGGACATAACACTGTGAGTAAAGATGAAGTGACACATCGATAGAGAGAGGGACATAACACTGAAGAAAGATGAAGTGACACATCGATAGAGAGAGGGACATAACACTGAAGAAAGATGAAGTGACACATCGATAGAGAGAGGGACATAACACTGTGAGTAAGAAAAGAGTCATCGTTGGTGCCTGCAGCTTATTGCCATTAATTGCAACGGCTGGCTTCACCGCAGTGGGGTGTGAAATGAAGATTACACGCATGCGCAGTGCGCACGCATGCACACACACACACACACACTGTCACACACACACACGTTTCATTCTATTGTAGCTCACCCACTACCATAAGTACACAGGATGACACACACACACACACACATCTTAGAGCAGGGGTGCCCACACTTTTTAGACTTGAGAGCTACTTTCAAAATGACCAGCTCAACCAGATCTACCCACCAAAAATATATATATTATCCCATTGCTGAAAATAGTTACGTATTAGACAAATGCACTTCTTTTTCTTTTTTGTAATACTGATGTTTGTGCGAAACACTTTTGAACACATGGTAGGCATATTGCATTGTGGATTTCTGCTGCCCTTTTTGATGTCAATCAATCAAGTGCAGTCACCTTAATTCAAGTGGCAGTTGCCAAAAATAGTTTATAATTTATTTAAATTGTATATTTTTAGGGCCATGGTCATGTGGTCTACCTGCACAGCCTGTGTGATCTACTGGTAGATCACGATCTACCTTTTAGGCAGCCCTGTCTTAGAGTATTATACTCTAAGACACACACACACACACATACACACACACACGTTGATAGCATACAGATTCACAAATGTCCTCAAATCCAGACCAATGCATTTGTACGACCACTATGTGTGTTCAGTTAAGGTTGTGTTATGTTTTAACTGTGTTATAATGAAACTGTGACTATTAAAACTGCAAGCTAAATATCATAGCCACATATCATGTTCAACATCTGAATATTTAACCAGCAAAAGCAACGTTTGGCCCATGCAAGAGCTTCATCATTCATGACTCTGAGGTGAGATGCAGTAGCCTCGAAACGTGAGTAGATTCTTTGTACTTGGCACTTTAATAAAAGAGGCTACAACAAGACCGGACCGCTAGGCACCTAGGCTACCATGTAGCCTGACAGCGTGTCGCTGGTTCGAGTCCCGATCCCAACGGCCTTTGCTGCGTGTCACTCCCCATCTCTCTCTCTCCCCATTCCCTGTCCGCCTACTGTCCCCAAAAAGGTATTTAAAAAAAGAGGATACAATTGTCCAAGCTGCAGCTCCCGTGCCTTCTCTACATTAGGCTTTATCAGGCTCTCCATCAAAGCCCTTATATGGGCCAAACTTAGCTTGTGTGAGTTAAATTAAAAAAAATGGGAAAGCAGTGATCTATGGGGCGCGGACTTTCCCTTCTTTTAACTTGAGTATTTTTGGTCCAGCAGAACCGTAGAGAACCGCATATATTATCCCAGTGGTTCCCAAACAGAATAGAGATGTGCATATATTATCCCAGTGGGTCCCAAACAGAATAGAGATGTGCATATATTATCCCAGTGGTTCCCAAACAGAATAGAGATGTGCATATATTATCCCAGTGGTTCCCAAACAGAATAGAGATGTGCATATATTATCCCAGTGGTTCCCAAACAGAATAGAGATGTGCATATATTATCCCAGTGACTCCCAAACAGAATAGAGATCTGCATATATTATCCCAGTGGTTCCCAAATATTTTAGCTCAAGACCCAAAACATTTAATGTTTTCCCAGGACCCAAACTAGTGAAAATAGCAGATCTTCAAGCTCATCTTGTAGATCGGCTATTTTCACTCCTAACTTAAACATTAAACAACAAGGGTGCCATACAAATTGGGCCACGGCCCACAAATGGGTCCTGAGTCCCGACCCACTGTTTCGGAAACGGTGTATACTCTCCTATCCTTTTTTTTTCACTGGGAGGAGGCCTGTCTGCCTGCTGTGCTGTTTGAGAAGCAGGTCAATGGCCCTGGAGCTCCCATCCACACTGGGTTATATTAGTGTAAATAGGACAGCCATGGTTCAACCATCGCCTCTGGCCTTGGACCATGACACTTAACTGTATAAACACACATACAGATGGGTGCGCACGTGCATGCATGCACACACATACCCACGTCGTCTTTCTCAGCCACTTGCGTATACTCAGTGACACACACACACACACACACACACACACACACTTTGCGTCACTACTACTACTACTGTATACTCAGTGACGCACGCACACACACGTACGCGCACACACACAAACACACACACGCACACTTGTAATTTGAATTGCAGCAGATGTTACAGATCATCATCTGACACAACGAGAGTCCAAGAGTGTGTGTGATTGAATGTGATTGTTAGCCTCACTGTCGCCAGACGCGAATCTGCCGGTGCAAAAGAAAATGCCCGCGGCAGTGTGATATTAGTATGGCCAGAGAGTGTGTGTGTGTGTGTGTGTGTGTGTGTGTGTGTGTGTGTGTGTGTGTGTGTGTGTGTGTGTGTGTGTGTGTGTGTGTGTGTGTGTGTGTGTGTGTGTGTGTGTGTGTGTGTGTGTGTGTGTGTGTGTGTGTGTGTGTGTGTGTGTGTGTGTGTGTGTGTGTGACAGACACAAACTGACAAGCCCCCCGCACACAGAAACAGAGAGTGAAAGGAAATGGCAATACAAATCCTTGAGGGGATTATTTGGGGGAATTCTATGAGGTTATCATTGAATGCCCATGCAGGTGCATCATGACACATAAACAGTTGCACATACTGTAGATTCGTCTGTTGATCAAAATGTTGAGCATAATAAAAACAGTGGAGCCTGTTCTCCCAGTATGTGGACCAGATTTGTCTTTATAGGTACCATTGGTTCCCCAGCTACATTTGATAGCTTCAAAATCAGTTCCTATATACAAGTACATGATTGTTTTACTCATTTTAACAACACAAATGTTGTATGGGTTGTCCCTGGCGCTAAATGTTTTTCAGACGAGGTTCTGTAGCCCAATACATATTCATCTGGGGGTCCTTGGTTCTGTAGCCCAATACATATTCATCTGGGGGTCCTATGAGGACGTTTGAGAACCACTGCCCTGGAGCCTATAGGTCAGACACAAGATTTGCGATGAGACCAATGGTGTCATGCACTGAAAACATAACGTTCTTTTCTTCAGGCGACACTGATGGTGTGTGTGTGTGTGTGTGTGTGTGTGTGTGTGTGTGTGTGTGTGTGTGTGTGTGTGTGTGTGTGTGTGTGTGTGTGTGTGTGTGTGTGTGTGTGTGTGTGTGTGTGTGTGTGTGTGTGTGTGTGTGTGTGTGTGTGTGTGTGTGTGTGTGTGTTCACTCCATGTGTGCTGAGTCTTCCCACATAGCATCCCAGCTTGCCCTCCCACATACACACTCTATTTGTGTATAAGCATGCCCACGCATACGTGTACATGTGAGAAAGAGGAAAAGTAATTTTTTTACAGCAGATCCCGAACAGCCCAATTTTTCTTGCACAACAGTGTCTTGCTCTGAAAATAGCCCATCTACAAGCTCACAGTGTTGCGACACACATGCAATCAATTTGGTGTAGAGTGAAAATTGAGGGCTGACTCTTGAGTATAGATCCCTGGGGGACCCCGGTCAACAAAGTATGTAGGATTTGTATTGTAATAAGCTATGACAGTTTGAGCACAGCGCATGCAATGGTAACACTCATTTGCATTAATGTCACCCACACATACTGTCTCTGTTTGTCTGTCTGTCTGTCTGTCTCTCTATCCCCCCCTCTCTCTAGCCCTCTTAGGTGTCACATATACTACAGTAAAATGACGTACATCTGTGCATGTGCTACCAAGTACCAACTACACATGCCCTGTTCTCTTTGTTCTCAAACTTCTTATTTTTTTATATATATTTATCCCACGATTTCATCACGATATCACCCAGTGTCAATTCTATGTCAATCTAATGTAATCCTGGGCGCTACACTTCCTCTGCAAACCTGACCTTCTAGCTGTGAGGCGACAGCACTACCGACTGTGCCACCGTGCCACGCTATTTTAAGGTTTAAGTTTCTCAAACTTCTGAATGATGGAGATCAGTGATGCTCTCTCACTCTCTTTCTCGCACACACGAACGCGCGCACACACACACACACGCGCACACTACTATTACTACTAGAACTCAATATACTGTTATCTATATTCTGTTGCCCTCTCTGTGAGCTGTCTCCCTATGTTCTCTTTGTTCAGCCTGGTTTCCAGTGAAAAAGTTGGCATTACTTTAAACCATTTAAACCACAAGATATGTTGAATATTATATATATTGGATATCAACATTTCCAGATGCAGACCATCTCAATTCAATCTTAGATTTCCAAGTCAAATAAATTAATCTTGTGAATTCCCTAATACTAGGCTACTTTGTCATAGTGGTGTGTCACAACGGCCGATCTGCTATGTGTAAAGTGGTTACATGTGTCTGTGGGTTTTAGAAATATTGAACCAATGAAAATAATTAACGAATTTTTGACTAAATAACTACAATTGGATCCAGTGATTCGGTCGGCGGCAGCGGGAATCGCACTGCTCAGCAGCACAGGCACTCACTCGGCTAGCGCCTCGTGTAAGCTAGCCTCATGGGCGCTCAAGCCCACCGCTGATGGCAATGAGATTCAACATATCTGTGGTTTGCATAATGTCCAATGGTAGCATTTTTACTATGGTGATTGAGTTAGTTTTATTGTCTCACTCTTCTTTCCTTCTTCGTCGGTAGTTATTCTGGGCTGGCGAACCTACCCTTTGAGTGACCCCTTGAGTCCAGGGGCAGTGACAGCATCTCGGCATGGGAGATAGCCCAATTGGAACTGGTTACAAATGTGTACAATACAGTGAGAAGCTATGTTGTCATGTTATGACCAAGACACCATAAGACAGTGGTTCTCAACTTTGATACTGTGGACCCAAACCAGTGTTATTTTTGTCGGCTAAACTATGACGAAAAATGTTCGTCTGCCTATTTTCATTGACAAAAACCTGTTAAGGAGGGACTAGGTGAGAAGAGATAGTATTACTAAAACACAAATCAAAACTACATCAAAGTTGTCTGTCATAATTAACACTGACCCACGACTGCTTCCGGGGTTCATTCCATAGCCATCTACTGTATTCAGGGAGTAATTTACACTGGGACAACAGCTGGATGTATTTATCTACCCGGTAGAGTAGACAATTTGCAATTGTCTTGTCCTCAGGACCAGAATTGATAACAACAGGTTCATATTTCCATAAAGTACACGTAAAGGATCCCAGCAAGCATGATCAGGACCTGGGTGTATTAGTGACGTCTCTATTGGGGCCAGATCAAGTCAAACCAAGACTAGTCTGATCTGGCCCAGAATATCACCTTATTTCAACGAACATAAATTCTGCCCACTAAGACAGACGTCCCTGGATGAATCAGAGGGAGTCCGATAGAGGCCAGATCAACTTAAGTCATATCATAACTAGTCAGATCTAGCCCAGAATAAGCTATTTATTTTAACTGGTGAAGACGTCCTGGAAATGACGTAAAGATCATCCCCATATGGGCTGTGATCTGGCCTAGTCCTGAACATCACCGGAGTCACCGGAGGACGTCATCATAACGTCGTCATGATGTAATTTTGCTTGCTGGGATTCGTTTCACCTAGGGTTTTTACCAGTTAAAGAATAAAGATGGAGTGCCATGATTTTTTGCCGTGTCTATGGAGTTAACATTGCTCTAATAGACCCCCAGGTGTGGTTAGAATACCTATTTAAATGTCTTCCCTGTGTATTTTTGGTTTATTCCTTTGAGTCAAAAGTGAAAAACACCACGTTAGTGACATCACAATATCATCCCCTCCTTCTTTATCAGCCGATTCGACCGTTATCATACGATCTTATAGGGCCAGTATGTCCATACTGGCATACTCACCATAGCCTGGTCCTCCGTCAGGACATCAGTGATAATGACAATAGGTGATAATGACATACTGAGACAGTGAGTATGCCAGTATGGCCATACTGGCCCCATAAGAAGGTATGATAACGGGACATACTGGCCCTATAAGATGGTATGATACCAGTCGAATGGGGTGTCTTTATCATACTACAGCTGTGGGTGCAGCTTCAGTTCAGGTGGATCACCACCCACCTGAAAACCATGCATACTTAATGAACTGGTGTGGCCCCATAAAAACATAATTTTAACACTACACTTTTTTTGAAAAAGATCTTTCTCCTGGTATAATCATAGTACCTGATGATCCTGTTTTAAGGTCTGGGGGGATCACGACATTCCATCTTTAAGCCCTATTCATGAATATTCAAACCCTATTGAAAAATAGCTGATCTACAAGCTTGCAATATGTCGAGATGCATTTCTGATTCTGAGCCTCATCTGTTGTCTTTTATCTTTAGGAAAGACAGTCCACTCCAAAATACTAATGAAGAAAAGTTGAATGAAGAAAACAACTTACTTAAGTTACTGTAAATTGTTCCTCGCAATTATAGTTAATTGGTGTTCTAATTATTGTGTTTTCCAAATCCTAAATCCTTTCCAAATGTTAATTTCATGCAAGCATTTTCCACTACAAAGAATGTGGTCATACAGTAGCATTTCGGAGTGAAACCTTTTGTATAAATTGACATAACATCTTTTGAGTCCAGAGCGACATTTAGTCTGTTTACAAAACAAACAAAAAAACATTAGGACAGCTTGTCACAAAAACACAAAGACTAAACAATTTGTACATATCCACTCTTAAGTGTGAAAAGTCCTTGGGAAGATACAATGTTTCCATCCTAGTTGTGAATAGATAATCCAGGAGCGCTTGAAAGCAATGCTGTTTCTGCCCTCATCGACAGTTATTCAAGTGTCCAGTGGCCAGGAGAGCACCTCGTATCTAAAAAGTGCTCTTTTGTGTATTTTAACACGGTATCACTCTTTAAATAAAACATGAGTGTATCTTTGCAGTTCATTTTATTTATTTATTTAATCTACTGGGCTCAATAGCAATTTTGTTCTGCTTTGAAGAGAAACCACGGTCCCTCTATTTTATACTGCGTTGTCAGATTGTTTGTCCCAATAACATAATTACAATATTCTTACATAATAATAATTATAATTAATAATAAACAATAAGGGGTCTACACCCTTTGGGCTTGACTAATAATAATAATAATAATAAAAGCAGTGCCAATCTACCAAAACCCCTTCATGCTTCCATAGAAGGGGGGGGGGGGGGACAGTTCCCTGCCTCAGGGTAGCAAGAAACAACACAAAAATGTACCACTGGTCCAATTCGACCGGAGCAAGCGCTCAGTCTGGCAAGGGTGAACTGTGTTCTTGTTCATTTTCCATCACTGTCATTGTTGGGATTCAATGGTGGCCATTAGCATGCTCAGTTGAGGTCCACCTTTGGTCTAACTGGGTCTCGCAAGGTCTCCATGTCACCATTCCAGGAGAAACGATGTCCAACCACCGGTTTTTCACCATGTGGCTTCCATCACATTCACACAGCAGACAGTGGGATTCTAGACTGGCTGTTCTCGTTCTTGAAACCCCAAACCGCTCCTTCCAGCATTTCCATCCCCAAAAATCCGTCCTCTCATCATATGCTGGTCTGCAGCTCGCCGTTGAGCAAGGCAGTGTTGTGCGCATCCACGGTGTCATTGGTGACCCCCATAGCGCCGGTGTCGTGGTTGAGCACCATCCTGGTGCGGTCGGCGCGGCTGTCGCTGCGATCCACCTCGTCCAGGCCTGCCACCTTCTGGAGACACAGGACGTTCTGGAAACTCTTCTTGAAGTTGTTTGACAGGAAGGCATACAGGATGGGGTTGGCACAGCTGTTGGCATAGCCCAGGACCACCACGAAGTCAAACATGCTCTTCAAGGCGGGCGTGGGCCTGATGGAGCTGGTGACGGAGGCCACGTTGAAGATGTAGAAGGGCAGCCAGCACAACACGAACACCGCCACTACGATGGAGACCATGCGCGTCACCTTCCGCTCCGAGCGCTTGCGCTTGCTGGAGCCGACTCGAATGCCTGAGGACTTAACCTGGAGGAGAGCGAAATGGAACAGGTTTTATGTCCAGTGGTGTAAAAGGGACAGATGAACTGAATGAATTCAAGACATTCCAGACTGTGTGGGACATCATGGAAGAAGCGTACATTTACTAAAAATCACACCGGTGTGAACTGAGTGGTGCAACTCCCCCCCTTACACCCCCCCCCCCCCCCCCCCCCCCCCCCCCCCCCCCTCTCTCTCTCATTAGCAGGCAACAGTGCAACACTATCTCTCTCTCTCTGTTTCTGGCACGACGGCGCCCCTACTGGTACTCATGAGTCACACACATAGGTTAACACGAGTCACAGACATTGCTGTTCCTTGGAGTGGTTGCACCACTCAAAAATAACAGATTCACAACCTCGGCTCAGTGAGCTTAAAGATCAGATATTTTCTGCAAAGAGATTTGGGGTAGAAATCAGCGGTCCTATAAAGCCCTGGGGGACTCTTGGTCAACTCAGAATATACAGTATAGGGTTTAAGTGGTTATAAGTCCTACATACTATGTACAATGAATAATGAAAATAGCACATCTTCAAGCTCAGATCGCATCGCATTAGAGCTGCCATTGCACACATTTTACATGTGCTCACCTTGAATATAATGAGCAGGTAGCACAGGATTATTACAACCAGGGGCATGAAGAATCCAACGATGAAGGTGTAGAATATGAAGGCCTTGTAGTAGACCTCCTCGGGCTCAGGCCACATGATGCCACACACGGGAACCTGGTTCAGGCCGCTGAAGACCATGGTGGGGAGGTTGATGAGCAGTGATACAATCCACACCGTGAGGTTGGTGAGCTTGGCCATCCGGGGCTTCCGCCATTTCGTAGATTTGATTGGGTGGACCACCGCCAGGTATCGATCGATGCTCATTACCGTCAGAGAAAAGATGCTGGTGAACTGGTTCAGGGAGTCTGGGAGCATGACAAGCAGAGAGTGACAGAATGTAGGAGAGAGAGAAAAAAAAATGGTCGGAGAAAGTTAGCATAGTGTAGACGAATGCGAGACTGCTCGCCCCTTTACCAACTCGCCCCGGGCGTACAGCCGGCGGAACAGCACGGCCTGGTATTCCTAAAGTAATCTAAGTAGATTATGCTTAAACGGTTAAACCTAACCTTATTCCTAACCTTAACCTCAGTAAAACTATGCCTAAACCTAACCCTATTCCTAAACTTAACCCCAGTAAAACTATGCCTAACCCTAAACTTATTTCTAACCTTATTCTCAGTAAAACAAAATAAAGAATACAAGAACCGCCGCACCGAGCTGTCGGCGAGATGGAATTGGGGCGACCTGACCTGTTACCGTGCAGACGAGAGGGCGGAAACAGGAGAGGGGAGTGAAGCAGAGGGGAGACATGGAAATGAGGGCAAGGTGGAATAAGAAGAGAATAATTAAGCGATGTATTGCTGCCCCAGTCTCAATAAAATCCCAAAACAATTAACTGAAGTGTGATTTGGTTTTTTTATGGGTTTGTTTAATGCCTCTCCTGGGTTTGTGAGAACATTATGACCGGAGCATGTGAGCCGCGTGGCGACGCTCCTCGCTCCAGGGGGCTGTTGTCTCGCTCACTCATTCGCCCACAATCCCCCACCCCCCCGCTCCGTTCCCCCCCATCGCTCAACTTAATTTGCCAGTGAGAACCGCTGCATTCATTAGCATGGTGGGTTAATATGCTGCTTGCTTCAAAATAATTAAATGTCACAGTTGGGGACAATTAGGCAACCTTATCTTCATATTGTACTTTCTGCTTTTGGTAGCCTACTTAAGTACATTTTTATGCCAATACGTTTGTACTTTTACTTGAGTAAATTTTTAATACGGTACTTTTTCCACCACTGGAAAAATAAAATCAATTCAATCAATTTAAACATGATCACTAGTGATGTCGTGCTCAGAATTTCCACAGTTTTTGCGTCTCAAATTCCAAGCCTTTGAAAGTGCAAAAAAAATAAAGTGTCTGTTAACACTTACCCAATTCCCTGTGACCTATTGTACATAGTAGCAATGAATGCAGTGCAGATCCTAGTCGTCCACAAGCCCTAGGTACAGTCACAGTGACACTGGATGGTACGTACCTCTCCAAATGTCTCCAGTTTCCTCTGTTATCACAATATTAGATAACTATACGATACTATAATCATTAGTGGTTTTAGCAATGGTTTCTCCACCCACCTACGGTCCAGATGACCTTGCACAGCGCCTGTCCGAAGGGCCAGTGGACCAGAGCCAACTGCATGGCAATGAATGGCAGACTCATCATGCACAGGACATCAGCTACGGCCAGGTTCAGGATGTAGATGTTGGTCACTGTCTTCATCTTGGCGTAGCGCAGAATCACGTAGATGACCAGTGTGTTGCCAATCAGTCCCACAGCACACACGAGGAAGTAGATGATGGTGATGACCACCGAGCTGGCGTGGTCCTGGTGATGCTCGCTCGGTACTGTGCCATTTTGGAGTTCTGGGTCCGACTCGTTCCCGATCAACGACCCGGGATAGTAGCTTTCGTAAGACAGGGGCTCAGGGACAGAGAAGTTGGGAGGGGCTGGGAGGAAGGACCACTGATCCAGTGCCATGATGATAGGAAGGTGAGATCTGGAGGTGTTGATGGACTCTGGACTCCAAGACAATGATGTCCAAGAAACTCATCCAAGGGTTCTAGGTGTCAAAGCACAAGTTAGGGGAATGTTATGGACATATGATTTGTTTATTTTTTTAGGATCCCCATAGCTGTGCCCAGTGGCGTGCACAGACATTTAGAGGGGCAGGTGCTCAAGTTAAAAAAGGGCACCTTGTGCAGCGCGTGGAACCGGCCGGTTGCCTTAATCCATTTTGGGCGGGAACCCCTTTTGGTGTTAGCATTATGTTATGCTTTAGCTATTGAAAAATAGCAGATCTACAAGCTCATAGCGCGCCACTGAGTGGCGCGCTATGAGCTTGTAGGTCTTCCCCTTTTTTTTCAAAAGGGCACATTGCCAAAAGGGCAGGGGGTGCTCTAGCACCCCCTAGTGTCTATCTGTGCACGCCACTGGCTGTGCCCTAAAGTACAGCTAGTCTTCCTGGGGACCACATATATAAATTACAATAATTTTCATTACACTTTATAGTCCATGTACGTAAATTTAAATGCATTAAAACAATCTAGTGCACATAGTGAGAATGTCAAATAAAGTTAACACATTTCAGTCAGACTCTTGGATTGAATAAATATATTTATTTAGCATAAATGTATAGATCATAAATATTTAAGCATATTTGGCCGTGGCGGCTCTGTCCCATTTCATTCATTCCCTGTAAGCATGAATTATAATAAATGATTTGCCAACTAGATTTGACAGGGAATGGAATGGCCCTGACTCAAAATTGTGTTTTAGCTGACAAAAAATTATGGGGGTTTTGGATTGTAAAAGTAGAAATGCAGCAGTAATTTTAGCCATTCATGACAGTTCATGGAGTTGATTATAAGACATAGAGTTAGTTATACATGGACATAACAAGGCGTGGTGCCTTGTTCTGCACTAGCAGGAATTTGCTTAAATCTTTCTTTGGAGCATTCAAACATATTATTTGGCAGTAATCAAGCTGTTTGGTAGCAGTTTAATTAGATCAGATTCTGCATCGCCTTACCACTGCTAATGACTTACACATTTTCTTTACAACATAATCTATGTGTTTTGACCAGGACAGTTTGTTCATTTGTCAAGGGTGATGCCCGCTTAGTTTCATTCACGTGCTGGATGGTTATTTTATTCATGAATAGTTTGAGTTATGGTTCTCTAAGAGAATAATTTGAACCTAATAAAATCCTATACTGAGGGCAGATATGTTGTTTGGCTCAAAATACATACAGTATTTGAGTGTTCTAGGTTGTAAAGAAAACAATTTGGGGTTCCAGCTGAGGGTTGTAGGTCTTGGGGTATCAATGGGAGAAGGGGAGGGAGATTAGAGGGTTTGGGGTAACCTTAAAGGGGAATTTCTCCCTAAACTTTTTTTTTACAAAAGTAAGTTGATAATTATGTATATTGACCAAAAAATAAATAAAATAAAAATAAAGATATAGGGGAGCTGGGGCTGCAGCTGGAGATGAAGCTGGGGCTGGAGGGGTCTAACGCTAGAACTCCTATTCAATCGCGCAATTGGTTTTTATTTTTTGTTCACATCTGTTCTAGATGATGTGACAGCAACACTCCATGCATTGTTGACACTGCACTCTTCCTGGTCTACGTGAGCTGATGTTAGACCCCCCAGCAGCAGCCCCAGCTCCAGCCCCAGCTCCAGCTCCCCTATATCTTTATTATTTTTTTAATATATATTTTTTGTCAATATACATAATTATCAACTTACTTTTGTAAAAAAAAGGTTTAGGGAGAAATTCCCCTTTAATGCTTGAGGGTTACTTGAATTTAGTTGTATTGGATCCAAGCGTATAGTAAGGGACTTGGTTTGGAAGAATTTGTCTTAGAACAGTATCACATACTGATACCACCTGTAGATAGATAAGAGTAGAGGTGTGTGTGTGTGTGTGTGTGTGTGTGTGTGTGTGTGTGTGTGTGTGTGTGTGTGTGTGTGTGTGTGTGTGTGTGTGTGTGTGCGTGCGCGTGCGCGTGCGTGCGTGTGTGCGTGCGCGTGCGTGCGTGCGTGTGTGCGTGCGTGCGTGAGATTATATCTTGAGAATCTTATACTCCACTTGACAGAGGGAGAGAGCGAGTGGGGGAAAAAAAAGGATGAGCGTGGATGACACAGCGAGTAAGTATTGCTCATTTGACAAATACGTTCAGTATATGTACACCAGCTCAGTGGCCTTGTGGTTAGAGTGTCCGCCCTGAGACTGGGAGGTCGGGGTTCAATCCCCGGCCGGGTCATACCAAATGGGACCCAGTGCCTCCCTGCTTGACACTCAGCATCAAGGGTTGGATTGGGGGTAAGTCCCTGCGACATACTAGCGTCATGTCCAGGGGGTGTACTTGTACATCAAGCTGCCTCACTACAGAAACAGGAGATAGGCTCCTGCCCTATGGGCCTCATGGCTCGGCATGGCTATACTTATACTTACTATATGTACATTCCTTCGAGAACCATGGCAACAGTTGTGAGGCTATTGGCATCACGCTTTAACCTTCAAATGTTGAGTCCTTTCCTCTCCTCTTTTCTTTCTCCACTCCTATACTTTCTTTCCATTCCTTTTCAACTCCTCTCCTTTCCACACCTTTCCTCTGTCAAAGTTTATTGTGTTCTCTGAGTCAAATGAATGAACCTTCTCCAGCAATAGGCTGTGCGCTTTAACCTTCAAATGTTGAGTTAGTCCTTTCTTTCTTTCTTTCTTTCTTTTCATTCCTCTCACCCCAACATCTCTCCCATCCTTTCCTGCTCTTCCGTTGCTTTTCAACTCCTCTCCTTTCCACACCTTTCCTCTGTCAAAGTTTATTGTGTTCTCTGAGTCAAATGAATGAACCTTCTCCAGCAATAGGCTGTGCGTCGAGTGCACTGCTGCTGCTGACAGGGAAGGACGAGGGCAGTGTGCTGCATGTGCTGAAGGGAAATGTTTATTCAATTGATCTGTGCGTCAAACAGCTGGTATAGGACATTGTTACGGCTACACTGACCCCTTTTATCACAGCTGGTGCAATAATAATGAATTAATGGATAGGGAATGTGTCATTTTATTATTGATAATACAATTAACATGCACAATTGTCTTGATTTGAATAATAATAACTGTAGCACTCTTCTTAGCTGTGTTGTATACGCTGGACCTATTTCAAGGCCTGGCACTGTCTGGAATGTGAGATTTGTGATCTACTACGGCATACAACAAAGTATAAATCAGCCTATATTTCTCATTCAGAAGCATTGTCTGGACACTATGGCTATAACGCTCACTCATAATATGTCTTATAGTTATCTTATAAGTTGTAATGTAATCCATTTTTGGATACACTCCCTGCAAAAGTGTCAACTATGATTGATTGATTGATTGATTGATTGATTGATTGAAATAGAAATAGCTGCATTGTTGTTCATTATCCAGTAATACATAAGTAGTGATCAGCACAATGTTTGAAATGATGGCTACACCAATTATCAATTGCTTAATAAGCTTATAGCGTACAAACTGTACATGTGGGGTCTACATTATACAGTTCCCTATAGGCAGTATTTGCATCTGTTTTGTGCAGATATACTGATTGGACCAGTATATAGCGGCCTGTTGCCTACATGTTCAAGTGATTAAATGCTTATACAAATATGCTTTACATAAGTAATATATGCAGGAGGCACACACAGGAGTGTGTGTGTGTGTGTGTGTGTGTGTGTGTGTGTGTGTGTGTGTGTGTGTGTGTGTGTGTGTGTGTGTGTGTGTGTGTGTGTGTGTGTGTGTGTGTGTGTGTGTGTGTGTGTGTGTGTGCGTGTGCGTGCGCGCGCCAATCCTTGGAGTTTAATTAGAAAATAAAATGGTAATACGTTATGCCATGGAGTATAGTCTCAAGCCCTCAAATGGAAAGTTAAATTCAAATTGGCTACTTGTGAGGTATATAAGCCCCCTATATCTCACATGGCAAGAGAGTCATCATGTGAGAGTGGATTACCAGTGAATGTTTCCCCCAGCAGTCTTGTTGCGCTCAGGGTGTTTAGGTGAATTCGTGCCAGGTAAGGAGCGCTGCTGCAGCGGTATAGCTACATTGGCTTTGCGCTGTGTGCGCACCACGCGTCTCCTGGAGAGAGGGCGAACGGCCACCCTGCGCGCGGTGACGAGTTAATTGATTAAGATTCATTTACCACGCCATTTAAACACCACAAAAGATGATTTGATTGCATTTCATATTAGACATTTAGAATCCAAAACAAACCCTCCACGCCAATATAACCCATGTCTTGTCGTCGAGTTTGGGTTGAGGTCCAGGTAATCATGAAAATTGTCCATGTTGTCCGGGCAAAAATCATGACAAATGGACTAAGGCACGGTTTGCGTAATAGGCGAAGGACTGACACCCGGCCGTGTCATCTCTTCTACAAAAAACAAACTGTTTGTTTGTTTGTTTTTCAATGTCACATGTAAAATCAAGTCTCGATTAGATAAGTCGTCGCGGAACAGTGCAAATTGTAGCTGACGGACAGGTATAGGGCTAACAAAGAAACACCTGTGTGAAATCGACATGGTTACTTACCGTAAAACTCTTCAGTTAATTATTATATAGATATAGTAGTAGCCTATATCCATCATGGCAAGCATATTCCGGTGAGTCCAGCCCGCGGGCAGCGGCATTTGAAAGCCTCCAGAACGCTGCATATTGTGCATGCCGTGGAGACGTGGAGTCTCTGTCATTGAACCTGCTCTCCCATTACGCACGCGATGCGCTGTTACTTTACCGCCCCTTTTAATCAGAACTGCTTGTTGCTGCTATATATATTTGTATTTATGTCATTTACCCACAGTATAATCCGAAACAATGTAGCCTATTATCGAAAGTGAAAAAATAACTGCTTTTTTTTAAGTGCTACGAAATGGTGACCAAAAGCCACAGCAGCGTGCGAAAACTGTCAGATCCAGTCATCCAGGACTCAGAGGGGGAGAGAGAGAGAGGGGGGGGCTAGAGAGAGAGGGGGCGAGAGAGAGAGAGGGGGCTAGAGAGAGGGGGCGAGAGAGAGAGAGAGGGGGGGGCTAGAGAGAGAGAGTGGGGGGGGGGGGGGGGGGGGGGTAGAGGGATCGAGCGACTGGTGAGGTAATGAAAGATAAGTAGGGGACGCAGCCACACAGGTGGAGAGAGACAAACTGACTGCAGTTTGGTATGCTACACACAGCGTGATGCTCATGTGTGTTCAGTGGAGTTGGATGCATGATGAGTGAGGGCCAGTGGTATAGAAGGCTATACTTGCCACTTGTTGCATGCAGATGGCTGGTCCTTTCCTCCTTCTCTCCGTGCCTCCTTCATGCATGCAGATGGCTGGTCCTTTCCTCCTTCTCTCCGTGCCTCCTTCATGCATGCAGATGGCTGGTCCTTTCCTCCTTCTCTCCGTGCCTCCTTGTTGCATGCAGATGGCTGGTCCTTTCCTCCTTCTCTCCGTGCCTCCTTCATGCATGCAGATGGCTGGTCCTTTCCTCCTTCTCTCCGTGCCTCCTTCACGCCCCCCTCCATGCATGCAGAGTGATGCCTCATAGTCTGTAGCTGTAGGCCTGAATGCGTAGCAGTTTATTCTCCTTTATGATGGATGGAAGTCAGAGTGGATCCATAGGTTATACCCACCCAGACAGCAAGACTCAGGCCGTACAGTTGGAGGCCATCGATATTGTCCTTTTCTTTTTGCTGAGGTTTGCGTGATCTGCGCAAAAGGACAGTTAACCCATTTTTGGGCGGGAACCCCTTTTGGTGTTTTAAACATTATGTTATAATTTAGCTATTGAAAAATAGCAGATCTACAAGCTCATAGCGCGCCACCGAGTGGCGCGCTATGAGCTTGTAGGTCTGCTATTTTTGAAAAATCGTGAAAATTTAGAAGGATTTTTTCAGGATTTAGAAGGATTTTTAAAAGTTTTGAGGTCAGGCCTAAATGGGTCAAATGATAAGGGACAATATCGGTGGCACCCAACTGTAGGTCTAATTAAGGACGAGACGATCCCGGCATGCAGTAATGAATGTCCCCGCAGACCTCTTCCATCTTTATTAGAAGGAAGGAGCGTGTTTTTATAGGAGTGCACGTGCTGGCGCCTGATGGTGGGACGGTGGGAACTCATGAGAACATACCCCCCTCCCCACCAAAGCATAATATACCAACATAGAAATCTCAAGTGCTGTCCATGCAGAAGATTAATTGCCTAGTCCTGTTTACGGACATAATGATGAACGATGTTTTCTTCTATAGGTGGCCTATAATAGCCTCGGGACAGCAGGTCTGCATGTTCACCATTCGAATTTCACTTCACTATGACGTGGTGGGATGCAATTAAGACCGACTTGTTCTTTTTCTGTATAGCCTTCATGACTGACTTTCCATCCAATTAGCCTCCAACTTTTGCTCCAAACATGACTCATAGACCTCACTCACACATGGAAGACGCGTGTAAAAGCCCTATTTAAACTTTAAATAGGTCCCTTTCAATTTTAAAGGGACCTATACAGTATGTTTGAGCGTGAGCTCTGATTGGAGTATGGATGCGTGACGTAATGATCAGCTGAGATGTGAATGAGGAATAGGATGGGCTGATTGATACAATCGGCTGACTTACAGCTGATTACAGCTGAGGTAACTATGCAGACTTAACATGTTCCTGTATGAACTAACGCTGTGCTCCATTTATCTCACACACGCACACACAGACACGTACACACACACACACACACACACACACACACACACACACACACACACACACACACACACACACACACACACACACACACACACACACACACACACACACACACACATACACAAAATTCAATTCAATTCAAAGGGCTTTATTGGCATGAGAAAACATACGTTTACATTGCCAAAGTACAATACAACAATACAGCAATACAATCAAAACAAAAATGATGTACATTTGAAAGACACACACACACACACACACACACACACACACACACACACACACACACACACACACACACACACACACACACACACACACACTATTTAATCATTCAGTGGTTGTTTTTCTATTTTGTTAATGGAGCCGTAATGGCTCCATTAACAAAATGGATGGAGATGCGTCAGCATGCATCTCCATCCACATAGTAATCCTAGGGGTTTGTCATTTGGCCATATCATATCCAAAGCAATGGGATGGATGGAGATGCGTCAGCATGCATCTCCATCCACATAGTAATCCTAGGGGTTTGTCATTTGGCCATATCATATCCAAAGCAATGGGATGGATGGAGATGCGTCAGCATGCATCTCCATCCACATAGTAATCCTAGGGGTTTGTCATTTGGCCATATCATATCCAAAGCAATGGGATGGATGGAGATGCGTCAGCATGCATCTCCATCCACATAGTAATCCTAGGGGTTTGTCATTTGGCCATATCATATCCAAAGCAATGGGATGGATGGAGATGCGTCAGCATGCATCTCCATCCACATAGTAATCCTAGGGGTTTGTCATTTGGCCATATCATATCCAAAGCAATGGGATGGATGGAGATGCGTCAGCATGCATCTCCATCCACATAGTAATCCTAGGGGGTTTGTCATTTGGCCATATCATATCCAAAGCAATGGGATGGATGGAGATGCGTCAGCATGCATCTCCATCCACATAGTAATCCTAGGGGGTTTGTCATTTGGCCATATCATATCCAAAGCAATGGGATGGATGGAGATGCGTCAGCATGCATCTCCATCCACATAGTAATCCTAGGGGTTTGTCATTTGGCCATATCATATCCAAAGCAATGGGAATTGCAATAAATGCATGAGGAAAGATGTTTCTGGCTGCTGTCATCTCTGCTCTCTTCTGTCCTCACAAGCTGTTCTTGTGCATTCTCCTCAAACAGAGCCACGCAGCGTTTCCATTGCCACCCCCTGGCTTTCTAAGCACACAGTGGCTTGCCTGTGACAGATTCAGACTCGCTGCTCGAAGCACAGCGAACTGTGACACAAAGTTTGGTGTCAAGTGATTCTGAGGGAAAGTAAGAGCCTTACCTAATAAGGCCAATTTATTACCTTGGTTCCTGACTGACAATTTTTATGCATGGGGGTGTTCTGACTAATACTGGCCTTACCGTTAGGTTACGGCCAGTCACACCGAACTATGGCTGCAGGCTGATAATGTAGCTTACTGTCGCCGCCTGTTTTGTGCAACCAGTGCAGCCTAAAAGACGTTCCATTGCCATTGAAAGGCATTGTCAGAATCACCCTTTTCAGCGCCACCAGGAGGCCACAAACCTGACCTGCCCTGGTGGAGACCTGTGCCCCGAGGGGCACTTTATCTAGTTGGGTTTTCTTTTCAACCAGTGAAAAGACTGCAGCTGCCTGACAGATTCTGGCAGAATCAAAGTTTGGTATGATCGACCCTAACCCTTTACCAAATTACCTTTCAAGGATTTAAGAGTTTTGTGAATTTGACCCCATGAGACCCATTCACTGCAGTGCAGACACGGGGGTGAATGATTCCATCAACATTAATTTACAAATGGGGCTGATTTATTAACCAATCATATTGCAATATTCTTGCCATTATTTTAATACTTGGAATCAGGCCTGAGTTTCTGCATACCATAAGGATAGTTTGGTTTATGAAGTTGTCTGATTTATATTACATTTCCACATAAGCAGCCAGGTAGAAGTCCATAGCATTGGTTCCCACCCATGGCATAAGTGAGGAATGACAATTTCCCCATTTTGATATGGTATCTTGTATGCAATTGGAAATGTAGCTATAGCTTACAGTAGCATTAGTCAAAAAGTATAACTGTAGTTCAAGAGAGAGGAAAAGTAATTATGCCAAAAAAAGGCATACAAAAAATCCAGGTCCAGGCAAAAGGTGGATGTAAAAAGCGGAAAGCCTTTATTAAACTTCATGGGCTACAGAAATTTAAAAAACACGACCATGTGTCGTCTTGCGCCTTCTTCAGAGTGTGATGAGGAAGACACAGGGTAGGCTTAATTATAGATGTAGTACTACACAGGTGTCCCCCAGTGAGGAGCTGCAGTCTTCACTGGTTGAAAAGAAAACCCAACTAGATAAAGTGCCCCTCGGGGCACAGGTCTCCACCAGGGCAGGTCAGGTTTGTGGCCTCCTGGTGGCGCTATAATAGGCCAATGTGAAAAGGGTGCCATTTCTTCTTACGCCTTGGATGGCTTATAAGACCCACCTTTTCAGACTCCATCATGGCCCGTAGCACCTACCCTTAGATAGCACTTTTGTAGACTTAGAGCATTTACAGATTTATAGCATGTTATGTATAGACAGCACTAGAATTGCATTGTATGTAGTCACAGCACTTTATAGTATACCTGTATATGTATAGCATATAGTATATGTATCTAGTTTATATGTATAGTTTCATTATTCCACTGTTACGTTCTTAGCTTACGTATTTTTCATGATAACTACTTTTTATGTATGTGATGTATTGCCATGCTTTTTGTTATTGCTTAATGTAGTCGCTCTGGATGCCTAAATTCAATTGTAAATTGTAATTGAGGCATTTAATTTGTTCCAAAAATGTGTTTTGCAAAAATCCACCTATTGGTGGCACTATAACAGGCCAATGTGAAAAGGGTGGGATATATTCCTCAGCCTAGTAGGAAAGTTCGTGAAAGATTTCACGTAAATTGCACGCTGCGTTCATGATTTGAGCCTTTTTGAGGCAATCCTGCAAACTTTGAAAGCCAATGTTAGCCAATTAGGATGGAATATGAAATATCGGACAGATCTTGCGTGAACACATGACTATAGAGATAGTGTGTAACGATTTGCGGGATTTTTGGACAGAATCTGGAGGAGTAATATCAACAAATGTGTTTTTCAAAAGTCGGCCTCCTGGTGGCGCTATAACAAGCCGCTCTGGAAAATTTGGGGCAGAGGTTCATCGTTGGCATCCACGGAGTGTGTGTGCAAAATTTGTCATCGACACTGGATTGGATGGATTAAAGTTCTCAGTCTCTGATTTTAGTCTTTTTGATTCCAGAAGCCATCATCATGTCTTCTTTGGAGGCATGTTGAACAGCAAAAACATGCTCTCAATGTGTCGCACATTGAGAGCTTGTAGATTGTCTTTTTTCGGTTATCATTTTAGAGCATTCGATGTGGTCAAACTAGCAAAATGTTCTGAAGCATCTTCCATAAAATCTGTAATAGTCTCGGTCGGATATCTCATATTAAACCAAAGATTAAAGCCTCGATCTGTGATTTATTTAACCTGGTTGACAGTGTTATAATCATGAGTTGCCCATGTACATCTAAGTCTGTGTACTTGAACTTGAGATACAGTGTACTTGATGTATTGTGTACTGCCTGAACTGTAGCATACTTTATTTTGTCTCATATCTTATTGTCACGTCATTATGCTCCAGCATTATATATGTTCCCTGTTGTGTAATAAACTTTGTGAACCTTTAGCGTGATACTGTCTCGTGTCGCGTTATTGTTCTCCCGGGCCCACCGCCGAAGGAATACTTCAACCGGATTATCACACACCACCCAGCCTGCACACACTACCTGTCTGTCAGAACCAGACGAGGGTCCAGTAATTAGAGTTTACAACAGACAGCACTCACAGCAGGGACAATATTACTAAAAAACATCATTCATTTACACATTGTGTTGATTGTTTAGGAATCAGAACTAGTGTGTGGGGCGGCTCCTTTCATGCTGTCTCACAAATTGCACATTTAGGACTTGGTCGTGCAAACATTTTCAGTCGTGAGTTTTTATTTTGCTTTAATCTATGCACTCTTAGAGTTGTATCATTCCCATGTTGAGCTTCGGTGTAGTGTTTGGCCATAGGATAATTCATATTACCAGTCTTCTTTTTCGATACACAATAAATTAATCTAAGAAATTGATATTGAAGAAAATAATAAATACCTGCAGTATTTGTTGCATTAGGTGTGCAGGACAAGCTCTGAAAGTGTGTTGTTAAACTGTAACACCAAAAGTTGAAACATCAAGGAAAGTGCTGATGGGTCTGCTAAGGAATTTTAGCAAATCAGGAGACTGAGAGAGCACTTACTGTATCAGCTTAAATGCTATAGTGTTCCACTTCCAATTTCACCTGATTAATATGTATCCTGTATGAGTTCTCTCTCCCGATGGAATACAATTGCCACCTTTTCCACGAGATTAACACAGACCCCATTCTCCCCACTTAATTCCTCCAGTGTTTATGGCAATTCAGTGATTTTCCCTATAAATGCTCTGAACGGCCTGTTCAAGGACAATGTCACATCCTTTCACTCGGCCAATCCGCAAAGGATCGCGCAAACGCCACCTTTCCTTCACCTTTCCTATTTATCCGCCTTTGGCTGTTTCACAGCCTGTGGCAAAAATCGTGAGGAGTAACGGGGAGCCATCAGGGTGGGTATGAACCTCTGTTGGATATGAACCACGGTCAAAAGCAAAGCAAAGCAAAGTTCTTTGTTTACCCAGGGTGAATGGACTATGCTCGAGATGCTTGTTTACAGCCAGACCCTGCTCATAGAACATTTCATGGTAGGGGTTCAATGCCTTGCTCAAGGGCACTTCAGCGGTGGTAATTTTAACGTGCCGGTCTGGGGATTCGAACTGGCGACCTTCCGATAACAAGACCGCTCCTCAAACCGTGCGGCCACCGCTGCCCCTAGGGGTTATGCAGCAGAGCAAGGACATCAAGTAGGCTACAATAGGAAAAACAATCACGCAAAAATAGTGTCTTCGGTCCGCTTTGTTTATTTTCTAGTTTCCTGTTGAGCCAAGACTCTCAAACTCTGGACAGAAGCCAAGAGAATGTTCCTTAGTTTCTATGGGAAAGTGTAACTATAGCTCCTATGGTGAAGCTGATGAGAGAGACAGATAAGTATAAAATAAACACTCAACAGCTATCTAACATACAGAAAGAGAACATGCCACAAAGATCCAGTAAATATGATAATACAGACAGACCCCATGTCAATAAAGAATGTTTTTCTCCAGGATGTGTTTTCTGACATACAGTACAGTATATCCACTGTATGGTGGTTGCTATAGTCATTTTCAGCTGATGTAACACACCTTTGTTGTTGTCTATAGACTCTCAACTCCATTCCTGGGGATCCTTGACCAGGTCAGAGTCAGACAGACACTGGAAGGTGAATTGTAAATCACTGTGTGCTTAACCTTTAGTCTAGTAGCCAGCCCATAGAGCCCCATTGTGAACCCGGACATGTTGAGTACACCAAGGTTTTATGTTAGAAATGTTTAGTATGGGTCCCCAGCATGTAGAAACTGCCGGATGCTAACTTGCATATGTTGAGCAATTTTCATAATTGGCATACTGTAATATGTGACCATACCAATTACAACCTATAGAAGGCAAAATATTCAAAATTTCATCATGCTTTATGTAGCATGTGACATGTAAAACTAGGGGGTTTTCATGATGCTGAATCCATTCCAAGCATTAGTTTTGCAAAAAAACACTCATTGGGCTAAAAAACGGCCAATGCCGTCATCACAAATTGATGATGCCAGCACATTTGGGCAAGTGGGCATGGCCGTTTTAAGCCCAATGAGTGTTTTTTTTGCAAAACTAATGCTTGGAATGGATTCAGCATCATGAAAACCCCCTAGTTTGACACATCACATGCTAGATAAAGCATGATGAAATTTTGAATATTTTGCCTTCTATAGGTTGTTAATGGTATGGTCACATATTATGCCAATTATGAAAATTGCTCAACATATGCAAGTTAGCATCCGGCAGTTTCTACATGCTGGGGACCCATACTAAACATTTCTAACATAAAACGTTGGTGTACTCAACATGTCCGGGTTCACTTTTTGGCCACTAGACTACTTGTCTTTGTGATAAACATTTGTGCCATGTGTGTGTGTTTGTTTGGGTCGGAAATTGGAATGCAAAGTGAAGCTAAATATGTGACCGTGGGAGGAATGATGATGCATGTGAAGAGGATAGTGCCAGCCGAGAGAGAGAGAGAGAGAGAGAGAGAGAGAGAGACCACGACCACACAAAAAGAGATCACATATTGGTTGCGTTTGGATGTACTGTACAGTAGGGTTGTAAATATGTAAAAGATGAACCATTTACCGGTAACTCATTAACAGGTAAATGGCAGATCTACAAATGGCTTCTAAATCAGTAGTACTCACACTTTCAAGATTTTTAAAAAAAATGTCTTCGTGCCACTCTGCGAGCTTGTACAGCTGTTATTTTGTAGCGGTGCTAACAGCTCCAACGTGTGGCTTTGTGTGTATGTCTGCGTTGTGAGCTTATAGAGCTGCTTTATTTTATTTTATTTCATTTAATTTCATTTTTTTGTTTTACAAATCTGCATAAAATAAGGATGCCAGAGGTAATGTCTAAAGAATTATTTGGTGACGGATGCAGATATAGTTGGAACAGTGCATAATGTCTCAGTTGATGTCTAGAAGTGAAATGATCCTTATACCGTTTGAGATACTGTAACTGTGAATAAATACGTTTAAAAATAAACTGTAACCAGTTTTACTGAGGGAGATGGCAAGTTAAGGGTTTCATAGTTTTGATTTATGGTGTAATGATGAGTCACATCATATATGGACAGCCAAGAATACATTTGCATAAACTGTATTGTATTGAGTGGAAGAAGGATATTTTTAGGTGCAGATCTGATAGACTACATCAGCATAATCCATGATAGGTCGTATGAATTCAAGAACCAGATTCTTTCTGACTGTAAAATAAATAAAAATCACACCTGTGTGAAGTGAAGGGCGCTCTTATCATCATACAACATCTCATTCTCAACCAATGGCACATCTCCCACCCAATCACGCCGACCAATCACAATTTGGATCCTCATTTTTGTCTTCAATGTTTGTGTATACACCATGTTTGTGTACACTCAAAGCTGGGCATAGGAGGCCTAGCGCCCCTCAAAAATGTTCTGTTATGGTAGAGAACACCAGCACTATATACTGTATAGTTTATTTTCTTAACAATGTTATCAATGTGACATTGACAGTTTGACAGTTCTGAATCAAGCCATAATATGGCTTGATTCAGAACTGTCAAACTGTCAATTTGATGAATAGAGTTCATCAAATACCTTGGCATATTATGCCAAGGTATTTGATGAACTCTATTCAGTTGCGTGCCATCAAGACAATTATTATACGTTTGGTTTTGGATGCAAGATTCTGAAATGAAATGAGTGTTACTTTTTGTTTTGTTGATCAATTTATTAGCAGAAAGCCATAGTTCGAGATGATTATTGACTGAATTTGTGATACGTTTTGTGATGTATTGTTGATATTCACCTGGGGACCTGACAAAATAATTTAGGGACCCACATCGTCACCTTCTTAAAGTAATGGCCTAAGTATATTTGAGGATTTTATTTTTGGCCTAAATTCAGCTCCTCATGATGACACTGGCCACCTCTGGTAAAATCACCAAAGTCCTAAGTCCTTCCTGTAACTTGCAGACCTTGAAAAACTCATTAAATCTTTTATTGATTCACACAGACTACTGCAACTCGATCCCACCCTTAGCAAAAACGTTTTATCCCGTCTACAACTATCAGAACTCTCTCACAAGATTGTTAACAAATACTAAGAAGCTTGACCATATCACTCTTAGATTGACTAGTTAGCTATTATCAATTATACTTGTACTTAGTATGGATAGAAGTATGGATACATAGTGGTACTTACTATGGTAGTTACGTGTTATCTATGGTATTTACCAGGCCTGTAATTTAATCGTTTTAGGGACACGGTCATTTGGCCTTTGGTGTAGTCAATTTATACACGGCAAAACTATCAGCAAAATAAATACATTTTAAAATTCAGAATTTCAACAATACACTGATGTTTAGAAAATTATTAAAAGAAAAGCAAAGATGAAACTGAAATCAGCTGGCACACTGGGTCAGTGTGGACTGGGCATCTGTGGCCTATGGGCATAGGCCAAAACGAGGGTCAGTGTGGACTGGGCATCTGTGGCCTTATGGGCATAGGCCAAAACGAGGGGCAGTGTGTACCCTCTGCAAAACACTAGACTGCACCACTGAGCACTAGGGATGTGCCGATGAGACATTTTGGCCTATATTAATTGCTGTTATGGCCGATAACCGATATTACCGATGTCGTTATGATCTCATTCTGTATTAAAAAATCCCACCCGTGTGAAGTGAGGGGCGTTCTTATCTTACAACCAGTGGCGGATCTACTAAAGGCAAGAGCAGGAGGCCGCCTCCAATGGCTACGTTTCTGCCTCCCCTCTGATTACAGTTTATTTAAAATTATATGCCGCCTATAGCCGCTACTCAAGGCGGACAGACAGTGTATCAGACAGAAGAATACACATCTATTCTCTGTGTGTCCTGCGTCGCAGCGTCTCTGGAGGGGTTTGAGGTTTGAGTCCCGACCGACGTCACCTCATTCTTTATTTGATTGTTGAGAAAGCAGAGCAGAGATACAGCAATAGCACCGGAGAAAGAAAAAAGTTTGCAAACTTATTTTAGACGCGAGGACGCCTAAACCTGCATGTGGCTGTGCGGTAGGGTATATAGGCTACCACCACGGCACTGCTTACATCGGCTGACCGGCAGCAATCACACCAGCCCCGCTCACCACCACCACTCGCGCTGGGGAAGAACCAGAGGTTCGTCCCTGTTGCTGCTTTTGCATGATTTGTTGCCTGTCGGTAGAGCTACAGGGTTTCTATCAGCAATGGAGGAGCTGCCAACAACACAGCTAACAACATTCCTAGCTACTGAAATCAATTAGAAATCAAAGGGAATTTACACGCATAACAAGCAGCTGCGGTATCTTGGCTTCAATATAGCAATTCTTTTTTAACAAGACTCTGTTTTGACGCTTTTTAGGCTCCATTAGATTGGTGCAGTGCTTGTGGTTCATGAAAGCACAAACAAATCATTTAGCAATCATCTAACTATTGTAGGCATTTGTAGCCTATAAGAATATAAGCTACAGCTACAACATAAATATACATTGTATTTCGGACTTTCGGTAACTTCTGTCTATCAATCTGTGTCGACGCAGGGTGCCTGCCTACCTCGTATTGGCTATGCCTTACTCATAAAGAATTCCTGGCTCCGCGCCTGCTTACAACATCGAGGACAAAACAAACACAGACAAAACAAACATTAAAGTTTGTTTTGTTTAGTCAGATTTAACTTTAATACCTTTTATATTTAATATTGTGAACTTGTAGATCTGTTCAAGCCAGCTGTTACTTTGGGCTCGTTTATCTGTAAAGTGATTAACCGATGCCGATTAATCTAAAAACAACTAGAATCGTCCGATACCGATGTGTTTGCCGATTAATCTCCCATCACTACTGACTGCCTGTGTGTTTGTTGGGGAAGGGAAGTGATAGCATGAGAGAGAGCGTGAAGAGTGTGCAGAAAGAAAGAGAATGAGAGAGGGAAAAGAAAGCTATACAAGATAGTTAGCTAACCATGTAAATTGTCTCGCTGACCTGTATCGACCCACACTCACACACAGAGTGCCTAGGGTATTGTAAATCTTTACTGCTGAGCCCTGCAGCAGTTAGCAGCTGGTCTTAATTACATGTAGAAGGTGAATGTTAGATCAGAGACGAAGCTGTCTCTCAGAGGACACACACGCACGCACACACGCACGCACACACACACACACACACACACACACACACACACACACACACACACACACACACACACACACACACACACACACACACACACACACACACACACACACACACACACACACACACACACACACACACACACACACACACACACACACACACACACAGGCATGCAGACACTCACAAGTATGCAGACACAGGAGCACGACATAATAAGGCTACACGTGTGCAAACACATGGACATGTGCGCTCACACACACACACACACACACACACACACACACACACACACACACACACACACACACACACACACACACACACACACACACATCTACCCTACTGCTCACATTCATGTAGTCAGTTCAAGCACTCTGTGTACCACATGTACGCTGCAGTATGTGGACCACACAGTTCTGCACTCCTGTTGTCCGTTGTTCGACACAGCATGTCAAACTTAGAAGTATATGCTACCAACACGGGCTCCTTCCGTAGAGCTCGCTGAGGGAGTACTCCGTAAAGTGTGTTGGCAAACACCTAGGGGGGAAAGTTTAGTCCAATTGAGAACAGTCCTGTTTTTAGGTCAGTTTTAAATTTGGATCAGGAATCGTGACCTTTCTCTATGTCAAATCTAGGGGGAACAAGGTCAGAGCTCCGTCTACAAGTAGTTTGACAAGTAATGTACGTACATGGGCACTTTTTCGCTGCTGTTTTAGCTCCTTTTAGCATGATCACGTTTTAACAAACGTTTAATACATTTTGGCCCTTGGTCCTGGAAGGAAATTCAGACCTGACTAAAATTGACTTCATTCTTTCAAAGAATGATTCAAAAAGATTACAGCTGAAGCTCTCACCAGCACCTGTTCCTGTTTCAAGTTTTATCTTTTTATCTTCAAGTGTGTTTTATCATTAAAATGTCACCTAGTGTCATGTGAGTAATATCGGTAGTCGGTAGTCAGTGTTTTATGTAGTTTTGCTTTGTATTGTACTCTCCTCTATAAGCATGAAGTCATCTTAAGTTTTATGCAGTTCTGGCTTGTAAAAGAGACTTTCATCTCGATCTGTATTGTGTGTGTGTGTGTGTGTGTGTGTGTGTGTGTGTGTGTGTGTGTGTGTGTGTGTGTGTGTGTGTGTGTGTGTGTGTGTCGCACGCACGCACGTGCATGCGTGCACACACACTGATCTGTTTTAAATTTTTAATGTGCCCTTGGGGATGTTCTCATCTCAGATCTATGTCCCTCCATAGATTTCGTCTGCTCTATTGACCTTATTGAGCTTTTATGTCTTTAGTTGTCAGAACAGGAGACCACAGGATTATGACACAGTCAAGCAAACATGACCCCATGTGATTGATCAAACATGGCTGTGTGTGTGTGTGTGTGTGTGTGTGTGTGCGTGCGTGCGTGCGTGCGTGCGTGCGTGCGTGCGTGCGTGCGTGCGTGCGTGCGTGCGTGCGTGCGTGCGTGCGAGCGAGCGCACGTGCATCCGTGTCGCAATAGAGCAGTGGGTTGCTATTTCCACTCTTTCGCTGTTTGAAAGAAAGAAAAGCAGAAGGATTATAGGAGAGATGGTGGAAGAGAGTGAATGAGGCAAGGAGTGCGAAGAAGGGGAAAAAGAAAATCTAGAAAGAGAGAGAGTGAGAGATAGAATAACCAGTGAGTCAATGACCTGTCACCTTAATAACCAGCTCAACCTTCTCACTGTGGTCTGAATAACCAATGACCTGTCACCTTACTAACCTCAACCTTCTCACCGTGGTCTGAATAACCACACAGCCAATGACCTGTCACCTTACTAACCTCAACCTCCTCACTGTGGTCTGAATAACCACACAGTCAATGACCTGTCACCTTACTAACCTCAACCTTCTCACAGTGGTCTGAATAACCACACAGCCAATGACCTGTCACCTTACTGACCTCAACCTTCTCACTGTGGTCTGAATAACCAATGACCTGTCACCTTACTAACCTCAACCTTCTCACTGTGGTCTGAATAACCAATGACCTGTCACCTTACTAACCTCAACCTTCTCACAGTGGTCTGAATAACCAATGACCTGTCACCTTACTAACCTCAACCTTCTCACTGTGGTCTGAATAACCACACAGCCAATGACCTGTCACCTTACTAACCTCAACCAATGACCTGTCACCTTACTAACCTCAACCAATGACCTGTCACCTTACTAACCTCAACCTTCTCACTGTGGTCTGAATAACCACACAGTCAATGACCTGTCACCTTACTAACCTCAACCTTCTCACCGTGGTCTGAATAACCAGTGAGTCAATGACCTGTCACCTTACTTTTTTTTTTTCTTAGATATTTTTTTGCGGCTTATGCCTTTTATTGGTTTTTTGAAGGGACAGACAGTAGGCTGACAGGAAACGGGAGAGAGATGGGGGAAGACATGCAGTAAAGGCCGTGTCGGGCTCGGGAGTCGAACCCGCGGCACACTGCGACTGGATTACCAGTCGGGTGCCCAGACGGTTACGCCACCGCCTGGGCACCTGTCACCTTACTAACCTCAACCTTCTCACTGTGGTCTGCGAGTGCATGCATGGGCACGCACACACCTGTCCAACTCTGATCAAAACATGATCCAATTAAAGCAGTCAGCCAGTTGACCCTCATGTGAGCTAACGTCATTCTGCAAGGAAAAACCAGGGCAACGGATTGTTACAATAAAGTTTAATAAGTGGAGATTCCACATGAAAAAAAGGGGTTTTTATCGTTGTTTCACAGTTGGCACAAGTGTGGAACATCAGCGTGACCCAGCGTGGCGCTGAAACGAGCCCCTGAGTTCTGGCAAGAGACAAATGTTGGCCAGCAGACCTGCAGCTCCCTTTAAAACATTCCGTAAACATGGCTACATTTATTAGATGTTTTCATATAGGACATAGGACATAACTACGTATATACGCACAATACGGCTCTGCCTTACTCTCTGCTTGTTCACTTTCCACATACAGTACACACGCACACACAATGAACACAATTGAAGAAACTTCTAGCTACTGCCGCACCAGTGCCACATACAAAAAAAAAGATATCTTAGAGAAAAACATGGTCAAGCTGTCAGGCCTGACAATTTATTTTCCATGACAAACATAGTCAATCTGTCAGGCCCGATGATTTATTTTCCATGTAACACCAGATGAGAAGATGCTGCAATGATAATGTTGTATTTTACACAAAGGTTAAAAGGGCCAATTCCTTCTCATGCATATTATATTGCCTTACAGTATATCTCTGATGACCCCCTGGATCCCCAGGATCAACATATGGAATGTCAGAACAGGTTCTGACATTCTGACATGATCTAAGGGTTTGAGGTTTGAGGTCAGATGTAGAGTTGCTGGCCAATATTGATGACATCAGGGATCTCCATATATGGGCTTAATTGCGACAGCAGATCGCATTTACTATGACATCATGGATCTCCATCCTTATGTCACGTGATGTCACGAGACCTGGGCACCATATATGGGGGGCTTTCCCATGTATGGGGATTTTGAGTGATACACTGACTGACAGACGACAAATGTACGATTTCATAGAAAATGTTTAAGAACCACTGGTTTATAAACATTAGGAAACAAGCTTAAACCTATCAGCTCCCCTATCACATTTAAGTCATCCCTGAATGGCTGAAGCAGTTGGATCTAACTTAAACTTAAACCTCAGCGACTAAGCATGCAGGATACATCCTACCCATATCTCTGCTCTCAAAGAGCACCTACGTCTGCAATTCGAAACTGGCCCCCGTAAAAAGAAATATAGTCTGAGTTCCCCCCACCCCCACCCCTTTTTCCCCATACTATACATGTTTTTTTCTCCCTTTTTTACTTTCCTTATGATGATTTCCTGTTTTTATAGAAGTGTATATTTGTACATCTCTAAATGTTAAATGAATTGAAATTGCTGGACCCTGTTGTAAACAAGTTTAATCATGGCGTGTTCAGACTCCAGAGTAATAGTTTTTGTATTGACCTGTGCTTTCATTTGAAATGTACCCATTCTACATACTGTGAAATAAAAAATAATAATCAATATCTTTTGTTTCGATTTCCCCAGTCCTGTTTAATTGTAATGTTTTTATCTTTATCTTTACTATTATTTAAAATGTATTGTACATTGAATGCTGTATCTTTATACTATTGTTTATCCTCCTGCCTTTTGTGTCATGTACCCATGTGTGCACATAGTCTGTACATATAAACAATGTCAAAGAAAGCCCAAATGAGCACATAGACTTTAGAAACTAAACTACCAACATTTATAAGGGACAGTACAGAAAAACCAGCCCGAAGTTGCTTATAATATGACATGGCAACACTGCCACTTTGACATCTACAAGCTCAAAATGTGTCACATGAGCTTCTAGATCTGCCATTTTTGAAACATTTGACAATCTTTTAAACTTTGAAAATCTTTAATACAAATCTTTTGTGGGGTCCCTGACACAATATTTTCAGATGTGGGTCCGCAGCCAAATACATATCAATCTGGGGGCACTTGACATGTTTGTGAAATTCCACTTTGAGCCACAATACTGCTGCACCTCGAGTCCAATGTGTCTACAGTAATATACGGATATGTTCAAGAAGGTAGTGTTACTGTAGATCGGTTATGAATGCAGTTATAATAACAACCACTCACAAATCCAATAAACACCACTTTACACTGAAATATATTGGTATACTGTATGGATTATCATAATATGCCAAAGGTTAACAGAGAAAATCACAGTAAAGGAAGCAAACCTATGGAACTCTTTGCCTACGGTTCTAAAAGTAGAGACGGATGGTAACGTGTTCTACAGAGGACTCAAACTACAGTATATGGTTGAAATCAAAGCAACTGTGTTCACATGTATAGCTTCTGACTGAGTGATTATGTAATGGGTATTGTAATTTTGCTGTAAATATTAGAATGTATAATTTCTTGTATTTGATTGGGTGTTTTTTAAACTATAGTGTCACTGTATTTTTTAAGTGGTGAAAACTAGCACAGTATGTGCTAACACACTGTAAACAATGCATCTACAATTTGTACAACTGTGCAATGAGCAATGTAATTGTTATGTCCATATCAAATAAACAAACATATTTGTGATTCAGTATTCCTTTATGGTATTGAGAAGACATGTGAACAATAATAAAATCCATACAAACAATAATTTTGCAATACAGAGACATTTGAAATGTCACATAGGAAATAAAAAGTTTAAAAAAAAAAATGAAATGTCACATAGGCTACTGCATACAGGTATAGTAGCCTAACAATAATAGAGGCTGCTGTTATCAAATTCAAAGTCATCATTATATTCTGCCATGGACATGGTCATGTGTAATGAAAAATAAGCCAATTGGGAAAAAAGCCACTGCAAAAATATCCAGTGTCCCATTGAAGCAATAACTTATTGGATAATTAGACACTAAGGAAGACATGTTTTTGTTTGTTCTACTCTGTATGCAAATGGCCTGGTAATTCATTGCTTGACATAACGCTAGCTACATTTCACACTATACTGATTTAGTTCTATCATCCAATGTAAAAAATAAAAAAAAAAGTCATCTGCATCACTGGATAAACACTGACATTGGCTACTATACTGTGAACATTTGCAGCAACACAACTTTACATTACCTTCTGCCTATCTTTATTCTTCTCTCACTTGTTGAAAGCGTTTCATTATTATTCCCCTTAAAGAATTAATCTCATTCAGGTGGGCTACCATGGCAACGATGACAAAATGTCCACAGTTGAGTTGAGGCAGCTTGTATGGGAGTCAGAACAGGCATTACATCATTGGACGCACATACAGACACATGCACAACTGCGCACACATGCCTGCTGCACACTGGAATGTATACGCAAGTCTGCGCCGATGTGCAGGTTTTCTTGGATGCATGAGCATGCACACACGCAAGTACTATGTAAACACACAGAACACCCCCCCCCCCCCCCCCCCCCCATTACACTTTAGCCCCTTTTAGATGTCGTTTGGCTGCGGGGTGAGCACAGAGCAAATGAGCCATCCTTGAGTCAACTGCTCTTTGTGTGTGTGTGTGTGAGAGAGAGGTTGTACCCTGGAGTTGTCTTTGTATTGGCACAGCAGAGACAGGGGATTCAACATTATCATGTTTACATGCCACCTGTCCGCACCTCATCAGTCTTGTTTTTCTTTGTGTGCTTCATTTAATCTGTTCCAGGAAAACATCCAGCAGCTATGGTTGCGATAGAGCAGCAAAACGTCCCATTTGTCTAAAATCACAAGTGTTATCCTTACGCAGCGAGTCAGAGTCCAGGAGATAACAAAGCCTCTGGTCCATTTTCTGGTCCAAGTATTAGGTGAAGTCCTTCAGCTGGAGAGAGAGGGAGCGTGAGGGAGAGTGTTTTCCAGAGACTAATTAAAATATCCCATTTGAAAAAGGAAAGTTTTTCCCTCTTTATCCTTCATGGCTTATTTTTTTTGAATCTTTAATAGAAATCCTGTGTCTGCTTATTCTGGATGGGACGAAATGTCACATGTTCTTCGTTCCCACTGCGTTAAAGGAGAATTCCATGCTAGAATGCTTTCTTACCTTTCTTTGTAGTTGTTACGTCCCCACCAAAGAGGTCCAGGTGTTTTTTTTGTGCAAAAACTCCTTATTGGCTATTTCCCCTACCATAAGCCCTCAATGAATTGCATTGAATGGAAATTGAATGGGGCTATGGGGTGTTGTGCTAATTCACTTATTTCCATCGAAATAAGTAGTAAAGTGTGCTGCTTGGGATATTATTTACATTATGAAGAGAGGATATATACAAAAGAATAATTTTGAGCGATGGAAATAAGCGAATTAGCACAACACCCCATAGCCCCATTCAATTCATTTAGGGCTTATGGTAGGGGAAATAGCCAATAAGGAGCTTTTGCACAAAATAACACCTGGACCTCTTTGGTGGGGACGTAACAACTACAAATAAAGGTAAGAAAGCCTTCTAGCATGGAATTCTCCTTTAAGCAGCAAATCTCCTAATGAGCAACCTCCAGGCTTGAGAGATACAGAGAGCATCCTAATTCAAAAAGCACTTATCCCATTTTAACAAGGGGATATATATATATATATATATATATATATATATATATATATATTTAAAAAAAAATCTTTAGTGGCTTCTGCTCTGCCGCATGACCACACTGCCATCCCTGCCATCTGCATCCGTCAGGTTGTATCGCTCTGTCACGGCAGCGTTGCTGTGATGGTCTACATTGGGCTGGGCAGGCAATAGCAAAGTGCGGAAGTAACATCTGAAGGTGTCAGAGAAGCAGGCGTAGAGGATGGGGTTAGCACAGCTCCAGGCGTACGACAGCAGGACCGCAAACTCAAAAGCCCGGGCGAAGTTCGCGACGTCATTCGCGAACACCGAGTAGAAGTTGAAGGTGTAGAAGGGAATCCAGCACACACCAAACACCACCACCACCGCTACCACCATCTTGGTGACCTGCTTCTCCAGACGGTGACTCTCCAGGCTGGGACTGGTGCCGGCCCCCACCTGCCGGTAGCGCTGTTACAGATTACAAAGTTTAAGTAATGATTTCATCAAATGATTTTCATGATTTGTCATACGAATCTTTACGATTATATTTCTTTAATCTGTCTTTTTGGCTTCGTAATCAAAAATTGCACAGGGCAGATATGACATAACTTACGAATTAGCGTTATCAATAAACAATTGTATACTTAAGAAAATAGCTGATCTACAAGCTTACAACGCACGTCGTTTCTCAAATAACTGATTAGATGATGTAATAGTGATATGCCTACCTGGCGGAGCCGCTGGGAGCGCATGGTGTACACCAGAGACGCGTAGGAGGCACTCATCAACGTGAACGGCAGCAGGAAGCCCAGCACGAACGTGTAGCTGATAAACGCCAGCATCCAGATCCTAGGGTCAGAGCCCGGGGGCGGGGTCAGCGTGCAGGCCCCCTGGTAGACAGAGACGTGGAGTGCCATGGGGAGGACGGGCACCAGCGAGAACAGCCAGAGGACAGCAGACACCACCTTGGCATTGCGGGGTGTCCGCCAGTGGGCAAAGCGCAACGGGTCCACCAGGGCCATGTAGCGGTCCACGCTCATCGCGGTGAGAATGAACACGCTGGTGAACTGGTTCATGGCGTCCAGGACCATGAACAGCTTGCAGAACAGCTCACCAAACACCCACTCGTGGCGGAAGTTCTGGATGGCGACGAAGGGGAGGCTCACCATGAACAGCCCGTCAGCCAGCGCCAAGTTGAAGATGTACACTGTGGTGGCGGACGCCATCTTGTCCAACTTCAGGATGGCGACCATCACCAGGATGTTCCCGGCCAAGCCCACCGTGCACACGGCCAGATAGATGATCGTCATGGTGATGCCGAAGCCATCCAGGGGGATGGCCATCCAAGCTGGAGCTGCCGGAGCTACAGACATGCTGTAGTTATCCACGTCGTGATCCAAGTAGTTCATTTTAATTTAAAAGTAAAAAGAAAGTGAAAAGGTGATTAAAATATTTTGTGAAAAGGGAACTTATATTGGAAAAAGACTACTCGCAGACTACTCTTGACACTAAAAATGTATCCAGGAAGAGAGGATAAACAGATCAAACAATCCTAGCCTAGAAGAAAACTGAGTGAGGAATCACCACCACTCCAGGTTCAGAATCAGACCAACTTCAAAGTCCCTCTTCCTCACCATACAGCCCCTGTTTTCCCCTCACTCTTAAAAACCTCTCAAAAGTTGATGCCTGTGATGTTCTGTTGAGAAGCATGCCGACTCCGGCTGACTCCTGTGCGCGCACACACACACAGCAGAACTGAAAATGAGCTGGACGGGTGGTCGGTAGGTCGAATGGACGTCTGCCTGAGCGCTCTCTCTCCCCCTGGGAGTCCTTTTATATCCCCACAAACATCTTTAGGAGTGCGTCTGCTGGATGGTGTGCAAGTGTGGACATTCCCTCGTGTCAGGCTCCAGACAGTGTGAAAAGCTCCAGCTTGACTCTCCACGCCCCCACATACACGCACACACTCCCTTCAATGGCTCTTCACTCCCTGGGCTGTTTCCAAGGTAGTGCCTGGCCCCATCTGCTACAATACTTTTGTTTTCATAACTCCCTACTCTTCTACAAAGTCTCTCTCGGGGGGGCACTACTCTGAGCACACAAACAGTCAGAGGGGACATACACACAAACACAGAGATCCTATATATATCAGTGGTTCCCAAACTTTTGTGTCAAGGACCCCCAAAACAACATTTATTAGGCCATGGACCCCCATTTGAAAACATATGCCAGTGACCCCGATGAGGGGGGATTCTTACGGCTCTAGCAGTGATTCCGAAACATATTAATTTCATGGACCCCCCAGTTTCACACGCATTATGCTACGGACCCCCGGTTTAATGGCATTTCTATCTCTGGTACCCCAATTTATATTGTAAAACCACTGTTTTTAACTCTGAGAGTGTACAAATGGAACCAAATGGACCCGTTAGGGTCCATTTGTACATTTGTACACTCTTAACTATCTATAATTGAGCTAGGTACCCCCAGGGTTCCCCAGACCCCACTTTGGGAACCCATGCTATATATATATATCATGGAAAAGTTCCTTTTCTTTCCGTATTATAATTCAGAAAGTGAAACTTTCTCGATATTGTGCATTATTAAAGTGAAATATTTAAACCAGTTATTGTCATGGTTTGAGACAAGGAGAGATAGGACCCAAGTGCAGGACAGACAAACGGAGGCTAAGTACAATGCAAGAGGTTTTAAGCAGCAAGAATACACGAGGAGAGAAGGAATAAACAACTTACATTGATTTGATGATTGATGAACTGACAAAAGAACTGAAAAACCAGGGGAGTATAAATATATAAGGACACAGGTGAACTCAACTGAAAATCAACACAGGGATTGGCTGGGGGACTAAGAGGACACAGGTGAATTCAACTGAAAATCAACACAGGGATTGGCTGGGGGACTAAGAGGACACAGGTGAACTCAACTGAAAATCAACACAGGGATTGGCTGGGGGACTAAGAGGACACAGGTGGAGAACAAAAACTAATACAGTACAGGTTAGACAAAGCAGGCAAACAGTAACAGGGCAGACAGGAAACACTAGGAACAAAATAAAAGCACACAAGGGTAAGGTAAAACTCAAACTGGAACTAGGAAACCAAGAACACACAATACTTCAAAAATCACAGGAGCACAACAGAAAAGTAAAACACCAACTAAAACTAAGAACAAGGAACACTAGAAAACAACACATGTCACGGAACGTGACAGTTATTGCATACAGCTTGTGAAAATCCAAAAACATCTCAAAATATTTGCTTATATTACATAAGATTTTTAGATTTTGCAATATTTTTATTGAGGTACTGAGATTTGTTCAATTGCAGTATACAGTGCATATAGAACCACCCATTTTATTTTAAACACAATATAGAAAAACAAGTACCACAATACAGACATTACATAAAAAAGAAAGAAAAAGTAAGACAAACAAGTACACCGCCGTCTTGACATGACTGTTAGTGTACATTCCAGGTTACAAGAGTCTTTTTTGTTTTTCACAAGCTCAGTTCAGAGGGGTCCACTGAATCCAAGACTGGTATTGCCATAGATTTATAGATTTAAAATACAGAAATGTCGACCATCTGAAAAGTACGTTAATTTATGCACTCAATACTTGTTCTGGGCTACTTTTAAACAAATTCTTTCATCAATGGGCGTGGCAGGGATCAGTCTGTGGCATCAGAATCTCCTTAAGCTTATCAAGTGCTCTAACATCTTCTGGTAAATGGCCGTGTTGACACCAGTGTGACATTTTCACTGACAGTGAATTTTTTTCTTTTGGGTGCCATAGTCATCTGTGTTTGGCCCACTGTGTTTGATCAAGTCCAGTGTTGATGAGACTGGTG
This sequence comes from Electrona antarctica, assembly GCF_951216825.1. NCBI lineage: Eukaryota > Metazoa > Chordata > Actinopteri > Myctophiformes > Myctophidae > Electrona > Electrona antarctica. The sequence goes on from NC_136805.1 coordinate 11,371,246, forward strand.
GAGTTGTTGCTGCTAGTGCTGCCCCCCCCCCCCCCCCCCCACCCCCTTTTCCCCTCACTGTATATGTTTCTTTTCCCTTAATATAATAATATAATATAATAATAATCTATGGACTGAGAATTAAGGTATCCGGACGAACCGTGCCCCTGGCACGGGACACTAAGAAACAGGGCATTGACGTGGGAACCCAGACTGAGAAGGCACTCATAGTGTACATGAAAGATGTCCGAGAGGGTAAAACTAAGCCAAGGCCTAGGGGAAAGCGAACGTCGTTTCGCATCCTTCAGAAACCTAAATGAAAACGAGGAAAGGTCAATAGCGAAACTTGAAGCGCCCACATGGTATTTTACAGACAAATGTGGGTGTATATACGGACTTAATCAGAATCAGCAGCAAGTATGGATTAGCGATATACCATGTACAGACAGCTTGACTAACAAACCCACGTATCAGACCCTTCGAGATTTACAGAATATATATGTGAGAGGCCTGTTAGATTACTACTACCGCAGGTGCGACCACTGGCTACGAACCAGTGAGACCAGCATATTCTGTGTGAAACCATACCCATGGAGCGACGGGTACAGTCACCCTCGGGACTAGGCTAAAACCAGGGTATGAAGACCGAAGGGCGACGGCTGCAAATACCACCATATCCCTATGTCTATGTAAAATCAACGGAGAGATAGATAGTCCTGGAGATCACCTGTTTACACTGCAGGGTGCGGAAGCCAGCATGGCTACTGCTCACCTGCTTAGCATACAACAATAGAACTAGTTAAGGGGATCAGGGGGTATGGGGCCGTCAGAACAACGCGGTATCTGACTGATGATAGAAATAAAGAATGGATAATAAAACTTGTATTCTATTATGCACCACCAAGGCCCGAGAATGGACGGGGTCACAGAAGTAAATCCAGGGCCAGGCTCACCAGCTGACGTTGGCGGAGCCCCAGGCCAGGTGAGTCTACCCTGGTTTAGGAGATACGTCTCCCCACATTATGAGTTTTGCATGATACAATTCGCATGGATCATGTATTGTGCCATGGGACCATGGGTGGTCAATCGCGGATTGCGATCATGCACATTGATAGCAGGCCTGATTAAAACTGGCCTAAATTTCTGGATCACTACAACAGATGCGCTAGACAGCGGACAACCGCCGGCGCATATCCATACGGTTACATTATTTATGAGCTTTATCTTAGGAAGGATGAAATTTGAAACTGAGCTGGGAAAAAGTCCTAAGCGTCAGGTGACATGGATACTCGATGCACTGGCCAGGTTAACTGTCCTGATCTGGGTAGCATTGGATCTGATGACCCCGATCTACATATCTTTGAGATTCGTGACCATTAACCTAGAAGGACTCTTGGTTTTGGGGTTCTTGATTCGCCATTGGTGGATAGTTAGCAAGATGATGTTGCCACAGAGGTGGGGTGAGAAAGTACTTAGAGTCACGTTGTGGGCAGCGGTATGGGGGGTTATCACCGGAGCATATTGGGCGAAATACTTCAGGGGCGATAGCAACATACATTACACAGAACTTCCGTTCCTAACATGGTTTATGCTTTATGAGGCGCTGTTCCCTAGGGAGCGCCGTGTATGCCTGTCTGGACAGGGTAATGATCTGTGTGTACGTGAGCGTACACCAGATTCACTAAAAAGGATTGAAGCAGGGATATCTAAGCTGTATATGACCCGCCAGGAAGATGAGACCTATTCCCCGGTTGTAATACTAGAACAGACCGAGGTTCACAGGACCTTGGAGTCTGAAGAGCCTAGTCTGACAACCACATTTGACCAACTGGGGTCCTCAGACCCATCAGAAACCACAATGGAGCTACATACGGTACCCAGGAGAGTTAGTTACCATAACCACACCTATAAGAAAACTTGTAGGCCGGGTTACACAAATTGGAGTAGTACTACGGTAAGGCCAGTAAAAGAGGAAACGTTGTATAGCCGCCAGTATGTATCCGTGTCTGACCTAGGCTCAGGAAAACCTCTGATAGCTGTCAGGGTAAGGCCAAAGCCAGAATAACATATGGATCAGGTGGAGGTGCCTACTGGGTATTGGCCATGAGCTAAAAGAATGTCCAATTTACGGTAGTCGGCACCCCAGCCCCATCTGAAAAGAAAGGCTAAATGATTGACGAAGCTATAGGTCTGGCGGGTATGGTTGGGTTGGCCCCAACAGGATTTACAACAAAGGGACCTGTGATGAACCCATAGAACATTGGCTACATTGCAAAGTAGGCGGAGACCATGTCTGTACTTGGATAGAGCTAATAGGATCCTCAGTGGTTGGCGTGGGAGAAGAGATCTTAGAGGAGGTAGGAGAGAAAGTTGCAGCTGGTTTGGGAGTAATGGGAGAGTGGGTAGGTGATTTGCTGTCAAAACTCTGGCCATATCTGCTGATAGGGCTGGGGGGAATTGTAATAGTGGTTCTGGCAATAGGTCTCGCGAAGGGAGGCTTCAGGATGCTGACACAGTCAGTATTGGGAAATCCCCTATTGCCAAAGTTCCAGCAGCTAGGGGCTACGCCCAGAGGGAAGCGAAACCATCAACATGATGGGAGGAGAAAGAGGAAGTTAAGTGAAGGGGAGGAGTGTAGCACCCTTGAAAAAGCCGAGCACTAAGCTCAGGACCTCAGACAGTCGCTCCGCATCTCAGAAGAGCATTTGGAGAGGCACCACCCTTCAGGAATATTGACACATTTTTTGGACTTAGACAACGCAAATCAGACTTATACTTTTTAGATCAGACTTATACTTTTTGAATCATTATACCTAGTGCAGACTTAATTTGTAGATGATCCCTTTTTAGAGCCACTTTTGAAAGCAAACCACTTTCCATTCTTTAACTACTTTTTAGATCTTCCAATTGATAGCAACCTCTATACCTCCCCCTCAGGAGCAACTACTTTTTAAATTTTTACAAATTATTTGTACCACCACTTTCCCTTTTTGAGAAAATTACTTTTGGAACACGCGGACTCCTATCTTTTGGGGAACCAGACCAGCACTTACGATCTTATAAGGACCAAGGAATACGAGCAGAACAAGGTGAGATGAACCTTGCTGAATCCATCGTGATAATCGGGGTTACATTGGTACTGTGTAGCTATTGGTACTTTACCTTGTTTGAATGCTTTATCGAAGCATTTCCCATGTAAAAAGAAGGGGTCTAGACTAATAGTGCATGGCATCAGAAGAGCCAGCCGGAGCCTCTCAGGACTCAGCGGAGGTATATGAAACAGCATACGAGAAAGAGAAATGTTACAAAGAAAAACTTCATGCTGCTAAACGCCTGTTAGCCGCAGATTGGCTTTTTACTAAAGGCATAACATATAGAGAGATAAAACCTTGCGCTGACATTAATCATTCCCAAGGCACAGGGAATCAGGGCCTGGCCCAAAGCGTAGAGATTTTAATAAATAACCTAGTCCCAACAGAAAAGAAAGAGTATTACATTAAGAGCATCCTCGAGAAAGATTGGAAGATATTTGAGCGATTACACGCGTTAGGGGCTGTAACAATATTAGCCTCACCAGTAGTGCCAGGTGTGACTGGTGATTGGGAATGAGTGACAGTAGGTGAGAGTGGATGATCCAATCCATGGGAATAGGACTAGATAACTATTTTCTATGAAAGCATGTGGTTTGTTTTTGACCACCCACTGACATGACTGTCACTGTTGTTTTTTATCGCCCCCCCCCCCCCCCCCCCCCCCCCACCCCTCTGCAATTCATTTCTCCCGCAGTCCATCCATCAGAATGGAAAGATTAGAGGCTGAGGTGAAAGAGGGAGTGAGAGAGAATTTGTGTGTGAATTTGTGTCAAATAGGGCTTGATAGATAGCCCTTCATTGATTCTGGCATGAGGAAATCACAATTGCCGCAGGCGGGCATCAGGTGCAAAACCAGGTGGAAGGCCAGGCCACTCAAAGAATACAGAAGAAGAATTCAGCATTGTGTGCAAACGGTACTTCAGCCGTGTAGGCTGATGTACCGTTTGCACACAATGCTGAATTCTTCAGCATATTGTACACAGCGTGTAGCACTGCAAGGACATCAGTGTCATGTCATGACAATCTCTATGCGTTTACATAACGCAAATAAGGCTCAAGATAAGAACCATTATTGGCACCAAAGACATTTGCAATGCAAGGCGTCCCATGCTATGTGATGCGTAATGGACCATAACCAGGTAGCAGGACAATGCCTGATTGGACACTAAACAACTTGTTGAAATTGTTTTTACTTTTTGTTGAATGAATCAAGAATCAAGAGGATTGTGTTATTTTCTTCCCTCTCTCTCTCTCTCTCTCTCTCTCTCTCTCTGTCTATCTATTGTCAATTAAACAGATTTTTTTTTTATCCCTTTATTGTTTTTATTACTAGAGTGGTGCTCGTTGGGCACTGGCCTACATGGAACGATGCATGTTGGAAATGCATGCCCCACCCATGTATTATGTCTGTGTCCCTTTTATGCCCATATGGAGTTCTTGCAAATGTGGAGTCTATGCAGATGTCAGAACATAATTGTGATGTTAGAACAGGCCAGCTCCATATATGGAGTTCTAGGCATGACCAGGTGTGATCAATTGACTATTTTGGGCCCTGTCCAGACCCTGGCTATCCGGCAGACTCGACACCGGGCACTGCACTACCTGTGGTGGGGTGGAACGTGTGTGTCGAATTTGGGGCGAACGGTTCTCGAGTTACGTGGATACACACGTACGTACAAAGACTTGGTGCATTTATAGATAGATGTTACATTTCTTGTTATTGTGTACGTAATCTGTATCATGATGTTTACAAAGGTTTTTGTAATCACAGAGGGGACTGTCATGATTTATTACCTTTAGGGTATCTGCTTGACCCACCAAACACATGGGGTGAATACTCGCGATACGATGACTATCAACACATTTATCAGAGACTGACGTCTGTGTACAATGATTCGAGATGCATGTTATATTCCTGTACATTCTGTTCTTGTCCTTGTCTCATTAACCTGGTTACATAATGTGTCCAATACTGTATTCTCTATGTGTGTATTAAACTTCTGAACTTGTTTGTGTATTAAACTTCTGAACTTGTTGTGTGATACTGCCTGGTTTCAGCTTGTTCTGCACAAAGTGCCTCAACTGAAACTCACTCACCACCTTTAGTTAGATGGAGACTCTTAATGGACCACATGGTTGGTCAACCCAAATCACAACAGCTTGTTGCATTGTTTAGAGAGGGAGATAGTTCAAGTCACACAGAAGAGATGGAGAGAGAAGGCTTTTCTCTTTCGAAATAAAAGGCCCCAGATGAGTGATGACCATCGTCCTGTTCTCTCTCCGACACGCATTGCTGGAATACCCCGGGACATCCCACAGAATACCCACACTGCACACAAATACACACACCCCTGCACAAACTTCCCTAATACACACAACGGACAGCACACCAACACACATTGCCTCAGTAGTCAGTACACACACAGCTTCATCGTCCCCCATGCAAGAAGTTTTTGACGGTATCCATGGAACAATAAAATTACACATCCCTAGATGTTTCCCACACTAGGCGTTCAGCCTTGTCCTCGGATTAATGTCTCACGTTTCTATCTCTGGCGACTAGTGCCTATACTCATGGACTACTGGAATTTCCAATGGCATCTTCAATAATAGAGACCCGCCCAGGCTGTTCCTCATGGACCTACCTGCAGATTATACCAGTGTCAGTCTATACAATTACATATTACTTTATAATAGGAGGGCCCTCAGTAATGTTAGGAATGCTGTGGATGCTGTGCTAGCTAAATGGGCAGAATAAATGCTTTGCTCTGCCTCTTATCAGTTAATTTATGTTTCTGAGAATCAGCTAGTGTTGTTTTTATATATTTCCTATGGCCGGGCAACACTGGGGACGGAGCAGATGTGTATGCAGCTAGTTGGCTGCACCGACAATTCGTCCGTCCCGCGGGGAGTTCTGTATTTACAGTTTTTGAGTGGTGCAACCACTCCAAGGAACAGCAATGTCCGTCCTAACCTATGTGACTATGTCCTAACCTATGTGACTATGTTTAGAGTACCAGTAGGGGCAAACGTGGCGCTGTTGTGCCAGAAACAGAGAGAGAGATAGTGTTGCACTGTTGCCTGCTAATTACAGAGAGAGAGAGAGAGAGAGAGAGAGAGAGAGAGAGACAGAGAGAGAGACAGAGAGAGAGAGGCAGGGGGAGAGGGGAGTTGCACCACTCAGTTCACACAGGTATGATTTTTTCCTCTGAAGGCGAGGCGAAGGGCTGAGGAAAAATAGAACACTTGCGAAAAAAATAAATAAATGATTCACACGCTGAGCTATACGAACAACCTATCGCTGCGTAGCCCGGCCCCTAGAATGTAGAAAATTACAGAGTTTAATGTGTGATCAGCTATGGTGTCGGTTCAGGAAAGCCGGGACCCAGTTTAAAAAAAGGAGCGTATTCAGCGAATGCGCTAATGTTACTGCCGCCAAATTAGTTACATTTGTGCCAGAAACAGACTATATGAGTGACTGTCGTAAATGATACAGAGCCACCTTCCCGACAATATAGCTGAGACAGTTTGTTTATTTTTGGACCACAATGCTTATCTGAGACGACTTTAAGATGACCCCATGTTATTCCCCAGAGAGAAAAACTTCCGCGACCCAGGAGATGAACGATCGAGTGATGTGACGACTTTGGTACTTTAGGACTACTGTATATATATACTCACCTGTGTACACTTCAGATTCTGCTCACTCACTGCCATATCCAAGTTAGTTTGTAGATCAGCTTGAAAAGGTTTGGTGTAGAGGGAATACAAGAAGGGGACCCTGTCAACAAAGTATGGTTTGTGTGGTTAAATAAACAGTTCTTTGATTGTGTGTGGTTTCTGCTGAGGTTTAATTGTATGAGCGAACCTAAGAGGGGAGGCCCTAGCTATCAGTTCTGATGATCAGTTGAAAGGTCAGGGATCAAGATACTTAGGAATTACCGTGGAGGACAGTCAGTGGGGTCAGAAAGGAGACCACAAATTCTGGAAATTGGGCAGGAGAGGAAAATTCCCAAACGACATCACTTATCCCAAACCCTGCCCCCTTTCTCTTATTGTCAAAACACAGCATGGACCACTCATTCGCACTTACGCACGCACACACGCATGCACACACACATACACACACATGTACAGTAGCAGTCACACTTAGTACAGACTTGTACAGTATGCATGCAGTTGTGCAGCCGCACACACACGCACGCACGCACGAACGCACGCACGCACGCACGCACGCACGTACGCACGCACGCACGCACGCACGCATTCTGGGTTGCACTTCAGTTTCATTACATTTTTGGCCTGCATTTTCCCAAGGGACTTTCACACAATTCAATTAGTAAATGCAGTGTTGTTTCAATGACTTCTAAATGCCTTACACAGAGGAAAATGGACTTGCAATCAATATTGTGTGTCTGTTTTTTGTGAGAAACGAGCACATTTCAGCCTTGAAGGACTATTATCTCCCAAGGCATGTTGGGATTCATTCAGCAGGAGCACAAGGTTACCAAATCTGCTGATCAGGTCCCACTGTGTATATGACCCCCCTGGGGGGAAACCAGTGTACTCTCTGCTGCCCCATCTGGCGGAGTCAGGTTATATATGACCTCCTGTAGCACAGTTTATGCATGTCTGGCTTTACTACATTTATTGCGACTGTAGGTCGCAGACTACTATGAAAACCTGCCAGTGACTCCGTCATGCCACCATATATGGTCCTCAGTTCATCACGCCTTGTGACACGCTCCATATATGGCCGTCTCCATATATGAAGATCACGACACTGACCTCATGTAACCCTGGATAGCCATACATGGAGAAGACTGGATCATCACCTAGATCTGCATATTATGGAGACGGCCAACAACTCTACATCTGACCTCAAACCTCAAACCCTTTGATCTCCATATATGGAGCTGACCTGTTCTGACATAACTTCCCCGTCCATCCTTCTTCTTCGATGTCTCCACCTGTCCATTCAAACTCTAGATGGGCCCCGCATTATTGCAGCCGCGCCCGGCAGCCGGCAGGCCCGAAAATTAAGGCTCGGTCCTACCTGGGCCCTCATCAAACCCTATACACTCAAGACACCGCCCCCGCTGCCACTCTAAGATCGATCTCCATATATGGAGCTGACCTGTTCTGACATTCCATATGTTGATCTGACCTCATCAAACTCTGTACATTCTAGACTCGCTCCATATATGGCCAGCCGCCAGACCTCATCAAACCCTTTACACTCAAGACTGCACTGCCCCCGCTGCCACCCTTAAATCTCCATATATGGAGCTGACCTGTTCTGACATTCCATATGCCGATCTGACCTCATCAAACGCTGTAAACTCAAGACACGCTCCATATATGGCCAGTACAGAATTCATTCCATATTTTGATCTGACCCCCCATGCAAAAGTTCCAGCGCTCGCCCAGCAGTCTGCTGTCACCAGGGCGGACCGGGGTCACTTCTCGCCCTCAGGTCGTCTTACTGGTATGGTAACTTTATAATAGTTCATTCACAGCTAGTTAATTAGTTATTAATGACTTATGTACTAAATGTTTGTTAATAGTTGGTTTCAGTGAATGCAGCAAAGCAGCAGCCCCATGCCTATACTGCCATTCTGTAATAAAGTATTCAATCAGTCAAAGTCAATGTCTGGCCTTGATAGATCTTGTCTTCTGATTGTGTTTTGCCTAATCTCTGTACAGATTCTGCTGACAGCAGAAACACTTTTTCTTTTACCGAATGGGTTCCCAGATTATTTTTATTATTATTATTTTTACCAACCTCTGACTGTGAAGCCAAGTTAAGGCACTTCATTAAAAGTTTAAAACACATTTGGACATTGGATATATAAGTCTAGGCATTATTTAAATAACCTTGACAGACCCTGTATGTTTGATTGATTGATTGATTGAAGAATTTATTAACAGTTTGCAGAATTACAGTACATTTCAAGCACAAACTCAATACAAAGGCTGTTAACTGTGAGTGGACGACCCAATTAAGCATTACACTTGTTTCCAATAGGGTCCACCATGTTCAAATCATCAAAACATTTAGAGACGTACAAATAGACACTTCTATAGACAGAACAGGAATTCATCATAAAGGAGGTAAAAAGGGAAAAGAAACATATACAGTGAGGGGAAAAAAGGGGTGGGCGGTGGAGGGGATTCACGTTCAGCTCCGTTAATTTGTTTGTTTTCCTTGGAGGAGCTGCGTTGGGTCCCCAAGTTGGCTCAGTGGCCATACCTTGAGTTGGCTGTGTGGCCGCGACCGTCTCTAGTGTTGTCAATTCCTTATGTACCGATTTGAACCGATTTAACAGCTGCAGCTTTGTGTGGTGCTACTATAGGAGAAAGTGCCGTTTGAGCATCATAGGCATTCTTCTTTCTGTGGTTTTCTGGTCCAGATTCCAGAAGCCACTCCAGTGGCCAACGCACTGGAGTGATTGGCCAATCGGCTCAGGGAAGGGGCGGGGATTATGGCTGTCATAGACACGTGTACAGGGAAGTAGGAACTGGAAGTAAATAACGACTGGACTTCTTTAGGTGCCTGTGGAGAAGTAAGTAACCACCCAGCTACCGTCTAATAAAGAGATAAAACGGGACAAAATAGTATCTAAACTCATGCATGTTCTGTGATCTTCGTAATGTTATACAGCTGTGTCTTAACGACTTTGAAGATAACGTTGGAGGGAATTTTGTAGTACAAGTTGAGCTTGTGGCAGTTGATATAGTTATAGCAGCCTTTACTGACAGACACTCATTCATTTACCAATAATTAAATACAGTTACCTGTGTACTTTGACCAAGACTGACAGATATTATGTTTTAATTGATTCTGACATTTGTGAATGAATTATCAGAATCGATAAACTAAATCTGTCCAATTAAGTAATGATGTGCGTGCGACACATGGGTACCCCTTTTTTTGACTGTTATAGTACTGTAATTGCCATAGCACAATTATTACTATTGTAATTATTGTTAAAGCCACCTCAAAAGTACTCGTTTTATTCCTGTGAAAGCAAAATGTCAGTGAACAACTCATACGTACACACTAGTAGTACCCCTACTAGTAGTACCCCTACTACTATCCCTTAATACATAACTTAGCATTCACTGTAGTGTGACACTACACAGTGAATGCTAAGTTATTTATTAAGTGGTATAGCTGTTGTACAAGTTGTACTTGTACTAACAGGTTGTGCTACATAACTGCAAATTACATGAGTGTCAAGTTCTTAATCACACAGGATATGGCACCGTTGGCACACACCTAGTTTGTGGCTTAACTCAATGGGTGTGTACTGCGTGCACTGCACACGTGTACATTTAGGAAAGCCAAGGTGCTTCATGTCTCATTTTTTACATGCCATCATGCTATTATTATTATTATTGCTCTAGCCACAAATAGACAAGTGCACTTTGAAGTAGATTAAACAAGATTATCGGTATTCAGAATGTGTCCTATCTATCTGTGTTTATGTTATCTCTGCATATTCTTTGTATGTGTAAATGTCTGTATTTGCCTTTTATATCTGTGTGTGTAACTGTGTATACATGTATATGCAGTAGAGAATAATTAATTGCTTTAATTAAGTGCTTGCAGCCTTGCACACTGAGGTCTCCATGCTTTATTGCAGGGGTTCTCAACGTTTTTGGCCGGGGACCCCCAGAAATGCTTTGGCAATGTCTCGGGACCCCCGCCCCGCCCCCTCCCGACCCCCAATATAAATTGACTGCTACAATAACCTTAAACCATTTTGGGCGGGAACCCCTTTTGGTGTTTTAAGCATTGTTATAATTTAGCTATTGAAAAATAGCAGATCTACAAGCTCATAGCGCGCCACCGAGTGGCGCGCTACGAGCTTGTAGGTCTGCTATTTTTGAAAAAAAGTGAAAATAAAATTTAAAAATATATATATATATATTTTTTAAATAATTTGGGGACCCCCTAAAATAATTTGTCGACCCCCCGAGGGGTCGCGACCCACGGGTTGAGAACCCCTGCTTTATTGCATCAAAAAAGCTGTGATGTTTCGAAAAGTCACCGGTGACCGCTTTTTATCCGCTTATCTTTTTTATGCAAATGTATGCAGGGTAGGCATTTAATGGATGCCTTTTGCCCCTCTCTGTTTGGCCTTCGTCTTCACAGACAACCTTCCATAGATGGAACAGGACGTGAACCGTTTTTGGTCAGAGAAGGACACATCCAACCGAACCCTTACAATAGTGTAGAATTGACAAAAGAGGAGAAAAATGGATGATGAAAAATAGTTGCATCTAAAGTAATCTGCCAGGTGCAAAGGCAACTCGGTCTACAGCATTTGTCAAATAATATTAGAAAGAGGCAAACAAAAATGTAATGCCTCAACTTCTACCAGTCCAAGTGCTTGCAGGGGGAGGTAACTTGCCCATTGGGCAAGTAAAGGTCATTTTCTACTTGCCCAAAGGTCATGCCCACTTGCCGGAAAAGTAAATCGTCCATAATACAATTATAGGTAAAAAAAATAATTACGGTTCAATTCAACACTTTTCAATTTAATTTTTTACTGGGGCTGTGCAATAAAAATATGCTATACCTAATTTTTTATGCTAATTATCTACATAGCTATGAAGAATATGACTGTGTGTTCACACTTGTTATTTTATATTTAAGTGTAGCATCAGTGATATTATAGGTAAACATATTATTTTACATTCCACACACCAGAAGACAGAGCGCTCTGACCACGTTCAGGTGTTTTGCCAGATATCCCGTGTTTATAGACGGTTGCGTCCCCTCTCAAACGAGCACTTTCCCGGTCGGGCAACTTGAAACCACACAGCATGTGACGCCATATTCAGAACATACACTCACAGGCACTAGTAATCATGCACACACGGTTGGGCCAACAATTACAGGTCATAGGGCATACAGAATTACAATTAAATCCTTTTCACTGTCAATTTGATTGTTACTAGTCTGACTAGTGACTCCGAGTATGAACTTTTGAACTCCTTTTCAGGAGTTTGTACAAATACTGGTAATTTGTAAATATCAACCATTTATTTATAGTACACAAAATGTATTCTCTGACATCCCTTAAACTCAACTAATTATTTTAGTGGACTTAATATATCATTGTTTTATTGGATGGCCTTGCTGCCCTTGCTGCCTTGCTGGATGGCCTTGCATCCAACCCTAACCCTAACCCCCCCCCCCCCCCCCCCCCCCCCCCCCCAAACAAAAAAAACAAAAAAAAAGATCCAGACCTGCATGTATGTCTTTTTTATGTGTCACTGTGTCTTAGTGAATCTTTCTCTCTTGTGTGTGGCGTGTCTCTGAAGTCTGAATATCTATATGTGTGCTCCCTTCCAGGTGAGCGAGGCACCATGCTGCCAGGCTACAGCCCAGTGACCCAGGCCCTTTTGGGAACTCTCTTTACTTGGGGCCTGACCGCTGCTGGGGCTGCCCTGGTTTTCATATTCCACAGTCGACAGGTAACTGGATGGGACTGGGTGTCACACAAGACTTAAGTCTCTAGGCATGCAATGATCTCAAAATGATTCGAAAACATGTAATGCATTGCAGTTTGCTATTCATTCATGATGCCACCGATTTCAGGTTCACCTGTGCGATAACTAAACAGTACATTAGAAAGTAGGAAACGTGAATGTCTGAGTAATCAGAACAAAATACACAGAAAATACATGTACACAAGATAACACCATTAAATTAACCTTGAAAAAAAAAGATTTGACACTCCCCCCCCCCTTCCCTCTTGTGTACCTCCCTGCTCTTTATCAGAAGCGCATTTTGGATGGAAGTTTGGGGTTTGCAGCTGGGGTGAGTTGACTTTGTGCACGCACGCACGCACGCACGCACGCACGCACGCACGCACGCACGCACGCACGCACGCGAGATGCCTTGGGTTTGCATCTAGTGTTGTTTTCACACACAGATCAAGAAAACAAGCACTCCTTTTTCAATCTTACTGGTTTTTCAATCATACTGTAACATATATACTGTTGAAGTAGGAGGAAATCTCTGCTGGGAGAGACTGTAAACTGTATCTACTGTAGTGTGACTCATTCTGTACCTTGTGGCATTTTTGTTAACTTCCTCCTTGTGTATCTGAGGGCCAGATGTCACAGAACTGAGGAAGCCTTCATATCGGGTTTGGGTTCCGGGTTTACAATTGTCTTTTTTTCAATTTGGCTTACAATTTATGTTAGACCTGTCTAGGGTTAGGGAAATAATGAGGAGGATGACAGCTTTCCAAAAAGATGGAACCACCTAAGCTGGCTCCTTTCCAGACGAAGAAACAGCAAATCTACTCCGAGTCTCTCTTGTGTGACTGAATTTCTCACCCTATCTCTAAGGGAGATGCCAGTCGAAGAAAACTCATCTCGGCCGCTTGTATTTGCGACCATATTCTTTCGGTCATGGCCCACACTTCGTGACCATACTGGTGAGCGTGGGAACGAAGATTGCTCGGTAGACACTGAGAGCTTTGCCTTCTGGCTCAGCTCTTCAACTGTGGGCCCTGGGAAATGAGCACCTCCATAAGCTCTCAATCCGAGTTGTTTGAAATACCCTAATCGTATTCTAGGCCAGTGGTGCTCCACAGATTATGATGCCCGGGCCGGCCTGTTGCCCACAGGTCCCGTGGGTTCTCCTGCGGGGAGGGGGACGGGTCAAGAGTTCAGACGCAATTATCGCGGATTCGCGGGGCAGGTCAACACACAAAATAACTAACTAAATTAATTAATAATAATAAAGCAAAAGCAAAAGGACTATTTTGTCCCGACTCCCCCTCCCTCTCTCCCCCTCTCCAGTCTATCTCCTCCTGGAATCATCTGAGCTTGAGTGTTTAATGTGTTTAATTTATAATAATTTAATTTGATCAATATTATGCACAGCTGCCTCTAATGATAGCCTGATATATACTGTAGCTGCATGTCAACATGTTGTAGTAGGCCACTCACTGTATGTATCTACGTTATTCTTAAATGTTCTCTCATGTAGCCTACACAAATATAAAGGACAGGAAAACTATTGTCCCCTGAATATATGGTTCTGTTCGCTCCCGTTCCCTAAATGCCTCAACTGATAGACTCTATCTGGTAGACTATCTGGTAGACTCTCTCGCTCTCTTCCCCCCTCTCCCTCTCATCATTTAATATATTCTATTGTTCAGTATATTAAAATATAGACTATATTTATTTGGTTATATTATTGTTTTGAGTAGCCTTGACAAAAATGACACCAGACTGTGCTTAATGTTTGATAAGAGTGGATAACGGTGAGACGGAGATGCGTTTCTTTTTACACAAAGGTGTACTCTGCAGGCCAACAAGGCCAGAGTACACCTTCGTGATGTCACTGATCACATGACCCCAAGGTCTAGACCTCCAGTTATAGGCTAAACAGAAGGGGGACGACGACCACTTTTTAAAATTATTTCCACACTCTAAGGTATATTAATGACATAGTTCAATGTTGAAAATGAGTGGTATTTCCCTTTAACTGTACAGTACCTCTCCGGTATCATTTACTGTATACCTGAATTTCCCTCCGGGGATCAATACAGGTTTATCTTTTTCATTTTCATCATCAGTAGCACTATAACATTTTCAATCATGGCCTTTGTCAATTGTCAGTACTTGTTAGTCTTCCCAGTGCAATCGCAATGATGTGTGGGAGGTTGCAGACTGTGACCCCACAACGAGGTGAAGCCAAGCTTACAGATTCTGTCGTCCTCACGTCGAAAATAAATAATGCTGTCTCAAGAATCAAATTCCAGACACGCAGGACACAGAGAGAGAATAATAGATGTGTATTATGTGTCTGATACACTGTCTGTCTGCCTTGAATAGTATATATAGAGGGTATGCGCGTGACATCGTCATCAAACCAGGAAGTTATGCAGGAACGCCTACTGAGTGGCAAAAACTACTTTCTGGCCTTGACAGCCCATACATCCACACAGAAAAGTCATATCTGATTGCATTAAACAACATTAAACGATGTTAAACTCACTTTTCCTGTTGCTTTGCCACTCGATTTGCCACTCGATGTGCCATTCACTTTAAAGGACAACTTTAGTTTTTTTCAACCAAGGTTCATGTTTTAGGTTGTTATTAGAGAAAGTAATAGATGAGTGTAAATTTTTCTTCATTTGCTGCTTTCTTTTGTTTTAGGGATTTTAGCTGTTTTTGACAGGGGGGCGGGGGCATTCGAACAAGGGGCTAAATATGATTTTTTTGACATTTTATAGCTATTTTTTTTATTATTATTTACTATAGTCCTACTAAACCCCAAGAAATTACATCTGGCCACAAAAGATCACGCAATCTACTGAATGTGTCAAACTGATATATTGAGCCTATATGACACAGTGTGGCTTCCCACCTGTAGGCCACCTTCACATTCAGTATAGATCCTGTGATCTTCTGTGGTCAGATGTAATTTCCTGGGGTCTATTAGGACTATAGTAAATAATACAAAAATAAATCGCCATAATATTTTGTAAACCAATACATATTTAGCCCCATGCTCGAATGCCCCTGCCCCCCTGTCAAAAACAGCTAAAATCCCTAAAACGAAAGAAAGCAGCAAATGAAAAACAATTAACACTCATCTTTTACTTTCTCTAATAACAACCTAAAACATGAGCCTTGGTTGAAAAAAACTAAAGTTGTCCTTTAAGCATGCGCATACTCTCTATTGTGTACATAACAAATAACCGGTTGTCTGAGGGGAGCCGAAGCAGGCCTTTTCCTTTACTGTGGCTTTACTGTGTGCATCTGCCGCTGCACACAAGGGCTTTTCTAATCAATGCAATCAATGGATTGTCATCTCAGTTCATAATTTACATTATTACTTTAGCACACTCACCCTCTTAAAGCATTTTGACCTGAGATCAGATTCTAAAAAATGTCTTCTACATCCTGACAGTTTTCTGAAAAAGCTATGTTTCTATGTCAGTGGTTCTTCGATTTTTCAAAAATAGCAGAACTGCTATTTTTCAATAGCTAAATTATAACATAATGTTTAAAACACCAGAAGGGGTTCCCGCCCAAAATTGGTTAAAGCATTAGGAGTAACTAATGAAGACTAAAAGAAGAGATGGTGAGCCTGTGGGGGTGGCAGAAAAGATTGAAGAGTGTGATGAGTAACAACACTTGATTCTTGAAAACAGCCCTAGCCATGTCTTGCCATTCAATTTGCATGTATAGTGATGACGTGTTTAGATGTCTTGAGTGAAGTGTATAATATTATAGAAAGATATGCAACCCCTCCGATTCGTGTCCGAGGCAAGTACAGTAGCTCAGTCGGTAGAGCCGAGAGCGCTCGCCGCTCGCCTTTTGGAAAACCAATATTCTGGTTTTAATCCCGGGCACCGTCAACTTAGCCTAGCTTGGTTTGGAAACATCGTTTCTAGTGTTTTGCAAGTTCTAGACAGTGTGCGGGACCCTTCTCTTTGTGTGCAATCAGAAAATAATAAAAAGCAGATTTTAACCCTGGAGGGAGTGGTGACAAAACATTTTATTCAAGGAAGTTAAACCATGGTTGACATGTTGTAACCTGAACTGCTGTGCCGCCTCTGGGCAACTGATTTTCCCTCACGGGATAATAAAGGTATCTATCTATCTATAGAGAGCACAATACTTAATAAAATAAAACATTCAGGAGCAGATAGAGTGACATGGATGGATAGCTGCAGAAAATGATAATCAGACGGTGGAGGATTGAAGCCAAGAATCAGTAGAAGTCTTTGAGACGTAGAATGACAGAGTAAGTAGATGAATTGGTCATAAAGGGAACATGGATTGGTCATAAGGGGAACATGGATTGTGTATACCAGTAGATGAATCCATCTACATGTGTACAGTATAGCGGGAAGTTGTGAATTGATGGAGCACGGGTGAGGGATAGGATGTGAGGAATGATGGATAGATAAATTAGTCATGGAGTCAGGAGATCGATGAGTGATATGAAGCAAACAACCAGAACCCCCACAAGGCCCAATTTACTACACAGCTTTTCTCAGGAGCGTTTGGCAAGAAGCCTGGAAGATCGTTTATAGGGAGTGGAGATGGAGAATCCGGCTGAGACGTAGAGTGATATTAGGAGGAGTTACCGCTCAATTTCTGAGATACATGCGGATTTCATTGTTGGTCAGTGACCAGTCATCTGTGTCATGTCTTCCTCTCCATCAAGTCCATCGATTCCACCCCTATCTTTTGCCAATGGTTGGCACCTGTTGTGTAGCGGCTACAAAGTGCCGGCTATTAAATTTGCTCTGCAATGAAGTGGAATATCTCAATCGCAATGAGGTGGAATACCTCACCCAGCGGGGGACTGATTATTCTGGAGCATGGGCACATACGCAGCTGTTTGCTCCAATCTCCAGCAGCTCTCATCTGTATGCAGACAGAGGAGAGAGAGCGCTCTGCGAAAACGACAACTGTGTGTCGTTGTAATGGAGCATGGGCAGTGTAATTTAGCCTTGATGACACTGTGAAGTCTCGACTCTATTTTCCGTATCTTGTCCAAGGATCGAGAGAAAGAAGAGATGATAATTATGTTTCATGCTGTGATATGGTTCTTTCAAGTGATGTTTCTTAATGTTTCTTTTTAATCGGACGTAAACCATTAACACGTTGTATAAACCAGTGGTTCTCAAACTCTTGAGTTTAATGTGAAGGACCCCCAGCCATGGCAAACAACCATGGCAACAGCTCTCCCAAACAAAGGGCGGAACCTTTCTAGTTTGAATATGGTATGCTAACTCTAAAACGCATGATAATAAAAAAGCAGCCAGAAGCCTAACTGCTCTGCCTGGCTGCCGCTATCCAGCCAGCCAGTTTACTTTAGAACGTACTGACTAACTGGCTTGGATTCATCGTTCATTCTCTGACTGTAAAGCAGAAAGGTCAATCCGATGCTGTTGCTGTCTAAAGTCACACCTGCTGTGGAGTAATGAAGGGAGCAAAGAGGAGAAACATAAGGCGCCGCTGCATGGGGCAACAGCCCTGTAATTGGCTGAGAGCATCGATGTCACTGACAGGCCTGCCAATAGGCTGGAGGCCCTGTTGAGAGCCCGTTTAATGAGTCCATCATGGTAGATCAAGAGGGAGACAACGGGATGTTCATGTGCAAGGGGGGGCTAGAGTTCGCAAGGAGCCAGAACCCCTCCCAAAAAAAAGAATACAAATAAATACGTAAACAAACAAACAATTGCATATTATATAAACTGTGGAGACTGAACACACCAGAACACTCAGGTTGTGGTAGAACTCGCCAGTACGGCTTTTTATTTATTCACAGGCCCGTGGGTATGGGCTGGTTGGGGTGCGAAATAATAAAGCAGCATGAAACAACAACGTAAATGTCCTCCCTTTTCCAAGGGGCTTCTAAACAGTCTTTCCTGCTGCTTAGGCGTATAATTCCGCCTGGCCTGAGACGGGTACTTCGTTCCCCGTCGTCCTATAGCCAGGCGGGGTTAATGTAAGGGTCACAGGTTTGATCGGGAGCGGGTTACCTGTGAGAGAGAGAGAAGCGAGCGTTAGCGCTGATCAGGACAGACATCACTTTATAAGTGTGGGTGTGTGAGTGCGTGCATGGGATTCGCTTACCGCCAGCATGGCCCGATCTATCCTGTCGGAGAGTCAGTGAGGAAGTGAGCGCAAGAGCAGCCTCGTCTGCACTTGAACTGTTTGTCTGGCCGCGCAGGTGGGCCTGATGAGTACCCTTGGCCTTGAGACAGCACATAGGCTGGAACGTAACAGGCCTCGATCAGCTGGCCCAGTGGTGGGCGTGGTCTTCTCGGCTGCTCTATGCTCCTTTCACACTGGCTCTCTCGGGTCCCACGCTTACCTGGCGGCTGGTTGCCTAGCGATATCCCACACACCCTCCCTCCAAGCTTGCCGTTGGCCGCGGAAGCTTCATCATCCTCATCCTCATCCTCATACCGTCTGGAGAGCGCGTCTGCGTGCGCTATATCCTTGCCGGGCCGGTGTTGTACGTCGAAGTTGTAATCTTGTAACTCGAGGAACCACCTGGTGACGCGGTCGTTTCTGTCTTTGTTTCGTGCCATCCACTTCAAGGGGGCGTGGTCGGTGATGACAATGAAACGTCTCCCCCACAGATAATAGCGTAGATGATGGATGGCCCATTTGACCGCGAGACATTCCTTCTCTACAGTGGCATAGTTTCGTTCGTGCGACAGTAGCTTCCGGCTGACGTACGTCACCGGGTGCTCTTCTCCGCCTATGACCTGCGATAGCACGGCTCCTATCCCCGTCCCCGAGGCATCGGTGTGGAGGACGAACGGTTTGCCAAAATTGGGGGCGACGAGAACGGGCTCCTCGCATATGGCAGCCTTTAGTGTGCAGAATGCCCGCTCTGCCTCGGGGTTCCATTTGATGTGGTGGGGGAGGCTCTTCTTGGTGAGGTCATAGAGCGGCGCTGCAAGAGTAGCAAAATCTTTAATAAATTTTTGATAATAGGCGATAAGCCCCATGAATGATTTCACCTGCTTTTTCGTAACAGGCCGTGGCCAGTCCTTCAGCCGCTCCACTTTCCTCTGCTGGGGTTTGACGCAGCCACGTCCCACCGTGAACCCCAGATAGTCCGTCTCCGTCAGGCCGACACGGCATTTCTTGGCGTTGGCCACCAGGCCGGCTTTACGCAGCGCACAGAGCACGGCTTCGAGGTGTTCCAGGTGCAACCGCCAGGTGGCGCTGTGGACCACGATGTCGTCCAAATAAGCTCCCGCGTACTCGCGGTGGGGCCTGAGGACGCGGTCCATTAGGCGCTGAAAGGTGGCGGGGGCGCCGTGGACACCGAATGGCAACACTGTATATTGAAATAGGCCGTCGGGTGTAGAGAAGGCTGTTTTGGGCTTGGCGCGTGCCGTGAGGGGAAGCTGCCAATACCCTTTTGTGAGGTCGAGGGTGCTAACGAACCGGGCGGGGCCAAGCCGTTCGATTAGCTCGTCTGCCCGAGCCATGGGATAGGCGTCAAAGGTTGAGATTTCATTTAACTTTCTGAAATCGTTGCAAAAACGGATAGAGCCGTCTGGCTTGGGCACTATTACTATGGGGCTGGCCCAGGGGCTGTACGATTCTTCAATCACGCCAAGTGCGAGCATTTGTTTCACCTCCTCTTTTATGGCTAGGCGGCGCGCTTCGGGGATGCGGTACGGCCTTTGACGCACGATTCTACCCGGGGTGGTTTCGATGTCGTGCTCAATCATATGCGTGCGCCCGGGCCGCTCTGAGAATACATCGCCGCAGCGGCTCAGCAACTCGTGCGTGTCCTGTCGTTGTGCCGGTGACAGGTCCTCTCCTATCGGGACGGGGGGGGGAGAGGAGAGGGTGGCAAGTGAGAGAGGAATAGGGGCGGCGCCCGGGGGATGCCACTTCTTTAGAATATTAACGTGGTATATTTGGTGTGCTTTCCGCCTGCCTGGCTGTTTCACTCGATAATTGACCGGGCCGATGCGTGTTTCCACCTCGTAGGGCCCCTGCCATTTAGCGAGAAACTTGCATTCAGATGACGGCACGAGGACGAGCACTTGCTCGCCCACCTGAAACTCTCTCACCCGTGCGCCTCGGTTGTAGACGCGCGCCTGGTCCCGTTGTGCGCGCTCCATATGCTCGCGCACCATGGGCCAGATTTTGCGAGCTCTCTCCTGTAGTTTATCGACGTGTTCTATGACGCTTCGGTGCGGGGAGGGCTGTGCTTCCCAGGCTTCCTTCGCAATGTCGAGCAGTCCCCGCGGCCTCCTCCCATATACCAGCTCAAAGGGGGAGAAGCCGGTGGAAGCCTGTGGGACCTCTCGGATGGAAAAAAGTACATAGGGAATTAGTTGGTCCCAGTCCTTCCCGTCTATATCGACAAGTTTCTTGAGCATTGCTTTCAGTGTCTTATTAAACCTCTCCACTAGGCCATCGGTCTCGGGATGGTATACGGAGGTGCGTATGCGCTTAACCTTAAGCCACTTATACAGTGCATTCAACATTCGAGCCATGAAACAGGTTCCCTGATCCGAAAGGATTTCCGCCGCTATTCCCGTCCGGCTAAACATCATTATGAGTTCATGGGCGACCGTTTTTGCAGAGGCAGTGCGGAGTGGGATGGCCTCGGGATACCGGGTGGCGTAATCCACAATGACCAATATGTAGCGGTGTCCTCTAGCGGACTTGGGAAGTGGTCCCACAATGTCCATAGCTATTCTCTCGAATGGGGTTTCAATAATGGGGAGCGGGACTAGTGGGTTCCTATACGCAGGGCGGGGGGCCGCTTTCTGGCACTCCGGGCAGCTCTGGCAAAAGTTTTCCACGGCTTTTTTAATTCCGGGCCAATAAAACCGTGCTAGAACCCGATCGTAGGTTTTCTGAACTGCGAGATGTGCGCCCAGCTGGTGTGTGTGAGCGAGATATAGCACCCGTGTGACATATTGTTTTGGCACGAGTAGTTGCTCTATCTCTTCATCCCGTTTATCCTTGGCCACCCGGTATAACAAGCCCGCTTTAACCATAAAGTGTGGTAATGTAAGTGCACTCACCCCGCTCTGTTTCTTTCCGTCGATGACGTCGACGCGCTGTCGCGCCATCTCCAAGTTTGGGTCGCTCCACTGCGCGGTGGCGAATTCCCCCCCCCTCGGGGAGGAGTGGAGCTCCGTGGTGGGGAACTCTGCGAAGGGGTCCGCGTCGGGTGGTCCCTGAGGTTCGGAGTCCTCTTCGGCGCCGGGGTCGTCCGCGCTGGGGCCGCTGTCACTTCTCGAAGCGTCAGATGGGGCGCCGAACGCTGGGCATGCGGTTCGCGGTCCCCGAGGTGGCCGTGTTCGGCGGCGGCGGCGGCGTGAGCGTCTCCCTGGTGGCCTCTCTACGCCGGGCCGCCAGTGCCGTTCGAACAGTGGGCAGTCATAGCCGATCAGCAGGGGGACCGGTAGGTTTGCCACGACGCCGGCTGTCACTATTGCGGTGCCTCGGGTGGTTTGGATGCGGACCTCGCTTACTGGGTAGTGGCGCTGGTCTCCGTGTACGCAGTTGACGGGCATGGTGGTCTCCCCGACAGGGCCGGCGTAATCCGCGTGGACTAGTGTCACGGCACTGCCTGAGTCCAGCAGGGCCTCTGTGTCCACGCCGTTTACTCTTACCGGCAGGTTGGTGTGGCCGCGGTGTCCTGTGCCCGTGTGCAGACAGGGTCTGTTGCCGTCGGTGCTGGCCGCGGAGGGCATCGTGACGTCCCGGTCGGGGCAGGACCAGGACAGGTGGTCAGCCTGGCCGCACACGTAGCAGCGGCGAGGTGAGGTCCCCCGGTTCCGAGGGCCCTGGTTCCGAGGACTCTTCTCCGGGGCGGTTGTGCGCTCGTTGCGCTCGTTCCGCTGGCGAGGTGGGGAGCGGCCTGTGGCTGGCGGCCTTCTTCGGTCGCGCCCTGTGCGCTCCTCCTGCTTGGGCTTCGAGGCCTCGCTCCGAGCACCTTTCATGATGTCTAGGGTTACTGTATAATTCTCGATGAGGTCCACCAGCTCGTCGACCGAGCCGGGGGCGACCTGAGCCACGTACTGTCGGGCCTCTGGCGGTAACACTCTTATGCACTTGTCTATCATTACTCTGTCCACGGCTGGTAGGTCGCCCGCCGTGGTTAGCCAACTGTGCGTCAATCGGCCGAGAGCCGCTATTTGCGCTCGGGGTGGCTGAGAGAGGTGGAAGGTCCAGCTGTGAAAGCGCTGTGCGCGCGCCGGCAGACTGAGGCCCTGGCGGGCTAGTATTGCCGTCTTCAGCCGCTGGTAGTTTTGGGAGTCGGCGAGGGACAAATCGCCCCACGCCCGCTGTGGTTCCCCCGTCAGAAACGGTGCCAGTATGCTGGCCCAGTCAGCCACTGGCCAGCGCTCTCGTGCTGCGGTGCGCTCGAACAACTCCATATATGTCTCGATGTCATCGTCCGCCGTGAGTTTGGTAAGCACCTCGGCTGGGTTGCGCGCGACGTTGGCCTCTCTGTGGAAGTGGCGCACCAGTTCGTGGACAGTAGTTTGTAGGTTGTTCTGGCTCTGGAGGAGCGCCTCGATTGCTGGATCTCTCTCCATCTTTTCTCGGGAGGCCGGTGTGGTTCAGTTTGTCCCACTATTCTCCACCAAGTGTGGAGACTGAACACACCAGAACACTCAGGTTGTGGTAGAACTCGCCAGTACGGCTTTTTATTTATTCACAGGCCCGTGGGTATGGGCTGGTTGGGGTGCGAAATAATAAAGCAGCATGAAACAACAACGTAAATGTCCTCCCTTTTCCAAGGGGCTTCTAAACAGTCTTTCCTGCTGCTTAGGCGTATAATTCCGCCTGGCCTGAGACGGGTACTTCGTTCCCCGTCGTCCTATAGCCAGGCGGGGTTAATGTAAGGGTCACAGGTTTGATCGGGAGCGGGTTACCTGTGAGAGAGAGAGAAGCGAGCGTTAGCGCTGATCAGGACAGACATCACTTTATAAGTGTGGGTGTGTGAGTGCGTGCATGGGATTCGCTTACCGCCAGCATGGCCCGATCTATCCTGTCGGAGAGTCAGTGAGGAAGTGAGCGCAAGAGCAGCCTCGTCTGCACTTGAACTGTTTGTCTGGCCGCGCAGGTGGGCCTGATGAGTACCCTTGGCCTTGAGACAGCACATAGGCTGGAACGTAACAGGCCTCGATCAGCTGGCCCAGTGGTGGGCGTGGTCTTCTCGGCTGCTCTATGCTCCTTTCACACTGGCTCTCTCGGGTCCCACGCTTACCTGGCGGCTGGTTGCCTAGCGATATCCCACAAAACCAAGAGTCCTACCCGAACTGACATATATTTTTGCCCCAGCTGAAGTACGGTAGTTTGATCCGGGCATAAATGTCATAATTTCCTTGGAAATGCATCATTGGTCCATTTTTTGTAAGTTTGCAACCCATTTTTTCACCCAGTGTCAATTATCTAATGTAATCCTGGGCACTACAGTTCCTCTGCCAACATAATATTCAAGTCATAAGATTCAAGTTTTAAGCTTAGCATTTGTAGTAGCATTTGAGAGTGAAGCTAGAGGCAAAAAATACATTCTATAGGGCCATTCACATCGAGCATAATGGGCCAGATTCATCAAGCAATATACACTCATATTTTGAGCATACCGTGATTTCCGACCATTTCTACATTACGTGTGGGATTCATCTTATTCTTTTTGGCCGTACAGTCCGCTCATTTTCACGTCGGCTCCGAGGGTGACCTCCCAAGGATCAAGGATTGCGTGTACTGTATGTATTTAGAATGCTTTAGTCTTCATGCTGAATCAATTAATTGTCCCCAAACCTCAAATAAGGTTTCAACATTTGTCAACATACTGTACATATATACTGTATATAAAAGAAAGAATGTGTCAAACAATGTATTGCTTGTAGCTTATGTTATGCATAATATAGACATGATGCAAATTCCACCGTTTGTATTTGCATTTCATTTGTAGGCTATCAGTTGCATTCAGAGCGGAATTATTAGGTCGCTCAGTGTGTTGACAGTCAACACGTCAAAGTTTCACATAATGATTAAAATAGACATAGATATTCACCTTCACCCATTTAGACCTGAACACTGATAAGTCATGACAATTTTCAGAAAAAAAACAGAATTATCTGTATTTGGCCGCGGACCCCCATCTGAAAATATGTTGAAAATATGTTGTTCCAGGGACCCCCCCTTTTATTAACTAAAGTTATTAAAGTTATTAACGTTCAGCAAGGAGTGAAGAATCTTGTGCCAAAAAAGCCAATCTACAAGTGGCTATGCGGTGCTTCCCGAACTGGTACCAACTCTTTTGTTTATATACTGTATGGCCCTCATTTATCATAGCGGCGTACGCCAAAATATGGGTGCACGCCGGAATTCCCGCAATTTCCGGCATTTATCATTTCCGCAAAACCTTGAACTTGAACGTGAGCCAGGACAAAAATCACATTAGGTCAGGAGCTGTCGTAGGCTTTGTCCTCAGCTGTTTTTCTGTCGTACACAAGCGGAGCAGCATTGTCTGAACTGCTGACATGCTGTCACAGGCATCTATAAACATATGTTTTCACTCCTAAAATGTGAAAAAAACTAATAATATATATGAAAAAATATATTTTGTAAAGGCATGTCATATGAAATTTGTAGGATATTTCCAAGTGTGCAAGCAATTAAAATCGCGCAATTAAAAGTTGGATTGGTCATAAGGGGAACAATGTTGCAATGTTGCATTCCCCCCCTCCCGGAATAGTTAACTTCCATGACATGGATCGAGAGGCATTTGCAGTGTTGCAGCTATAGTCAAGTCTACCAACCAACGGGTAGGCTATAGTGCAATCTACAGCCATGTCTTTCTCGAGTTACATCTCGTCGTTTTAAGGATAAACCCGACGTGTCGCTCGAATGCCAAATGTGCCGTGCCGGTGTGCCAGCGCAAGTGCAGGGGACCGCATCGGAGATAGGGAGGTTAACCCACCCAGCCAGGCCCACCATTGCCAGTGCCACATGAGGCTGGTTTAGGCTGCACATTCATATAATTGACAGTTGACAGCCCAGCCACTGCAGCGACTAGCAAGGTAATCTCAATAGATTGTCATACTGTAAACGTGCATGGTCACGGTGTCATGGACGGACCACAGTGATAGAGACAGGACAGGACTCACAGGAGAGGAGAGGAGGAAAACAGCAGCGTGTGTGCGCCTATTTGTTATTTAATTCATGGTTCACATGCAGGTTCAGGTTCAGGTTCAGTCAGCTGTTCAATTTGGGTGGGGTATTTAAAGATGGAGTGCCAGAATTTTTGTATTTTTCCAGTTTTTCATGTGTCTGAGGTGACAGTACTTCATTAGACACCATGGAGTTGTTGTTATGTGCAATGGTGTATTAACTTTATATTTAGGGTTTCTTCCTGGAGGCTAAACCCTTGACAGTCAAACGGGCCAGTGAAATAAACCGTAATATAGTGACACCACACTATCAGCCCCTCCCCTAACCCCTCCCCCTTTATCATACAACTACCGCTGTGGGTGCGGCTTCAGTTCAGGTGGATCACCACCCATCACCACCCACCAGGCAAACCAGGCATACTTAATGAACTGGTGGGCGTGTCCACATAAAAGTATGATTTTAACAGATACTGTACACTTTTTGGAAAAAGTTCTTCCCCCTTATATTGTAATAATACCTGATGATCATGTTTTAGGGTGGAAAAAAATCGTGGCACTCCATCTTTAAGCTCACCTGACTGCATGCTTTCTTCCTGCCTTCCTTCTGCATAATGGTTCCTGGTTGTTGTTATTTGATGTTTGCTCCCACCGCCACCCCAGCACCACCAGTGGGCTCTCTTTAATTTTGCCGAGCAGGGAGATGTATGTAGCAGAGCCGAACGCCAAGATAAAATAGTATATGCACTCTTGTGTATTCTCATTCTATAATACATATTGGTTAAAAGTTTAAAACTATTCATGAGTTGTCTGACTGAACTATAAAAATCGTTCTCAGAATTGCTTTCCTCAACAAAGTGAGTGCTTTTCATTTACACGCTTCACAATGAGCAAACTATAATTTCTACAAACAAACAACAATAATTATAAAAAGCAATTATACAAAGAGCGAACATATATCAGTAAAACGCACGCACACACACACACACACACACCGTTTTGTTCAATTTCACTTTGCTTAGTTTAACCGCATCACTGCCACCTGGTGGGCGCATGTGCCAACGCTTGACTGCCGACCCGGATCTACGACCCGGATCTACGACCCGGTTCTAGTGTGACTAGACCTGTATGTGCCCTTCGGCCACTGGCCTACTTGAGAACGATGCAACTTGGGAACCTAATAATACCCGTTTTCAACTTGTGATAGCACCCGTTTTATCTGTCTGTCCCTTTTGTGCCCATACTCTATATGGAGATCTCTGTAGTATGCAATACCCATTGTCATAGCACCCATTTTAACTGTCTGTCTGTGTCCCACATGGAGATCTCTGTATCTGTCTGTCATGGAGATCTCTGTATCTGTCTGTCTGCCTGTGTCTAAAGAGTGAAAACTGACTGTGAAAAGTGGTCAGAGCCTGATCAGAGCCTTTTGTGGACAACCGTGGGTCCGACCGACTCGATACCGGGCACTGCACTCCCTGTGGGGGTGTGGAACGTGTGTCGAATTTGAAGTCTGTGGGGCAAACGGTTCTCGAGTTACGTGCACTACAACCGTACACACACGCACGCAGACAGAGACGTAGCGCATTTATAGTTAGCTGCACATCCGTTTGTGGCGTCCATTTTAGATGCTGAATAATTAGCGTCAATGCTGGAGAGCTAAAATGAGGCCATCCTTGCTCTAGAAAGCGCCAATATCCAATTGGGATCACCTGACAATCAGAAAAGACCTTCGAACATTGCACGTTTTGTCAAAACCATGGAGAGCTCCGTAGATTTTGAGTTAGCTTTTTAGTCCGCCTGTATACAAGAAGTGAATGGCAGTGCGCGAAACCGGCCTAGGATCGCTGAAGAAGGAACGGCCAAGCAAAAAAACAAAATCAGCGATCCTGTTTGATATCAATAATAAAGCTTATATGACGGAACGTTCCACCAGAAGCGGTTGCCGGTTCTATATGGCGGAATGTTCCGTCACGAGCAGTTTTTGTGTTAAGACTAGTCATGCATGATCTTAGAGGCCTGGAGGTTTCGGTGCTCAGATAGTAAACTACAGGAAGGCCATTTAGACTCATTTGGCACAGAGAGACAGGAGTCTTATTTACCTTTTTAATCATTTTCACAATACGGGTATGGTTAGCCAGCATTGCATATCAAGAGAGGGTTGGCAACTTGGAATCAATTAATAAAATATGCATGATTCTGTTACTCACACATTTACTCAGACATTCCATTCCCCTCTTATCTGTGTGATTCCATTACGCAGAGCAGAATGGAATGGAATCCAGCTTGACTGCATATTCCGGCAACGGATGCATAATGTTCAGTTGAGTATATTATATATATATATATAGATATTATATATATATATATATATATATATATATATATATATATATATATATATATATATATATATATATATATATATATAGGATTTATTTTTTTAGCTTAAATTTGTTAAATTCAGTGCTCTCGTGAGCTGAATTAAACTAAAACTACTTTAGTGGCAGTCCTCTGCACCTATTCATTGCCTCTGGTCAGTTGCAGAGGAAAACTAGAAGCAGTGCCCCTCAGGGCACAGGTCTCCACCAGGATTAATATTTGGATCTTAATCTGAAGGACTAATATTAAAAAAGTGTTGCACATAAGTGGGCCTCCTGGTGGCGCTCGAAAAGGCAGAATTGAAAAATGCAGGCCAGACATTTTTCCTTGGCCTGTAGGGAATGTAGCCTGTAGGGAATGTAGCCTGTAGGGAATGTAGCCTGGCGCAGCCAGACTTAATCCGCCTCTATTGCATATGCATATGCCCCGACATAGTGCAGTGCAGTGGTATATTAGCCCATTTTGACCTGAGATCAGATTCTAAAAATGTCTTCTACATCCTGACAGTTTTCTGAAAAAGCTATGTTTCTATGTCAGTCGTTCTTCGATTTTTCAAAAATAGCAGACCTACAAGCTCGTAGCGCGCCACTCGGTGGCGCGCTATGAGCTTGTAGATCTGCTATTTTTCAATAGCTAAAGCATAACATAATGCTAACACCAAAAGGGGTTCCCGCCCAGCATGGGTTAGTATCGCAACACGAGGCTATAGGGAATGTGCAACTGTGCATACAAAGTTTTACGCAGATCGGTGCAGTTATGTAAAGACGTGACTCTGCCTGTTATAGCGCCACCATGAGCATGATTTGAAAAATGTCAAGTAGCATTTCTTCCTCAGCCTAGTGGGAATATGCATGCACAGTTTCAACGGCACAATCAGACACTGTGTTGATGATTTGCGGCATTTTGTACAAAACGGGCCACTCCTGCAAATTTTGAAAGCCAATCTTAGCCACTAAGGGTGGAATATGAGAAATAAAAAAAAACCCATCTTGATCACATGACTATAGAGATCATGTGTGCTGATTTGTGTGAGATTTGGATCACATCTGAAGGAGTAATATAAAAAAAAGGTTTTACATAATGTCGGCCTCCTGGTGGCAAGGTTTTTCCTTGGCCTCTAGGGAGTGTGCATACAAGGTTTTACACAGATTGGTGCAGTTATAGGTAAAACCACAAATCGGCCAGTTATAGCGCCACCATAAGGCTGAGTTGAAAATTCTCAAGTGGCATTTCTTCCTCTGCATATTGGGAATGTGCGTGCAAAATTTCACGGAAATCACACAATGTGTTCATGATGTGCAGCGTTTTGTTCAAAATCCTGCGATCTTTGGAAGCGAATCTGAAAGACCCGTTTCGTTTAATGACTGTAAAGAGACTGTGTAAGAATTTGCGTGCTGGTTGGACAAAACCAGCACGCAAATTACTGTCAAAAAGTGTGTTCTGCAGAAATCGGCCTCCTGGTGGCGCTATAACAGGCCTATGTGGAAAGATTGGGGCAGAGGTTCATCTCTGTCATCCAGGGAGTGTGTGTGCAGAGTGTGGCTGCGATCAAGCCAAGGGTGGCAGAGATTAGCTGTCCACGGACGGATGGACGGACGGACGGACGGACGGACCGAGTGCAAAACATACTCTCCCCCATGACTTCGGCCTGGTGGAGACAAACATCTGTTGGGTTCAGAAGAGAGAGTACGAAGGGAGGAATTGCATCATCATCATCATCATCATCATCCTCATAGTACAAGCTATCCTACTATAAATGTGCCACGTCTCTGCGTGCGTACGTGTGTGTGTACGTGTGTGTACGGTTGTAATGCACGTAACTCGAGAACCGTTTGACCCACCGACTTCACATTCGACACACGTTCCACACCCCCACAGGGAGTGCAGTGCCAGGTATCGAGTCGGTCGGACCCACGGGTCTCCAGAACCACCACAAAAGGCTCTGGTCGGGCTTTCACCTGGGCCAGGCTCTGCCAGTGGGCCTAATGAGGCCAACTCCTTTCACCTGTGCAATTTCCAGCCTCTGCCTCAGCCAATTGAGGTTCAACCAATCACTCTGCCAGTGGGCCGAATTGATTGCCATGTACACTTTTCAGTTTGCAGTCTTCACACACACAGGCACATACACAGATCTCCATGTGGGACACCGGCTGACAGTTAAAAACGGGTGCTATGACAACGTATATCATTAGGTTCCGAAGTTGCATCGTTCCCAAGTAGGCCGGTGGCCGACTGCGACGGCCACGTACAGGTCTAGTAGTACAAACTATTCACAAGGTGACAGCGGTGGAAGGCAACATTGCCCCATACTGTGGCTCAAGAGGTAGAGCAGGTCGTCCAATGATCCATGGGTCGGCGGTTCGAATCCCGGCTCCTCCTGTCTACATGTCGAAGTGTCCTTGGGCAAGACACTGAACCCCAAATTTCTCCCGATGTGCTGGTTGGTACCTTGCATGGCTTCCGCTGCAATCGATGTATGAATGTGTGTGTGAATGGGTGAATGTAATGCACAATCTATGTAAAGCGCCTTGGATAAAGGCGCTATATAAATGCACCATTTACCATATGATTACATGCAGCCATGCCGGGCCTCGCAATACATCGCAAGCTTGTAAATGAGTTACAGGTGTGCCTTGAGATTTTGACTTGCTCAATGATGTGTTGATAATTGGCACTGTATGTCAATCAACAAACATAATTACATGCACTGACACACCACCAGCAGTGTACTCAGACACATGAGCACAGAGGCACGCACGCACGCACGCACGCACGCACGCACGCACAGATTAAGGACACATATTATTCACTCAGACATGGAAACACACATGAACAGGTAGACAAAGCAGCTCACCTCACGCACACCAGTGTTGGTGAGGTGCTGGCCTAAGGCAGTAATTAAGTAAAAATTAGAAAAGGCCGCACACACTTAGCCACGATGCTGTATATTATTTACACACATGAACATGCATACCCATTGCCCACTAGCTGAATTGTGAAAACGTGGACGTGTCGATGCATTTAATGCACTGATGACTAATGGTTAGTTATTTATTGTTGTCATGGGAGCAGAAACTGTGGAACAGTTCAGGGAGCCATAGAAACGTGTGACTTTTCTATCCAAAGGCAATGAACAGGTGACTAGCTAGAAGACAGCCACAGGGTAACCTGGAGGACAGACACACAAACGCACACATGCACACACAGGTTTTTCACAGCAATGAACAGGTGTGTTGTGTGTGAATAGCTAGAAGACAGCCACAGGGTAACCTGGAGGGCGGACACACGCACGCACACATGCACACATGCACACACAGGTTTTTCACTGCAATTCACAGCAATGAACAGGGCAGCGATTTTCAGGGCTCATATGCATATACTAATGAATACTTTTTGTTTCCCCTTTCTACTTTGGATGAGACTCAACTTAAGTCTGTCACAAAATGTTTTTTTTTTGTTCCCTCAAGGGCTATACTTGGTTGGTGACCTTTCATGTGTCTGCCACACGTTGGTAGCGAGAGGACAGAAAACAAAAGGATACACCTCAAGGCTTAACCCATTTTGGGCGGGAACCCCTTTTGGTGTTAGCATTATGTTATAGCTTTAGCTATTGAAAAATAGCAGACCTACAAGCTCATGCGCTACGAGCTTGTAGGTCTGCTATTTTTGACTGACATAGAAACATAGCTTTTTCAGAAAACTGTCAGGATGTAGAAGACATTTTTAGAATCTGATCTCGGGTCAAAATGGCTTAATACAACAACTAGGCTAAAGCCTAATTTAATGTATTTATAGAAAATGTGTTATTTTACACCCTTATGCTTGACTAAATGTTCATTATTTCTGTCTGTCTTGCCTTCCTTTCTCTCCTCTCCCTTTTCTCAGGTGATGCTGGCTGCCTCTTATTGGTCGTTGCTGGCCCCAGCCATCGACATGGCTGAGGATTCTGGGAAGTATGGCAAGTTTGCCTTTGTGCCTGTGGCGGTGGGTTTCACTCTGGGAGCAGCCTTTGTCTACTTCGCTGACCTCGCCCTGCCCTTGTTTGTAAGTATAGTTTGATTGATTATTTTATTAGACAATAAAAAATGCAAACGGTACAGGGTACAGTCAGGTAGCCTGGCTAATAAGCCAGACTCAAATCACACTGTCGTGTGGTATTTGAGTCTGGAGATGCTGTGTATGGATCTTGTTTCCCGGGGGGCGGGTTCAAACATTTTCTCTTTGACGCAATTGGTCAGAGCTACTGTCAGTCAAAGGTCTCAAGCATTGAACGTCACTGTACCAAAGCCCACCCATATTGCATACCGTGTCCCGATTGGCCACACCAGTTCTCTGGTGTAGGAAATGGGCGTACAATTGAGCCTCTCCAGACCGTAATCCGCCGGCAGGCAATTTTTCTTTTGCCAACGGCTGATTCGGTCTGGCTTATTAGCCAGGCTAACAGTCAGGCACATTGGGTCCAAAAGGATAGCACAGAAGAAAGACTTTGCGGTCTTGTTTCCATTCATTCACAATCGCAACAATCACAACAACAATTGAGATATCTCAAAAACATGAAATCTATGTACAGGTTGGAATAAAAAAATATACATCGGACTTCTCTCCATTTCATCTACTGACAGTGACAGGTGAAGTTTCAGACCAGATTTAAAGGAAGCTAGAGATGTGCTTGTTTTGAGGGAAGGGTTCAGGGTATTCCACACCGGAGTGGCAGTGCTGTGGAAGGTGAATTTATGTCTCATTGTGTATGCAAATGCTGTAAAGCCAGCCAAGAGGTGTGTTGTATAATTTGTCAGTGAAGCATCAGGGAGCTCTGCTTGGAGAGAACCCATGCACCTCGGAGGCTCACTCACTGCTGCCCATGGCAGAGAGACATTAATGAGGCCTGCTCTTGTAAATCCACTTGGCAGTGTGCGTGCGTGTGTGCGTGCGTGCGTGCGTGCGTGCGTTTTTACCATCCAGATTTATTTATGATGGCTCCCCAACTTTTCCTTCTTACTGCAAATGTTGAGATCTTGCACAATACAGAATTCCACCCACTCTTATTTCCAGCTGTAAAGAGTGTGTGAGTGTGTGGGCCTGGTTGGATTGGAGGTTCTTCTTGCACTTTAACACATTTTGGGCGGGAACCCCTTTTGGTGTTAGCATTATGTTATGCTTTAGCTATTGAAAAATAGCAGATCTACAAGCTTGTAGCGCGCCACCGAGTGGCGCGCTACGAGCTTGTAGGTCTGCTATTTTTTGAAAAATCTTGAAAATGTGTTGCAAATCTTTGAATATATATTCTTTCAGAGCGAACGTTTTTAACTCATATCTTTGCTTCTGGGAGGTCCCTGGAACAACATATTTTCAGATGTGGGTCGGCGGCCAATTACATATAATCTTGGGGGTCCTTGACATAAAAATGTTTGAGAACGACTGACATAGAAACAGGTTTTTCAGAAAACTGTCATTTGTAGAATCGTTCCCAGGTCAAAATGGGTTAAGGTGATAAGACACAATTATGAGCACTATGAATTATGCCAACCTACAGCATGGACGTTACTCAGTTCATTCTGTTCATTCTGTCATTAGCTACATGAACCCTATAGCATCCATATCCTGGGAATGTCACAATAGGCAAACATTCAATGAAAATAACAGATCTACAAGTGGCTACAATCTACTCAATTATATTGGTGAACACTTTTTACACTCATACATATTGAGCAATTTTGACTGCTATGAATGAGCACCTTGAAATGTACAATTTGAGTAGATAAACTTAATATGCAATATAAAACCTAGGTCAAAACCACATATAATATATGAAATGCTAGGTTGATCTGACTAAAAATTTACTCAATATTTTAACTGTATTCAACTCATTATAGTGCATATAAATTATCCAAAAATAAATCTGGTTACCTTTGTCAAAATGAATACACAAGGCAATTATACAGACAATTACGTTTTTTTAGTGAACACCACATTCAAGTCAACAGTCAGGCCTCGTGAGACTGCAATGTCTGCAACAACATTATATAACCTAGAACAGAAGAAATTATACAATCCATACCGAACACTATAACAATACTTTATATTACAACAAAAGAAAGGGTAAAAGTGCTGTGCTTCTGTCAATCATTGTGCAACAAGAACAAGAACAACAGCCCTTCAAAGTGACAGTAAGTCATTACCACAAAAGCTGCCAGTCAAGAGGCTGTTTGGCATGAAATAAAAGCATAATAAAAGCACTTAACCAGGTAATGACAATGAGCAAGGTTATACTGTACAAGGTTCCCACACATTTTTCCAAAACTAGACATGGGGTTCCTGACGTTGGCTGCAGTGATTTATTCACCAGTCTACAAAACAAACACCAACATTTATAGTCATTGTGATTTTATATGATGAGAATAGACATTTATAATTATAAGCATTCTGCTATGACCACATGGTTAGCCAGTTAGCCACACATCCTCAAAAATTACGAATTTAAGAAAAAGGAAATGATTGGCGACGCAATCAGGAGACGGTCTAAAAAATAAATCTGTAAATGAAATGCCCTTGAAAGTCGTCATGTCTGCTCACTAACCCCGTAATCACAACATCCTGGGTTTAGAGGATCTCAACACCAGTCTCATAATAAGTAAATCACACCAGCATCTCTATTTCCTGCGGCAGCTTAAGAAGTTTAAAGTCAGCCAAGCAGCCATGACTCACTTCTATAGGGCCACTATTGAACGTGTTCTTACCTTCTCCATGCTTGTCTGGTTTGGTCACACAACCTCTCAAGACAAATCGAAGCTGGAGAGAGTAGTACGTTGCGCATCAAAAACCATTGGATGTAGCCTCCCTACACTTTCCTCACTCTATTCCACCAGAATAATTAGGAAGGCAAAAAAAATCATTGCAGACAACTCTCATCCTGCACATTACCTCTTCAATCTCCTCCCATCAGGCAGGAGATATAGAAGCATCAAGAGCTCAACATCTCGCTTCAGAGATAGCACTTACCTCGTAGCCATTAGACATCTGAACTTGACTCATTAGGCACAGTTGGGCTGATAGATGTATGTATGTATGTAGCAATATGCATATAGCACTTTTAAAACTGAATGTTAATTCCCTATGCTGCTGGTTTTTGTATCGTATTGTCCTTCTTGTTTTTGTATCTATGGTTGTCTGTATATGTTGAGTATGAACCAAGACAAATTCCTATCAACTTGTTGACATGTCTTCTCTTCCACCTCTTCTTCTAACACCTCTTCTCATAGCTAAAGAATGACAGATTAGGTAACTGCGGTAGTGTTGATTTTGACAGCACATTTTGATTTAGTTTTAGTCAAAGTCTTTCGAATAAGTTTTCATTTAGTTTTAGTCACATTTTAGTCAACTGAAATGGTTTAGTGTTTGTATAGTTTTAGTTTTAGTCGACCAAATCTGCAGTTGAATTGAACAGGCCTTGATGGTGACATATTTTAGACTTGGTTGCATGCTGAAAATAGCCAATCTAGAAGCTTGTTGTGAACTTGTGTAGATCTGCTATTTTAAGCATGCAACCAAGCATCTCCACTAGTCTCTCCCTAACATTTTAGTCTAGTTTTTATTTCTTGACGAAATTGTCAATATATTTATATATATTCACTGTAGCTTGGTTTTTATTTAGTTTTTGTCAGTGAAAAAAGGTAGTCGACGGACATTTTTCGTCATAGTTTTAGTCATCGAAATCAACACTGAAGTGACTGAACTCATGCGCCCCCCCGGGGCGTCCCTGGCAGCCATTCCATTCCAAACATCCATCCACCCAGAAGTCCGTTTCCCCTGGACACGGCAAACACTGAAGCCGTCATTTGTTTGCCATGAACTGTGTTTGGCGCAGCGCCACCCGTATATATATATATATATGGCAGACAGGAAGCGGTGGTGATGATATACCGTATATGTGCCGTGATGCAATGCTCTCGTTCCGCAGTGCCAAGGACCCCCATTAATTCTGCAGAGCTTTACAGGGTTGTTAGGGAGACCAGGGATTAATAAGGCGAGGAAGTGATGCTGTATCTTTCATCCATGCGAGAACATTAGGTCACACACACACACACGTGCACGCATGCACGCACGCACGCACACACGCATGCACGCTATTTGAGCACAACAGTGTACAAGCTTCTTCCATCTCCTCTCTCTCCTCATGTGTCCATATCTCGAGGAAACGAGGGCCAGTAGGTTCAGGTTGAGTGGGTGGAGAAAAGTGTCAGGTGTGATGGGTGATTAGGAAAGTATCAGCAAGGATGAAAGGGAAGGAGACAAGCTATGTTGTATGGTTTAGAGACGGTCGCACCGAGGAAAAGACAGGAAGCAGAGCTGGAGGTAGCAGAGACTAAAATGTTGAGGTTCTCTCTGGGAGTATAACAAGGATGGATAGGATCAGGAACGAGATGTTTTGGAGATATAGCCAGAGAGGCCAGACTGAGATGGTTTGGACACATAAAGAGGAGGCTAGTGAGTATATTGGTAGAAGGATGTTGAGGTTGGAACTGCCAGGCAGGAAGGAGGCCTAGAGGAAGACCAAAGAGAAGATTTATGGATGTAGTGAAAGAGGACATGAAGTTAGTTGGTGTGAGAGAAGAGGACGCAGAGGACAGGGTGAGATGGAGGCAAATGATTCGCTGTGGCGACCTGAAGGGAAAAGGAAAAGACTCCATCAAATCTCCTTGCAAATCTCCATCAAATCAATGTTTTAGAGTTCAACAAGTGTCTCAGACATCACATAAAAAGACAGCATAAAACCTAAATGATCCATGCATATTACAGAATATTATATTCATAATAATATATCATAAGGTAAATAATATAGGTTATTACACTGCTATTATATATTATTATTATGTGTGGCCATGTCTATGGACGAATTTTGTTCAGTTTATGACACATTTAGTTTTTCCTTCTTCCACCACTTATTGCAGTTCTGTTTTAATCGGTTTTCGCGATACTCGCAATATGGTAGAGACACGAAGCCCACAACCATTGGCCAAAGGGTGGCGCCATAGCACCCAATTGAAAATGCAAACTTTGTATTTTCGACGAAGCAATCTGATTGGTTGAAACAGCTTTCTAGCCGTGCTTAAACCACAATATAGGAACGGCTAATCAAAACAAAGAATTCAGCCGTGCTTTTCTCTCAGAGCGCAGCAGACTCGGTGGCTAGGCTAGCTAGTTTCTTGGGTACATTTGTGGTCGTAGTGACTACATCTGGCTGGGTAACTGTTGTATAATTGCAATATTACACGAGAGGGTGTTCGCGAGACATGGCCAAAGCATTTTCGGGGGTCCCCAGCCAAAAACGTTGAGAACCCCTGTGGTAGAAGGCTATGTCATCCTGCTTAGACACGAAACCCACAACCGTTGGCCAAAAGGTGGCCAATCACTCAAATCCATCTATATTTATATAGCACATTTCACACAGCCTTAGTTGACTATTCCACAGGTCTGGGGGCCATGTACTGTACCACCGCCAAAGTGTGGTCACCTCTAATGGATACAGGGAGGGCGTTCCATCTTCTCTGCTATTCCTCACGTCTCGCTCCAGGCTACAGTTGCTGTTCCTATGACACTTAATCTTGCGACAGCTTGTCCTGCCAACAGACAGAATGACAAAACCAGAGGAGAGGGCGATCCATGTCAACTGTGAGAGAGAGAGAGAGTGAATAACGTGTTTTCCCGGAACAGCTGCATTGTTGTATTTGTCGTCATCATCAAGCCAAGTCTCTCTCTCCCCCTCTCTCTCTCTCGTCCTCTGCTAATTTACCAGACCATTGTTTTTCCTCTCTTGTCAGCCCCAGCCTGTGCTCTACGACCATCTATTCCTCTGTCTATCATTCCTCTCATTCAGCGCTGCTGTTTGCGGAGAAACTAGTAAAAAGTGCCACCAGCAGCTGTACAAATACCAGCTACCCCCCAGAAAGAGAGCGTGCGTGCGTGCGTGCGTGCGTGCGTGCGTGCGTGCGTGCGTGCGTGCGTGCGTGCGTTGTAATCGTGTGTATGTTCCAGTAATAACTGTCTTGAGACATGCTGTGCCATTGCCACGTAAACCATAGTATAGGAGCTGATCGAACAGGATCTTGATGATGAGAGCATGCTTGGTTCTCATGGTCACCTCTCTCTCTCTGTGTGTGTGTGTGTGTGTGTGTGTGTGTGTGTGTGTGTGTGTGTGTGAGTGTGAGTGTGAGTGTGAGTGTGAGTGTGAGTGTGAGTGTGAGTGTGAGTGTGAGTGCGTGCGTGCGTGCGTGCG
Source organism: Electrona antarctica (assembly GCF_951216825.1). NCBI lineage: Eukaryota > Metazoa > Chordata > Actinopteri > Myctophiformes > Myctophidae > Electrona > Electrona antarctica. Next base: position 11,409,648 of record NC_136805.1, read on the forward strand.
TGCGTGCGTGCGTGCGCGTTGTAATCGTGTGTATGTTCCAGTAATAACTGTCTTGACTCTTGAGACATGCTGTGCCATTGCCACGTAAACCATAGTATAGGAGCTGATCGAACAGGAGGAAGCATGTTGATGATGAGAGCATGCTTGGTTCTCATGGTCACCTCTCTGCCTCTCTCTCTCTGTGTGTGTGTGTGTGTGTGTGTCTATCTCTCTCCTATCCTATTCGACATATCCTATAAGAGCCTCCCTGAGTTGGAGGAGGCTCTACCTGATCCCATCTTCTCGTGATGGCTTTCTTTCTTCCCTGCTGGGCTGGCCGGGCGGTCTTTGATTGGTCAGGAGTCGTTCAGACGTTCAACGTGTAGTGGCATATATTTTCATTCATTCTGTTTCTGCATTCAGCTGCAGCTTCATTCTGCCAGTAGTGATGCCTTTTGAAAAGCAGAAAGACACCCAGTGGTTTCCAGCCACGTTGGGAACCTGCTGGCTTAGTGGCTCTTTACTTCATGTCATTTCATGAAGTGCCTCTATACTCTTAAGTATATGGGGTCTTTCTGAACCCACTGCTGTCATTGCGTCTCTGAGCTCTCATTACTCCTAAATACGTCATTAGTTTTCCCAGTTAATACAACAGAACACAGTGATCGCGATTAATGCCCCTCCCCGCCCTCATCTATGTGCCCCTGTGGGACGGAGATTTATACTGTCTCATGAATAAGTGATGTTTCCCTTGTCCGCGGAGCCCTGACTGTGGCCTCCGGAGCCACTCGGCTTGTCTTTGTGTTTAATGAATATCCCTGGTGAAACACTGATAGGATATCACTAGCGGTCACCTCAATGTGAAGAGAAATGATGCCACCCTCTCTCCCCCTTAACTGCTTTACTGGCTCTAACATGCCCATTGCTACTTTTCTCTGTAATGAACATGCAATGACCACATGGTCGCTGGATCAATTCTGGCCGCTGCAGGTCTGAGTTGCATGTCCAACTCGGTGTCATCTAGCCACACACTTATCTCTGGATCCACCTGGAAGAGGCCGGCCTCCGATGGTGGTCTGAACAGGGTGTCCATTTGGTTCCATTTGTACACGTAACACGCCCAGAGTTAAATTAACACTGTGAAGTTGTGTGTGTATTGGTGTAGAACTGTAGATCGGGGTTCCATAAGATTCATCCATTTTGACCTGAGATCAGATTCTAAAAATGTCTTCTACATCCTGACAGTTTTCTGGAAAAGCTATGTTTCTATGTCAGTCGTTCTTCGATTTGATCTGATAGATCTGCTATTTTTCAATAGCTAAAGCATAACATGATGCTAACACCAAAAGGGGTTCCCGCCCAAAATGGGTTAAACGTGTTTCCATGTGTACACTCTCCAGAGTTACAGTATAGACCTGCAAGGATCCATTTGGACCCCTGGACCAGACATTGAGAAACAATGCACATGACTTTTCGTGTTTTTGCATGTATGAGTGCATGTGTCCACATTCGTTTAAGCTTTAGGGAGAACTCTGCTAATAAACGGTGTGTGTGTGTGTGTGTGTGTGTGTGTGTGTGTGTGTGTGTGTGTGTGTGTGTGTGTGTGTGTGTGTGTGTGTGTGTGTGTGTGTGTGTGTGTGTGTGTGTGTGTGTGTGTGTGTGTGTGTGTGTGTGTGTGTGTGTGTGTGTGTGTCGCTAACAGGGTATGGCAGCGTAGCACACAGCGTTTGTAGAGCTCATGGTTCATGCAGCCGCCAGCACGTCTGCCACATTTATTCACCCAAATGGACACGGAGACCATGTCACTGAATATCACATAGTGTGTGTGTGTCTGTATTCACGTCAGCTTGGATGTATTTCTTCTGGGGCTTGCACGTTTTTCCAAACACAGGTGTGTGTGTGTGTGTGTGTGTGTGTGTGTGTGTGTGTTCTACAGCTCTGTCCTACCTATGAATAATTATCCTTTTCCAAATGTCACCTTCCAACCTCGCTGGCCCCGGGCTGTGGCTACGTAGGTGATGAGATGCTTTGCATGGTTGGTTGGTTGGTTGGTGTGTAAGCCTGCTCTCACGTGGTCAGACTCAACGTCCCATGTCATCAATTTCAGGGACCGACAAATCCAACAATTGCATTCCAGAGCCCTATTATCCCATTTAGGCCTGACGTCGAAATTTAGAAAATGTCTTTTTAAAATGTATTTTTTTCTGAAAAACCTCATGTTTCTGTATCAGTGGTTCTCAATATTTCATGTCAAGGACCCCTAGAATTATATGTATTTGGCCACCGACCCCCATCTGAAAATATGTTGTTCCAGGGACCCCCCCGGAAGCAAAGATTTGAGTTAAAAACGCTCTGAAAGAATATATATATTCAAAGATTTGCGCCACATTTTCACGATTTTTCAAAAATAGCAGACCTACAACTTGTAGGTCTGCTATTTTTCAATGGCTAAAGTATGACATAATGCTATAAACACCAAGAGGGGTTCCCGCCCAAAATGGGTTATATCTGTTTGAATGTTATAAAAGTCACTTTATGATCCATTACCTGATTTGAAGGAAACCTAGCCGCACTGCACTAAGTATAAATCCCCCTGGAGACTGCAGCATGGTGAGTCATTCAGCCAGCAGGTACCCAGGCTGGCTATTATAGGCTGCCCCCCCAGGGTCTGGGAAAGCATCTAAGTTGATTTTCTAGGAGAGTTAAACTCTGAGGCAATCTAATGTTCACACTTTGATAAACCTGACACCAAGTCAGTCTCTGGCTGGCAGTGGGGCCACTCGTTAGACACTATTGTGTGTGTGCGTGCGTGCGTGCGTGCGTGCGTGCGTGCGTGCGTGCGTGCGTGCGTGCGTGCGTGCGTGCGTGCGTGTGTGACCTCATCATAACTGCATTCAACATCTGACTTTCTATCTATTTTACCTGTCATTCCTTCATTCTGAGCTAGCACACACACGCACAAACGCACGCATGCGTGCATTTAACTTTTACACTCACTTTGCCACTTGATTTGCCACTCACTGTGCATGCGCATACCCTCTATATCTCACATTTACATGTACTAGACCTGTGCGTGCCCGTCGGCCACCGGCCTACTTGAGAACGATGCAACTTGGGAACCTAATAATACCCGTTGTCAACGTGTCATAGCACCCATTTTAACTATCTGTCTGTGTCCCTTTTATGTCCATACTGTATATGGAGATCTCTGTATCTGTCTGTCTGCCTGTGCACGAAGAGTGCAAACTGACTGTGAAAAGTGTACTGGTTAAGTAATCAATTTGCAGGTGTGCGGTTGCCATGGCAATCAATTGGCTGAGGCAGAGGCTGAGAATTGCAAAACAGATTTCTTGTTTGTTACTGTAACATTTACTCATGATGCCATAGTCACTTACTTGCCTGTTCAGCACTTATTCTCCATGTCATTGACATGTCACTAGTGTGCTTGTACGATATTATTTCCAGGTTGTTTACAAAGTCAGGGGCTTTTACAGATTATAGCAATTTGATTGAACAATGTTGTAAACCCTTTCAACTCCACTATGAAGCAACTACTCCTTCATTGTAGCTCCTGCAATATGATATCATGATAATATCAATTCTGGTCATTTATTCTCCCCATTTCATGTTGGTTGGTTGCACGACTCGATTTGCACCTTGTTTATTGTGAGCAGCCCAGGAGGGTTGTAGGCTGTTAGGCAGGCTGTCGGAAAACCACACGGATGATTCGCCAGTCAATGTATGTTAAATTAGTTTAGTTTAGTTTATTTCGATCAATTCAACAGTGTAACATAAATCATTACATTAAATATTCACACTCTCTTATAGTTGATGGAAAAGGCATAGGCCGAAGCTCAAAGCTTGTTGATGCCTGTCCTTTGTACATGTAATTTTTCTCTAACATATTTTAAACTCACATAATGAATAATCCCCCTACATAATTATAACAAAATTTACATTCACATTCATAAGAGGAAGCTTATTTTGTGTACACTACACTACACAGCCGTACAACACAGGACGACGTGGGGAGTGTACACAGCTGAGTTGATTATATTTTGCATGTGGCGGGCGGCGTTTCGGACGGAGAATAGCCATTCGATGAGCTCACAACGGGTCGATTTGACTCGCTTATACAGATCTGCTATTTTCTGTCCATGACGCCCGTGTGTACGAGGGAGCATGAGGAGGTGGAAACGCCATTGACAATGAAGGGAAAATGTACGTCATCTCGTCCCTAACACAAACATTAAATGCCATTAACAAGAGCATTTAATGTTTTTGTTGCCACGGTTTGTTTTACATCACCATTACATCACCTAATCAACATGAGTTATAGACTTTAATATATTAGCGCCCCTCACTTCACAAGGGTGTGATTTTCACAAATGTAATGGAAACCCAACATACACTGACTATGCAATGATCAAAACACCATTTCTATGAGCGGTGCCTCTTTAGAAGCGGTGTTAAAAGATAAAACACCTTTTGCTTAGAGCGTATACTCCCAGGACGAGTCTGGGCTGTGTCGGTCTACCCAGGTTTTTATCTTTTCCACTGAGGCTCAGGCACGGCTTAAAGCGGAGATGAGAGAGGGAGTTTGATTGCACGACGCAATATCAGATCTAAGCATTGTCCATTGGTGCTGTGACGCTACCGTCCATGCATGCAGCACTGGTACCTGGCAACACATACGCCTGCGCTCGCCGCACATGTACACAGTTTCTGTCTTGTGAATACCACTGATTGAATGTACTAGAAGAAAGCATACACGTGCGCACCCCGGCACCCGCACCACACACACACACACACACACACACACACACACACACACACACACACACACACACACACACACACACGTACGTCTCTGTTTCCCCCTGTTGATTATTATCTGTATGGGGGCCATTTCAAAGAGAAAATGCATCTATTATTAAAGCTTTGATCATCATCATGGTAGTCTGTCACTCACCCTTTTCCCCTCTGCCTCTCTCTCTCTCTCTCTCTCTGTCTGCCTTCTCGTCTGCTCAACACTGCTTTGAAGTTGAGTAATTGTTGGATGTTGATTTGAATATTAAGTTGTCCCAAAGGTAAAATTGACCTTCTAAGGGATGACCAGAATGCAGAGACAGAAGTGGCCCCATGTAGACTCCAGGGGCAATTCTATAAACGGGTAATGTTATCTTGCACCGGGTTATTTTAAAACACTCAGGATTTCACGGTTTACTTGATCATGGCTTTTTCTTTCGTCTGTCTGTCTGTCTGTCTGTCTGTCTGTCTGTCTGTCTGTCTGTCTGTCTGTCTGTCTGTCTGTCTGTCTGTCTGTCTGTCTGTCTGTCTGTCTGTCTGTCTGTCTGTCTGTCTGTCTGTCTGTCTGTCTGTCACTCTGTCTTGACAGCCGTCACAAGGTGTCTCAAGTTGTGTGTGTGAAGAGAGACAGCGAGGGAGGAAGCTCTAGGGCAGTTGTTCCCAAAGTGGGGTCCGGGGACCCCCAGGGGTCCTTGAGGGAGTTCCAGGGGGTCCCCCAGCTAAATGATAGTTTGGAACCAAATGGAGCCTTTTGGGTCTGTGCAGTACTGTAGTTCAGACTAGTCATTGTTCCGACAAACGACAACCTACCTCAAACCCTAACCTAACCAACCGCAAGCACGGGAGCAGCGCATGTTCGAGCGGTTCCCGCATATCGGACTAATGCTCCGTCGGAATTACGTGCGGATCCCCTGTAACTCAGAGAGTGTACACATGGAACCATTTGTGTACAACGGGTCCATTTGGTTCCATTTGTACACTCTCAGAGTTAAATTAACATTGATTTGCCATTAAATGCCATTAAATGGGGGTCCGTAGACTAATGCATGTCAAACCTGGGGGTCCTTGAAATGATAATGGTTGAGAATCATTGCTAGAGCTGTACACATCTTCTCTTATGGGGTTCCCTGGCATATCTTTTCTAATGGGGTTTTACCGTTTGTTTTGCATCACCATTACATCAACCTAATCAACATGAGTTAGACTTTAATATATTTAGCGCCCCTCACTTCACACGGGTGTGATTTTTTTTGTACTCTAAGAGAGCAAGAGAGAGAAACATATGGTTAAGGGAGTGCCCTTGTGGTTGTGCTGGACGGTGCATAATTGCATATGTTTGTTCATGTTTACACATTGGTCTGACATGAGGCCAGTGACCCTGAGCTTAGTCACACTGTCACTGAGTTTGCTGGGAAACAAAAAGAGAGAAAGAAAATAAATAGATTCTGTGGTATGACTCTGGTCCAGAGTATCCACAAGTTGGATATAGCTTTGGTTTCCCATAGCTTTGTTTGATTGGCTCGGCAGAAAGTTTGAACCGGAAACCAGTTAAAGAACAGGGTCATTCAACAATTTTAACAAACATGACTGAATCTATTTATTTATGTATTTCTTACATAAATAAAGCAAACAACAAAACAATACATTCCCAGTTCCACAGCCCTCCCATCCCACACACTTAGATTTGCGTACATTTTAACATTCTTGTTAACATTTAACATTGTTAACATTCAATATACATTCTCAGGGCTAAATTAAGGCTGTGTATTATACTATGTGTGTTCCCCGCTGTTATTATTATTTTTTTAATATATATTTTTATCCCACGATTTTGTAACCCATTTTTCACCCCTGTGTCAATTATCTAATGTGATCCTGGGCTCTACACACCCTCCGCCAACCTGGGGAGAGCAACGGACTTGAACTAATGCTTCCTTCATGCATGAGTGTCCAAGTCGCTCCTTTACACCTGACAGGGGGGAGTTTCCCTGGTTGGACGTAGCGCGTGGAAGGAACACGTTATTCCAACCAGTTCCTTTCCCCTCCATCAGGCGCCCCGGCTGGCCAGGGGGAGTCAGTTTAGAGACCAGGATTATACTGCATGTTTTTTGTGAGGGTACCTACCCTAGACATAAGAAGGTAGACACCTCTTCCGGCTCTGGGGCGAGTGTCAAAATTGAAGGCACAATTTTCCCAAGATTTCTTGCGAAGCATAGCGGATGCAGCTTCCACGTGCGTAACATAAGTCCCGGATAATTCAGCAAATGCCTTTAGCACTTCCGCTTGACTTCCTGCCTTCAATGGAGACACGTCGCTCCACTGAACTGCAGTGGCCAGTGAGGCATCTTATGTTTTTAAATATCTATAATCCATTAATTATTCTGACCGGAACTGCACTAATTACCCAGCTTTGTCATCCCACTTCCTGTGCGTGTGCGTGTGCGTGTGCGTGTGTGCGTGCGTGCGTGCGTGCGCGCGTGCGCGTGGGGTGTGCGCGTGTTTAGTTTGTCATTTCAGAATCACTTTGAAGATTTAATTGGCAGATCAAACATAAGAAAAATAATCTGACAGTGAAACAACAGACTGATGTCTTTGCTCACCATCTGGATTATAGAATTATTATTGCCACTGCAGGTCACATTTACTATGAAATCGTGCATTTCTCGTCAGTTGTTTGGTTGGTCACCCCCCATATATGGTGATGCCGTGACATCACGTGATGTCACTAATATTAAGCCCATATATGGAGATCCCTGGTGTCATCAATTTTGGCCAGCAACTCTACATCTGACCTCAAACCCTTAGATCTCCATATACTGTATGGAGCTGACCTGTTCTGAACATTTCATATTTCTGCCCCAAAGTGATTAGTGCAGTCGCGCCCGGCAGCCGGCGAAAATTAAGTCCCGGCCCTACCTGGGCCCCTCATCAAACCCTGTACACTCAAGACACTGCCCCCGCTGCCACCCTTAGATCTCCATATATGGAGCTGACCTGTTCTGACATTCCATTATGTTGCACAAAATCCACCTCCCAGCCATTCTGGCCTGGTGGACTGGAGATAATTAACCCATTTTGGGCGGGAACCCCTTTTGGTGTTAGCATTATGTTATGCTTTAGCTATTGAAAAATAGCAGATCTACAAGCTCATAGCGCGCCACCGAGTGGCGCACTACGAGCTTGTAGGTCTGCTATTTTTGAAAAATCGAAGAACGACTGACATAGAAACATAGCTTTTTCAGAAAACTGTCAGGATGTAGAAGACATTTTTAGAATCTGATCTCGGGTCAAAATGGGAGGTGCACAAAATCCACCTCCCAGCCATTCTGGCCTGGTGGACTGGAGATAATTAAAGGCATCCTTGCGGATTATACTTAGACCATGTTGGTGATCATAAGATGTGTTTCTTGGCGTATCGAGATCATCAGAGTTAGTTTCCAGGCTGAGGAACGTACAGTATATGACTGTTGGGGGCAGTTTGACATCATCAATCACAATCTTCCACATCATCATCTGTGACACTGTTGTAAACGGGATTCACACTTCATTACACCCACGCGTGTGTGTGCGTGTGTGTGTGTGTGTGTGTGTGTGTGTGTGTGTGTGTGTGTGTGTGTGTGTGTGTGTGTGTGTGTGTGTGTGTGTGTGTGTGTGTGTGTGTGTGTGTGTGTGTGTGTGTGTGTGTGTGTGTGTGTGTGTGTGTGTGTGTGTGTGTGTGTGTGTGTGTGTGTGTGTGTGTGTGACTGTGTGTGTGTGACTGTGTGTGTGTGATATATAGCGGTGTCCCACAGGCCAGTGGCTTGTTAATTAAGGGCCAGGCACCAAGCTAGGACCCATTGATTTATCTGGAAGCCTGTCAAATAAACAAATGCACACTGAAATTTGCACGCACCTTTGGGCACGCGCACACACACACACACACACACACACACACACACACACACTTTGCTTGATGTCTTCATCAATCATCATCCAGTCTGTGACAGACCTCCCTCGGAGATGTGTGTGTGTGCGTGCGTGTGCGTGCTATCCCATCAATCAAATTAATTCAAATTGAGTGCCACCAAGACAAACGGCGGCCAATCAGCCAATGGGGACCTCAGAGGGCAGCACCACATTGCTTTCTGTTAATCATTCAATCAGCCTGGTCAGTAACGGCATAACAACTCTGTCTGTCTGTCTGTCTGTCTGTCTGTCTGTCTGTCTGTCTGTCTGTCTGTCTGTCTGTCTGTCTGTCTGTCTGTCTGTCTGTCTGTCTGTCTGTCTGTCTGTCTGTCTGTCTGTCTGTCTGTCTGTCTGTCTGTCTGTCTGTCTGTCTGTCTGTCTGTCTGTCTGTCTGTCTGTCTGTCTGTCTGTCTGTCCGTCCGTCCGTCTGTCCGTTAGTTTTGAAAAGAAAAAGAAAAAAGTTTTTGTTGTTCTTTCGGTACGGTACAGTGAAAAAAAGAGGTTGTGTCAATACACAATGTTATGGTCTATCAGCACAAACCTAATATTGTATACTACTGTATATGTGAACTGTGTGTGTGTGTGTGTGTGTGTGTGTGTGTGTGTGTGTGTGTGTGTGTGTGTGTGTGTGTGTGTGTGTGTGTGTGTGTGTGTGTGTGTGTGTGTGTGTGTGTGTGTGTGTGTGTGTACAGACAGTCATGTGTGACTCATGACTTGTGTGTCTGAATGCATGTGTGACATTTGCATACCATAGGGATGTCACCGCCTCCATTGTGGAGACGTAAAGGTTGCCTGGCCAGCATTAGCGGGAAATTATTCTTCCATAAACACCTTGGCAACACTCATTACTCATCACTCAACCCAGATGCATTAAGTCGGACTAATTAAACTAATTAAGTGTGCGTGTGTGCGACTGTGTGCGCGTGTGATTGTGCCTGTGCAATGAGTTTGTAATGATAAATCGTATAATTTTCATGAAAAGTTATTTTATTGGTGATCAACGTGGACCATTCCCAACACGGTCAGTGATCCTTCTGAAATGGATATACGGATTTGCAGCATCTGTAGATCAATTGAGCAACTGTGTCCACTAATTGCACATACATTGGTATGAAACAGATTAACATCAAGGTAGTAACTAGCACGATTCCAACGAGTCTGAGCATTTTTTACCGAATGTGCGGTTGGGTAAGTGACTTCACAGAAACATCTCTAAAAGAGGACACCAGCACTCACGGAACCCCCATTTTTGAGGCACTTTTAAGTCATTAAATGGTTGACATGGTACGCTGCGGAGCAGCACAACAGCGACTTTGAAACGCTAATGAAGGGCTGAAACGCATTCGCTGTGCTCCTCTGCAGCGTACCATGTCAACCATTTAATGAATAAAAAAGTGCCTCAAAGTGAGTGCTGGTGTTCTCTTTTAGAGTTTTTCCTGTAAAGGTAAGCTATGAAACAGGTCTGACAACCATTTAAACCAATACTTGATACGTGAACTGAACACAACACCTGCTGCATGTATAACATAAACCTCACACAGGGATGCAGTCAGTAATACAGCATGAGGCACCTAACCTTCTTAAAGGAGCATTCAGTGATTTGGGTGATTTGGGGAAAAACCTGGTACACCCGGTAACAAGATGTGCACGTGCACATGCACACGCTCTACAGTGGGGGAAGTACAACAGACCAACAGCACATGCACCAAGGCCCGCCCCACTCGATCATGATTGGAGGAAGGCCCCTCTCATCCTGATTGGATGAAGGCTTTGCCACCCAAAGCCCAAACCGAAACTAGGGTTTTTTGACCCCAGGGGTTAACTGGGGACAGGGAGGAACTCCTTATATGGTCAGCGCACTTTATAGTAGGGAGGATTATCCAAAAAATAAGTGATATTTGAATTAAGTGAAATCACTGAATATACCTTTTAAAGAGCCTAATTGCAGAGCTATACCTATATACTGTGCCCTGTCAGAAAATTGCTGGCTGAAGTACAGTCACTGTCAGTGAACACAGTCAGAGAAATCTCCCGGAGAGAAAAGTCTGTGCTTGACGTTGCACGAAAGACCCGCTAGATTAGAGCGGTGCACCTGTCTTATTGGAGCAGGACATCCCTGTAATTGGAGAGTCTGAGAGAGTGAGATGGAGCAGTGGTTTCCAAATGGTGTGCCATGAGACAAGTCCAGGTGTGCCTGTGGGATGATCTGTGTTAACCACACATTATTATCGCAATATACGTATACAACTATACGTTCTTCAGTCCTAAAAATGGCTGAACACAGAAAAACCACATGCACACATACTGTAAAAACAGCGCCACTTTTGCCCCTACTGCTACTCATAGGCACATAGTCACAAAGTCACATAGGTTAACACGGACATTGCTGTTCCTTGGAGTGGTTGCACCACTCAAACACGCAGGCACATGCACGGTACACTGCTTCATTGGAATGACTATCCTGGAATCCAACTGCCCTTACTTCTTCCTTACAATTGGAACTATTATATAAGGTCTGCTTTAGAATTGTTTACTTTTACATTTTACAATGTCATGGAGGTGCTTTGATATTGTCAAATATTTCACTTTTACTTTTACTGAGGCATACTGTACAATGCCTCAGGAAAAGACATTGAGGACATGGGCATGTTTAGGACCAGGTTTATCTGTATGTGAATCTGTATGTCTTCTCAAAAGCAGTCAAATTACAGCTCAACCTGCTCCATGCATGACATCACGAAACAGTTGATAACACTACTTTTGTTAATGCTATGCAATTTGTCTTTGGTTCCTAAGCAAGGGAAGAAAACGGGCTCAAGGGGAAATGTAATAATTTCTCCGGTTAATATGATTGATTAAAAGTCAGGACCTCTTGAGTGGTTACGGGGATGAGGGGTAGATCCTCCCTCTGTGAGGTTGAGTGGCTACGGGGATGAGGGGTAGATCCTCCCTCTGTGAGGTTGAGTGGCTACGGGGATGAGGGGTAGATCCTCCCTCTGTGAGGTTGAGTGGCTACGGGGATGAGGGGTAGATCCTCCCTCTGTGAGGTTGAGTGGTTACGGGGATGAGGGGTAGATCCTCCCTCTGTGAGGTTGAGTGGTTACGGGGATGAGGGGTAGATCCTCCCTCTGTGAGGTTGAGTGGTTACGGGGATGAGGGGTATAGATCCTCCCTCTGTGAGGTTGAGTGGTTACGGGGATGAGGGGTATAGATCCTCCCTCTGTGAGGTTGAGTGGTTACGGGGATGAGGGGTAGATCCTCCCTCTGTGAGGTTGAGTGGTTACGGGGATGAGGGGTAGATCCTCCCTCTGTGAGGTTGAGTGGTTACGGGGATGAGGGGTATAGATCCTCCCTCTGTGAGGTTGAGTGGTTACGGGGATGAGGGGTATAGATCCTCCCTCTGTGAGGTTGAGTGGCTACGGGGATGAGGGGTAGATCCTCCCTCTGTGAGGTTGAGTGGCTACGGGGATGAGGGGTAGATCCTCCCTCTGTGAGGTTGAGTGGCTACGGGGATGAGGGGTAGATCCTCCCTCTGTGAGGTTGAGTGGTTACGGGGATGAGGGGTAGATCCTCCCTCTGTGAGGTTGAGTGGTTACGGGGATGAGGGGTAGATCCTCCCTCTGTGAGGTTGAGTGGTTACGGGGATGAGGGGTAGATCCTCCCTCTGTGAGGTTGAGTGGTTACGGGGATGAGGGGTAGATCCTCCCTCTGTGAGGTTGAGTGGTTACGGGGATGAGGGGTATAGATCCTCCCTCTGTGAGGTTGAGTGGTTACGGGGATGAGGGGTAGATCCTCCCTCTGTGAGGTTAACAAATAAATGTCACCATTCAGTTGCATTGTAAGAAAAGGCCAATACTGACAGACAGCCTGCCTGTATTTGACACTATATGGCGTTGTCCTCTAATGTGTCTGTACCGTTTACTGTCCTCTAATGTGTCTGTACCGTTTACTGTCCTCTAATGTGTCTGTACCGTTTACTGTCCTCTAATGTGTCTGTACCGTTTACTGTCCTCTAATGTGTCTGTACCGTTTACTGTCCTCTAATGTGTCTGTACCGTTTACTGTCCTCTAATGTGTCTGTACCGTTTACTGTCCTCTAATGTGTCTGTACCGTTTACTGTCCTCTAATGTGTCTGTATCGTTTACTGTCCTCTAATGTGTCTGTACCGTTTACTGTCCTCTAAATGTGTCTGTATCGTTTACTGTCCTCTAATGTGTCTGTACCGTTTACTGTCCTCTAATGTGTCTGTACCGTTTACTGTCCTCTAATGTGTCTGTACCGTTTACTGTCCTCTAATGTGTCTGTACCGTTTACTGTGAGAAAGAATCACTATATGGCGTTGTCCTCTAATGTGTCTGTACCGTTTACTGTGAGAAAGAGTCCTCTAATGTGTCTGTACCGTTTACTGTGAGAAAGAATCCTCTAATGTGTCTGTATACCGTTTACTGTGAGAAAGAATCACAGACAATGTGCTAGTGAGACAACCCACTTTTTTTTTTAATGTTTTTTTTGTGTGGCTTTCGCCTTTATTTTATATTTTTTTATGGAGGGACAGACAGTAGGCTGACAGGAAATGGGGAGAGAGATGGATGAAGACATACAGTAAAGGCTGTCGGGATCGGGAGTCGAACCCGCGGCACACTGCCAGACTGGATTACCAGCCAAGGTGCCTGGACCACTGAGCCATGGGCCAGGCCGAGACAACCCACTTTACACTGGTCATTTACATGCAAATGAACCCCGTTAATAAAGTGAAAATGACAGCAATGGCGGATGTAAAAGCATTTGTTATTTCTGGTGGTGTTTTGGTTGTATAACCCACTGTACACTCAGTTGGATTAGCTGTCCTGGAAAAGTATAGAGGCATGTTAAAGGGAATGGGTTTGTTGGCTCAGAATTCGATGCTGATGTAGTTTGTGATGTTGCATAATGCATGCTAGGAGGAGTTATGTATCCCCAGTGTGTCCGGCGTCCTTGTCTAAATCCCTGTGGATATGTTTCCAAGAGCTGTATGGGAGACGGTTGTATTATTCATGTTGCCAGACTTTATTTTGCAGCTCTCTGTGTAGCTACGGTATAATAGTATACCGTTATTCTGAATTTCTCCTGCTGCTCCGGCCACCATGTTGTAAACAACATATGCACACAACGGCGTCAACTTCGTGAGTGCTTGAGGGCACAAGCACCCACTGGCAAAATAATAAGCCAAAAAGCACCCACTGACTGAAGGCTGAAGCTCCCCTCCCCCTGGTAATTTGGTCACGTAGGCACACACCTTTACGGTGTTCACAGAACAGGTATTCAAATGCTAATACGGTGGCTTTGTTCCAGTGACCGCACGGTTCATTCACACTCCGTCTCCTGCAGCAACACTAACACGGTCAGCGGAGAGGCTGCTGTCTGTGTACCGTCGGCCCGTCTGTAAACAAAATTTTTCGGGCCGAACAAATAATTAGAAAAAAGAAGAAACGGCAGGTTACAACACTTTTTTTCTTTTTCTTCTTTGTAATTATTTGTTTGGTCCAAAATATTGTGTTTATTGTCATGATTTGTCACGACTCGAGTTGGCTTAAAAGGTCTTTAAATAAATACTTTTTGAAATGTCTATGTGAAACATGCATTGGGAATTATTTCCTGGGCCTGGCGTCGTCATGAAAGGGGGCGGGACTGCGACGCTCTATAGCAACGAGTACTAGAACAACAGAACCCAAATTTGCTGATATTCGAATTAAGTGAAATCACTTACCCTGCCTTTTCAGAGTAAGGTTAAGGTTAGGTTTAAGCATAGTTTTCTAAAAACGCAGAAGTCTCACAAGGCACAACTGCCAGTCAAAGTGACTGCTCTCACTGATTGGACGGGTGGGAGAACCAATGGAATGAAATGCTGCCCTAAGAACACATTCCAATGACTATAAGTCATTTTCCAGAACAACCTTTTCAACGATTCTGTGAGTTTAGATCTCTAAACTAGCCTATATTTGTTTGCTAACCAGGATAGCAGCTAGGACACATAGCCCTTGACTATTATCTCACCTAGCTTAGTGCCTGTGGCCTGGACAAGGGCCCTCGCTTTTTCAGCATAGGATGGCGGCATCCAGTTCAGCGGCCTGAAGTGGTCGATGCAAGGCCATGAGGAGGGACGCCTCGCTCCCGCAGAAACTTTTATTTGAGGCCACACCCGCAAGTCCATACTGGCCCGGAGGCTAACCAGAGTTAAGTCCTTCTGCGACAGGGAGCTCATGGCTTTGCAAACTTGGTTATCCACAGTGCTGAACTTTTGAGCTTGAGCATTTTTAACACTTTAATTGCCCGGGGTTATTTAATCCATTACATTATAGCGCCCATTCGATTTATAAACACGGACCCCTTTTCCGGACGGACCGGCGGAAGTTGTTGATATGTGTGTAGCAGCTAACAATAGCCACACCACTCTAGAGTCGATCGACAACAACGGGAGACAAGAATAAATCTATCGAGACTAGCGACTGGACCGCGGAGCGCCGTCTAACACAGGATCTTTTTTCATAAAAAGACGGGATGATTTAGATCGCGAGTTATGAACGTTTTAAGATTTTCGTTTTCATCAGCTAAACAGGGGAGGGAGTTTTTCGATGACGTCTCACTATTGCGCGTCACCGAGGATTGCCCAGCAGGCGCGCCTGGGCTATAGAGCCATGCGATCCGTTCTTCTCATATCAATAAACTTCGTCTTTTGGACAATACTTCATCCTGGGCGTCGGGCGTTACTAATAGAAAGGACAATCGTCCTGGGCGATGGGAGTGTTTTAATGTGTGTCAAACAGACATGCCCAAAACAGTTTCACATGCACCTTGCTGTCTCACTTTGTGTGGCTAGTTCTATCCAGGAAAAACATTTCAACGTTTCACGACCCATTTCTCAACCTTCTGTGTAGTCTGTATGTGTCGCCTTCTTCAGCCCGGACAGATTTGATCCCATCAAAGCAGCTGACAAAACCTTTTGCAGCTCAGCCACCTTGACAGATATACATGTATTGTACATGATGGGGATATCGTTGTACACACGGCCCATTCCGACAAGCGCAGCGGCTGTGTGTCAAAGATAACTGTGTTCCTATTACGTTATTAACCTGTACCACTGTAGCCAAAACCCTATTAAGATCTGATTTTGCCATCTTTGCGGCTTTGGTGTTTTTTGATTGATTAAATATTTTATTAGACAGAAATGCGAACAGCACACGTACAGTCATACACTTAGTCTAAAAGGATAACACAAAAAAGTACAATGGACTTACCGGTATTTACAACTCTATTGAGATCCTATATATTCAATTCATCAATATAGCGTAAAATCAATTGTTTTGAGCTATTTGTATTTTTTTTGTCTGTTTTCGTAGCAGATGACCAAATGACTGGACAATACTCAAGAGGTGATAACACTAGAGCTTGAATTTGTTATATTTAGTAAGTGTGACCCAAGTGCACAGCAAGAGAGGAGGCATTGTTCAGGTGTTGTTCAGGTTTATTCACAAAGGTATTTAGGGAAAGGAGTGGGGAAGTAGAAGATCGGTGGCTCTCCAGGTTGGCCAAACTCAGCGTGGGACCAAGCACTGGGGAGGAGGAGGAGAGGAAGTGTCAGTCTTCAGAGAAAAACAACCACCACGGGAAAAGACAACAAAGGCAGGAGCTGCAACTGTGTAAAGTTGAACAGCTGGGAAAATAGCTGCGTAAAGCTAAAACTGTAACTAGCTCTAACTCAGTTTAACAATACTAAAGGCTTGGCCTGTACCTTAACTTACATGTGAAGCTCTGGCGTGGAATGAAGGGCAGACTGGGCTTTTGTAGAGGCAGTGCTTGATTGTAGGATGGAAGACAGGTGCAGTGGTGAAGGAGAGCAGGTGTGCTGAGTAGAGCCATGGAGTAGTCAGTGAGGGGGGAGTGGCTAAGCAGTGCTTGCATGTGAAGGTGAGGAGGAGTGAGCCGTAACAGAATTACTGCTTTCCGAGTGTTTATGTACCTCGAACATTTCCTGGTTATTATAGCAATGCTTCTTTCCATTCAAGTTACTATATTATGAATTTGCTTAGTCCAATTAAGCTTAGGATCCAATACCACTCCAAGTAGTTTAGCCTCTGTTACCTGTTCTACTGGCTTCCCGGCAAGTGACAGGCTCAGTTGAGGATCACCCTCTTAGATCCAAACACCATGCATTTGGTTTTAGCAACGTTCAGTACTCATTTATTCTATGATAGAGTACACATGCCATGTCCCACAGAGTGCATGTCGTGTGCTAAGAATTTCTATGTTCTGTTTTGCATGTGTCTATAGTCATTCACTTCTCACAACTACTGAGATATGGAGAGACAGCAAGAAGAGATCAGGGTGCGTACTGCGTAGGTAGGCATGGAAGAGAGACAAAGATTACATAGAGGGAAAGAGAGAAAGACAAGAAGTCAATAGAGGGACAGATGGAATGAAAGAGAGATTGATGAAGAATGAGAGATGATGAGAGCAAGAATTCAAGTTCAAGAGACAGGCTGTCAAGTTGAAGCCAGGACATTAAATGTCCGTCAAATTTTGACGGGCCACGATTGGCTTTCCTATGGGATAGACTAGAGAACTGTCTGTCTGTATCTGACTGACTGAGACCATGAAGAACAATCGTATATCCACTCCCTTTCTCTCAATTATTTTATTTTATTTTCACAATTTCTTTTGACAATAGATTTTTCCTTTTTTCTTTATCTTCCTATGTATCTTTATCTTCCTGATTCCCGTGTGTAGTCCCTTGTCAATGCTAAGTGCTAACTCCTACAATTGGTAATAGGGTGAGCACTGACAGTCGATCATGAGTGTCCTTCGATACGCATGTCAACTTTCTCCCATTTCAAATGTTCTGTTGATGGACAGTGGAGCGTGTCTGCTGCTGAGGTTGGACCCCCCAGCACTGTACTGTAGGAGGTAGGGGTGTAACGATACATTTTTGAAAAATCAAAGAACGACTGACATAGCTTTTTCAGAAAACTGTCAGGATGTAGAAGACATTTTTAGAATCTGATCTCAGGTCAAAATGGGTTAAACCCCTCTTTTTCTTTTTTCTTCAAAAAAATTGCTAAATACCACGCACGGAAATGTAGTATTGATTTGCATAGAAAAAACGATTCAATACCGATTATTTGCATTGCAAAACGATACGATACACAGTCAATGTTGCTGTTTTCATTTCGATATACTTCGATTCTTGAAATTAAATCGATTACATCGATTTTTCAATGTAGTTAGTATATCGTTACACCCCTAGTACAGTAGGTGGTGGTGCTGTTACTATGGTACTTACTGTATAACCTCAGACCTCAAACATAAATGATAGCAGTTGCGACTAGGCTGCATGAGAAAATGAAGCCACGCCAATAAATCAGCACGGAAGAATTATCAGCATGGTATTACTTTAATTATACTATGACAGGCCACGACAATTGAGCCGTAGCTCACAAACTCAAATTGATAGACAGTGTGTGTGTGCGCGTTTGCGTGCGTGTGTGGTGTGTTATTTTACCCTTTATTTAACAGGTAAAGTCCCAGTGAGATGGCAATCTCTCTTGCCAGGGAGCCCTGGCCAAGAAAGCAATCAAGCAAGGGCATTACAATAAAAAGCAAAGCACATAATATATTATATACATTTATACAAACTAGTAAAACCTAAAGTCTAAAGTAAAATTTAAAAATCATCCAAATCAATCAAGTGCTCAAGTTTACGGTCACTCGAGCTGATTCCAGGACCAGCATGGAGCATAAAATCTAAAAGTCATCCTCACAAAAAATCACAAATTGGTGTGTGTGTGTGTGTGTGTGTGTGTGTGTGTGTGTGTGTGTGTGTGTGTGTGTGTGTGTGTGTGTGTGTGTGTGTGTGTGTGTGTGTGTGTGTGTGTGTGTGTGTGTGTGTGTGTGTGTGTGTGTGTGTGTGTGTGTGTGTGTGTGTGTGCACGTGCGTGCACGTGCGTGCACGCACGTGCGCGCGTGCGACTTTCATGTAAATCTACGTGAATTGGATTAATCTGGCCCAGCACCAATCCTGTAGATTTACGTGAATTGGTCTTTTTTTTTTATTTTTATGGAGGGACAGACAGTAGGCTGACAGGAAATGGGGAGAGAGATGGGGGGGGGGGGGGGTGACATGCAGTAAAGGCCGTCGTGATCGGGAGTCGAACCCGCGGCACACTGCCAGACTGGATTACCAGCCAAGGTGCCTGACTGGACCGCTGAGCCACGGCCCAGGCCGTGAATTGGTCTTTTATAGTGCTTTTGATCCATCGAGTCGAGATGCTACTCACATTAGCATTGGGTTGCTAGCTGGTGCTGTCAATCACACTGGAGTGCGCCGTCTTGATCGCCGTGCACACCCGCGCCCGTTCTATCTGTTTCTTTCAATCGCTTTCATCTCCAATTCCTTGTCCCAGATGTCAAAACAAGGTTTATATACGGTTTATACGGTCTACGCAAGCATGCCGGCAGACCACCAAGGAGGGCGTTGGATAAGTAGCTTGGTTGCGAACGAAGTGAGCACTAACTATTAGTAGGGGAGCCTATCACTTTCCGTGATTTTGGAATGTTAATTTTTGGAGACAGGTATATCTTGATTCTTGGGGTTACCAGAATGCCAAAAAAACATGTCTCCAATTTTTTATGTCAGGTTTAGCATGTTTAATTAGCATAATTAGCTAATAAATTGTCAAAAACGGAAATGGCATTAACTTTGCTTCTAGGTAACTTATAAAGGTGATCTAAGAGTCTGAGTCCATGTTTGTGATGTCCAGAAATGCATCTGTTACCATTGTGAAGTCATACAAGCTTTCCTAATTAGCATAATTCCCATAAATTATGCAAAAACGAGGTGAACATCAGCAAATTGCTGCATGTTTTACTTTTAGTCAACTTTGAAAGCTTCTCACAGACTCCATGTGTATGTTTACAACTCCAGGAATAATTATCATCCTATGAATAAATCATGCAACCTTTTGTCTATGTAATAATTATGTAATAATCACACCAAAACCAGAAATAGCTATATTTCGTTGCTTTAAGTTAATTAATAAATGTGATCTTACAGACAGTAAGTCTGTTTGCATGTCTAGAAAATATTCTCTTTCCATAACTAGGATATGCAACCTTTCCATTATTAGCTTTATATATATATATATATATATATATATATATATATATATATATATATATATATCCCTCATAAAATAAAGAACAATATGAGAAATGGTCACAGAATTATCACATGATTTTTATTCTAATATTTAAAGAAAGTTTTGAAAACACATTTAATTGAAGGGTCTTCGTCATCGTCAATCCCCAACAGATGTGCCTTGTTTACATTACCACACACCTCTAATCATCGGCCCCACACATGCACATCTCAGAGCAGTTAAAATTTTGAGATCGACAAGAACAATGTGATATGCACTGTGATTTCTTGCAGACACATTTTATCAGTTGGGTAATGGTGGCTGGGCCGTGGGTATCCCGTGTTGTGACTGGCACCAGTTGATCTCCCTCAGCCTCCCATCCATTTTTAGTTTCTGGTGGCATCTGTGGGTTAGGTACGTGGTCCTGATCCCATACCATTGCCTGATAATATGCATGGGTAATGGCTTGATTTAATGCTGCTTGTGTAGGTGGCAGCTTCTCGGCTTCTAATTGTTTCTTTGTGAATAACCTCCACCTGAGCTCATCAACATCCACAGGATTTGTACCGGGCTCGTACAGCTGGCAAACAAATGCTTCAATCTTTTTTGACAGTTGTACCCTTCCAGCTAAGAGTGTAACTGTCATAGATGGAATGGCATTGGTACAGGCAATGGGAAAGCCACCATGGATCAAGACATGTTCCCAGTAAGCTGACCACTCCATAGCCACACTGGACAGGAAGACCAAAGAACATAGTGAGATCCATGTAGTATTTGACCGACGCCAGGGTGGAAAGCCCCGGGCCCCTACCACTTATCATGTGGAAGACAACACACCGATAGGGAAGTGTCAGAAAAACAGTTCTTGTCAGGTATCAGCACCAAAGATGAGCTGACTGTCTTATCTTGCTAAGAAAGCCCTCCAACACTTCCAGGTGAAACCCAATGTTTTTATAATCACGTCAAGGCAGGCTGTCCACTCAAACTCTATCGATGTAAAACATCTCCACAGCGTACAGGAAGAGGCTGACACAAGGATAATCCTGCACAGCCTGGATGCTGTCCGAAGAGGGGCAACACAGCTCTACATTGAGTCCCCTGACACTGATGTCTTTGTTCTTACAATACGACGGTACCATCAGCTGTGCAAGGACATCTATTTCATCACCGGTGTGGGGAACAAAAAACGTATCATCGCTGGAGCCAGTAGTGCAGGCACTGGGTAAAACGAGGACTTCAGCCTTACCAGGGTTCCATGCCGTCTCTGGAGCTGATCAGACAGCTCCAGGGAATTTAACCTGTTGGCCAGGTCTAAACAGGTGTCCTGTGGAGGTGGTATCTGCAGTTGCTACTGTATATACTATGAGCTACAAAAAGGCTCAGTTCTGACGCAGCACGTACCTAACCCACAGATGCCACCAGCAACTGAATATGAATGGGAGGCTGAGGGAGCTCAACTGGTGCCAGTCACAACACGGGATACCCACGGGCCAGCCACCATTACCCAACTGATCAAATGTGTCTGTAAGAAATCACAGTGCATATCACATTGTTCTTGTCGATCTAAAATTTGAACTGCTCTGAGATGTGCATGTGTGGGGCAGATGATTAGAGGTGTGTGGTAAGCAAGGCACATCTGTTGGGGATTGACGATGACGACGAAGATGGAGACCCTTCAATTTTCAAAACTTTCTGTAAATATTAGAATAAACAATCTGATAATTCTGTGACCATTTCCCATATTGTTCTTTCTTGCGACTGCAGGTCGCCTTTAGGAAATTATGGACGGGCCTGCCCCAAAGTTATTAGTTCTCAACAGGCCCGACAATTAAATTAGATCTCTATATGGAGCTGACCTGTTCTGACATTCCATATGTTGATCTGACCTCATCAAACCCTGTACACTCAAGACACGCTCCATATATGGCCAGTTCAGAATACATTCCATATGTTGATCTGACCCCCCATGCCAAAGCACCAGCACTCGCCCAGCCCTTTAGTGCGAGGTCGCTTCTAATATTTTCTAGACATGCAAACAGACTTACACTGTCTGTAAGATCATGCGTATTAATTAACTTAAAGCAAAGAAATATAGCTATTTCTGGTTTTGGTGTGATTATTACATAATTATTACATAGACAAAAGGTTGCATGATTTATTCATAGGATGATAATTATTCCTGGAGTTGTAAACATACACTTGAAGTCTGTGAGAATCTTTCAAAGTTGACTAAAAGTAAAACATGCAGCAATTTGCTGATGTTCACCTCGTTTTTGCATAATGTATGGCAATTATGCTAATTAGGAAAGGTTGTATGACTTCACAATGGTAACAGATGAATATCTGGACATCACAAACATGGACTCAGACTCTTAGATCACCTTTATAAGTTACCTAGAAGCAAAGTTATTGCCATTTCCATTTTTGACAATTTATTAGCTAATTATGCTAATTAAACATGCTAAACCTGACATAAAAAATTGGAGACATGTTTTTTTGGCATTCTGGTAACCCCAAGAATCAAGATATACCTGTCTCCAAAAATTAACATTCCAAAATCACGGGCATCAAAATTTGATTGATAGGCTCCCCTACTATATAGAAGATGGCCAAAACTGTCTGTCTGTGTGTGTCAGTCTGTGTGTCACGCTGTAACACCACCCGCCCACCACCAGAGGTATGGAATGATACAGAGGTCTGTGTCTGTGTGTGTGTGTGTGTGTGTGTGTGTGTGTGTGTGTGTGTGTGTGTGTGTGTGTGTGTGTGTGTGTGTGTGTGTGTGTGTGTGTGTGTGTGTGTGTGTGTGTGTGTGTGTGTGTGTGTGTGTGTGTGTGTGTGTTCTCTGCATGTTATAAAGTGTAATCTACAGGACAGACACAGTGATTGCCTTGAAGGACAGACTTTCCAGGACCACACTCCCCCAGGTTCATAACAGTATATAGCAAACTACTACATCTCTGACCTTTTTCTGGTCTGCTGTCATTGACTTGTGACTGTTGACTGCTGTCGGAAAGGAATTGGGTTTCCCTAAGGAGCAACATGAATGACACATGTCACCCCTAAGGAGCAACATGAATGACACATGTCACCAGCAAACCATTGTAGGAATGCATCCCAAAAGGTAGACGGGGAGGTTTTGACTTTTGGAGTTTCTCCTCTCTACTCCCTTCAATATTATATGGTCCTCCTCTGAGATGTACTCAACTCTCCTCACTCAAAGTTTGACATGCTGTGGCGTGTGCAGTCATACGCCGTACACTGTGAGACACACTCCACAGGCAGCTGCTGTGGAACATGACAGCTTTTGGAACTCTCACACTAGTATTTTACTTTTTTAAGTAAAAATGGTTCTTGAAATTGAAAGGGCTTGCTTCAATGTTGGGGCATTTTCTATGAGTCCTCCTCATAGAAAGTCCTCCTATGTCCAGCCTTTAGGGTTTGTGTAAACACAAACATTGAAGACAAAAGTGTGTAAACACAAACATTGAAGACTAAAGTGTGTAAACACAAACATTGAAGACGAAAGTGAGGACGCAAATTGTGATTGGCCAGTATGATGATAAGAGTGCCCCTCACTTCACACAGGGGTGATTCTTTTTATCCTGTAGAGACAAATATGGAACTACTGTACATATTTAGCCACATGGAACATCTTTGACCTATACACAGGTTTAATGTTTGTCTTTAGTTCAATGTTTGTTTTGTAAACGCATTGACAATGAAGGGAAGATTTACGCCATGTGTCATTTACGTCATATTGTCCCTTTATTGTTAATGGCGTTTGATGTTTGTACCGTTTGTTTTACATCACCTAATCAACATGAGTTAGACTTTAATATATTAGTGCCCCTCACTTCACACAGGTGTGATTTTTAGTGATCACTTGGAAAGTGGTTCTATATAGTTAGCTAATGCGAGAGTGAGGTCTATAGCCAACACCAACTTGGGACTCCTGGATCGCTGCCCTCCGCACTCTCCTATCTAACATCAGGTTCTTGTTAGCTTAGCTGTCGCGCCGCGTGCATCTACTGTACATACAGTAGGTGGTGCGCTTAATTCTTTCCCCTCCTGGCTTTGCCCTGAGTTGGCTCCCATAGAGTCAATTTACTGTACTTGCCTCAATACAAGTTCTGGGTTCCTGACGCAGTGCCCTGCCAGCCTTATCCTTCTCTCTCTGACTTTGTCTGTGACCCATGGTACTGTAGATCCCCATAGCCAGTCGAGAACTCCAAATACCTCTGGGCCTGGACTGCCTGAT
The DNA here is from genome assembly GCF_951216825.1 of Electrona antarctica. NCBI lineage: Eukaryota > Metazoa > Chordata > Actinopteri > Myctophiformes > Myctophidae > Electrona > Electrona antarctica. Next base: position 11,433,811 of record NC_136805.1, read on the forward strand.
CAGAACAGGTTCTACTATATAGAAACTTTTTTTGAACCATATAAATAAAACCTCTCACATATTTTGTAGGAAGGGGATATTCTTATCTGAACTTCATTTTTATCATTCACGACCATCATTACAAATACGATAGTGTGATAGAGAGAGAGGCATGGGATTGGAAGAGAGGGAGAAAGATGCAGAAAAGGAGACAGAGAGTCTAGAAAGAGACAGAAAGAGGGAGAATGTTATGCATTCAGAGAGACGCGCAGATGTAGAGGGTCAGGAAGACCTGCATGGAATAACACTGAGGCAGAGAGGGAGGAATGAGGAGAGAGAACGACAGAGGCAGGCAGACAGATGGGACGACGTGCCCTCCAGCGCTGAGATAAAGGTGTTTATTGTTGAGTTGAAGTTGTAGTAATGAGATTGTGTTCTGCTCCAGTACCTAAGGCCACATGAGGTTAATGGTGTCCCATCATCTCAGCCTGTCCCCTTCAGACACGCACGCACACACGCACGCACGCACACACGCACGTGCACATCCAGACAGACACATTCAGACTTGGATAGACACACATAAAGACTGACAGGCACAGACACACATACACACACATTTATTTTGAAATATTTCTTTTAGGCTGGATGGACAGACATTGCCATCATTAGAGCCCAAAGCTAATGGGGCCAAAAACAGACAATATAAAGTATGTAACCATAGCAACAGGGATGCCATTAAATCATATTCACACACACGCGCACGCACGCACGCACGCACGCACGCACGCACGCACGCACGCACGCACGCACGCACACGATACACACACACACACGGCGGCAGTGGCTCAGGCGTATAGTGGCTGGTAGAGCGGCCAGATGTAGAACCGCAAGGTTCCCAGTTCGATCCCAGGCTCCCCCAGAGTTAGTGTCCTTGAGCAAGACGCCTATTAAACCCTAATTGCTCCCGATGTGCAGGTTGGTGCCTTGCATGGTTTCCACCCCCATTGGTGTATGAATGTGTGTGTGACTGGGTGAATGTATTGCACATCTATCTATGTAAAGCGTTTTGGATAAAAAGCGCTATATAACACACACACACACACACACACACACACACACACACACAGAGAAGCATAGCATTATTACTGTGTATTCAACGGACGCCTTTTCAGGGTCTTTTCAGGGTCTTTCTGTGGGAACAGAATTTACCTTTACCGCTCGCTCCAGCCAACGCTAAAAGCCTCCTCCACGTAACCAAGCAAACGCTGAATGACAGGAGCATCAGGGAATGGATGGAGGGAGATGGAATGAATTGGGCTGTGGAGAGAGATAAAGGAGGTTTATAAGCGGAGGGTGGGTACATGGTTGGATTGTCAGGTCGATGATTCATACTTCAGGGTCTAGTCGGCACAGTTTTGAGCCCACAAATGTCAATGCAGCTGAGGCATCCAATTAAAACCTCCACATATACAGTATATATATATATATATATATATATATATATATATATATATATATATATATATATTTTTTTTTTTAGGGCAATGGGTTTTCTTTGCCAAAACAGCTTTTGGTAAAACTATGCCCATAAACTCATTCTAGGCCAAATTCGTTTTTGACTTCTTTTAATAAATAGCCATCCAGGCCAAACGTCTTTTTAATCTAAAAAAAAATATATAAATAAATGCTGAACTATTGCTACTGCCATTTAGCTATTCAAATGTTCAAATGTTTTGCAAAGGTAAGAGCTTTGTCCTCAGAGTGGAACTCTTAAAAAAAACTCAGCCAAAATACTAATATAACAATATTGACGTTATGGAGATAACAAAATATTGAGCGTTTGCCGTTCAGAGTCCCACTTCCCCATAACAGCTTGAGAGCTGAAAAATAAAATCATGTCTGAAGTGAGTGGTACTGTACATGAACATGCTCAGAGCCAGCAATACCATGGGCGCCACCCTGAAAGTGGGTGCTGTGGGGTGCTGTTTGTATAAAAAATATTAGTAGTAAAAATATCTCTGAAAAAAAGAGAGATGTAATGTGGCTGGTCTCTGTGAGGAGACTAGCTGTAAGAGCAGTAGTAAAATGGAGTTGCTTCGTTAAAACTGTTAAATGCCAATCCAATTATATGCCAATTATAAATTGTGATGAACATGAGACAATTGAGCACCTGCTAGTAGACTGCCAGAGGTCTAGACAGCTGTGGTGGAAAATGCTACAAATTGGTTTTAAAATGAATATAAATTACAATGCTGCTATGTATGGGGTCTTTGCTGAAAGTATGTCTGCCAGTGCCATGGAACAAGAAGTACAAACTGAACTGAAAAGACAATGAACTCTTGGCATTAACATTGTAAAAAAAAAGAAAAAAGGAAAAAAAACGTTTGTATTGAAATTCCTTGATATATTTTTGTATTGAAACATGCAACTTAATGTAATTTATGCATACATTGTAAAACTCTGAATAATTCTCAATAAAGTATATATAAAAAGCTTGTACTGTACTGTACTGTACTGTACTGTACTGTACTGTACTGTACAAGCCCTCCTCCCTGGCCTGTGTGTGTCTGTGTCTGTGTGTTAGGCTGTGCAACAGTGACACTCAGACACTTGGTGGTGAACAAACGCTATAACGCTATTGTCGTGCTCGGACAGACCCAGGGACACACATAGCTGTCTATAGGAGTGGTTGCACCACTCAAAAAGCAATATATGGCCAAAGTCACAATGCTGTTTTCTATGGTTGACAACGATGGATTTCGGAGGTTAGCAATCACGCTGGAGCCAAAGTATAAAATTCCACCGCGGCTGTATTTTAGTCAAACACTGGCACACAAGCCTGTTATGTTTCTGTGTGTGACTGTAGGCCTACAGTACATGAAGGAGAGAGTATGTGCAATTGTGCATGCATGCGTTTGCATCTTATCTTTGAGTTTGTGTGTGTGTGTGTGTGTGTGTGTGTGTGTGTGCGTGCAGGCGTGTGTTATGTCATAACAATTACAATTTACAAATTAGGCATTTAGCAGACGCTCTTAATCCAGAACGATTTACTGTATGCAAGAACAACACATGGTAATACATCAAATAGTCATGAAGAATCATACGTAAATTACATAAGTTGAGCCTTTGCCTGTAAGGTCGTCGAGACTAGGGCAAGTTCTACGGGCTACTACAATACTACATATGAATTAGCCCAGCACTGTTGTCAACCCAAGTGTTAGTTTCTCTGTGTCTATCTTTCTCTCAATCTCGTTGTTTCCCTCTCTCTCTCTGCAGGGCATAGGGGCAGATCCCAACACTGCCTTGGCCCTGCCCCCTGACTCCAAGGTTCTCAAAGAGAAAGCCGAGGACGACGCCTCAGACCCAGAGGAGATGACCATCAGGATAGGTAGAGGCGCAGGACACATTCCAGGCAAGGCCTCCCCTTCATATGCCCCACACCCAACCTATATAACCCCAACCACAGACTTCTGTGCAAGCAAACAGACAGACAAAAGCATTAAGCTTCGTTGATGGCTACCTGCTTTCTGCTATAACCCTTTCTTCTAATGTGCCCTTTCACATTTCTTGAGTCTTTACTTGGCTTTTCCTATCAGTTGCAGGCCTGCTTCTTCACGGCAGGAAGAACCAGTGTAGAAGCCTCACTTTGGTGTATCTAATCCTGTTTGAATGCTGCTGCACTCTTCAATCAGTGCAACCAATTGGGTTTAAGAATAACGCAAAATTTACGACTTGCCAATATTGCTCCTTTTTTGATTGCAGCGGCTTAAATGGAAGTAGAGTTGTACAGGCATCTCGGGGATGCATGAAGCATGAAGTGGGACTTCAACAATGAATGGCTATCTGAGAAATACTAATCTAAAGGGCAGACTGTCAGAATTTGCCTAACCCCATTTCAGTGCTTAAAGGGACACTTCACCACTTTTGCAACCAGATCTTATTTTAATGATGTAACAAACACTTTCTTGGGGTTTCTTGAGCCCAGTGTCCATGAAATCATGGACACTCGGAAATACTAAAATATCTAAAAACACATATTACCCACATAAAAACAACAGGAAAGTGTTTCTTGTCTCCCAAAAACAAATTAAAATAAGATCTGGTTGCAAAAGGGGTGAAGTGTCACTTTAATAACAAATGTATTTGCCCTGCAAGTCATACAAGAATAATAAATAAATAATTATTAATCATTACATTTTTCTGCTCACCCGTTTGCTATATTGGCTCCATTTTTACCATTTAATTTCTGTTACTTTATGCCATTGAAGCTGGGCCAGTGGTGTTTCTGTGGTGCCGAGTGTAAACCTGGTAATGGGTTTCTACTTTCTACTACCCTCTCTCTCACTTTCTGTTTCTCAAACACATGCACGCACGCACGCACGCACGCACGCACGTTGTCAGTGCCACGGCTGATCGTTATCAGCTCTGACAAAAAATCCCCATTAATTAGCAGAGGCAAATGAGTGGAAAGATATGATGTGTGCGTGTGCGCACGTGCGGTTATGGTTATTTACTGTGCAATTGTGTGTTTTTAGCCACACTAGCATTAAGCTCTATAAGGATTGCTTTTTATATATACTTTATTGAGAATTATTCAGGGTTTTACAATTTATGCATAAATGACATTAAGTTGCATGTTTCAATACAAAAATATATCAAGGCATTTCAATACAGAAGTTTTATTATTATTATTTTTCTACAACGTTAATAAGTGCCATGGTGTCAGTTTATTTTTTCTTGAGTCAAGAGTTCTTTGTCTTTTCAGTTCAGTTTGTACTTGTTTGAAGACCACCTCTCCTGAGATGGCCTCCTGGTGAATCACCATGGCACACCTGGTTTTCCACAGTTTGTTCACAACTGTGCAAACAATAGACCAGTAAAATTCTTGTTCCATGGCACTGGCAGACATTCTTTCAGCAAAGACCCCATACATACTGTAGCAGCATTGTAATTTATATTCATTTTTAAACCGATTTGTAGCATTTTCCCCCACAGCTGTCTAGACCTCTGGCAGTCTACTAGCAGGTGCTCAATTGTCTCATGTTCATCACAATTTATAATTGGGCATTTAACAGTTTTAACAAAGCAGCTCCAATTTTTCTTACAGCTAGTCTCCTCACAGAGACCAGACACATTACATCTCTCTTTTTTTCAGAGATATTTTTACTACTAATATTTTTTATACAAACCCGCTTTTGATTTTCATCAAGATATTTGATTGCAGTGTCTGTCCATCCATCCTAAATAACATATCTCAACTGAATAGATTGCAATTTAATGTCCTGTGCAACCGGACCTTTCCTTTAGTAGTGCTAACTTTAGACCAGAATCACCACTAGAACGAAAGAGGTTTTTCTGAAAACTGTCATGATTTAGATAGAAGACATTTGATCCCAGGTCTAAATGGGTTTAAGTGGTTAAACTGAAGGCACATTGATAAATTCCAGATATTATCAAAGTATTCTGCAGCACCCCACAGCACCCACTTTCAGGGTGGCGTCCATGGTATTGCTGGCTCTGAGCATGTTCATTATATTGGCATTTGAAATTCAATGTCAATATGTTCCTTGGTGGAATATATTAATTCCAAGGTTTTGGTTTTTGTTTTGTTTTTCTTTTAATTCTGTCCCTTTGTGTATACGAGCAGGCTGAATGAGATCAGCTTCTTTCTCTGTGACAGCTCCCTCGGGCGTTAAATTGGTCACTGCTCATAAAGAGCACTGCGCGTCCAATCTGAGCGCATCATTTCAGTGACATTTGATTTAATGTGTTGTCAAAAAGTATGGCAGCATCACCCGAATTAAATGAGGACGAAAACCAATCTGATAGAGCGGAAAACATGTTTTGGGGTTTTTTGGGAGGGGGGGGAGGGGGGGGGGGGGGGTTATGGGATTTGTTCCAACATTCACCCTTGTAAAGATAAAATAGCTTTTAGAAGCCCACTGCAAAGAAAGATTATGGTATATTTGCGTGCGTGCGTTACCCATGTCCTCTGTCCAGAAAGGGGGGATGTTGGCAACACCAATGAGGACATTCACATAAATATCATACACAATCTTATTAAATCCCAACATGTGAACAAACACAGGGTACCATGCTGTGTGCATACGTTCTGAATCCTCATGGCATGTATTTGTAACTAGGACAGCACACACACACACACACACACACACACACACACACACACACACACACACACACACACACACACACACACACACACACACACACATGCACAAAGAAGAAAACACAAATGAACACTCATTTGTATGTAGATTAGACATTTACAATGCCACACACACACACACACACACACACACACACACACACACACACACACACACACACACCAAACAAACCTTTCTCTTCCATCTTCTTTTCTGTTCCATCTTCTGTTGTGAAATGATTGGTTGTTTCAACTGTCTCCACTTGAGCTTTAGCTTTATCTGGGATGATATTGGTTGGTGTTTCCACTCTGGGTTTCCAGTCTGCCTGTCTGACATTTGAGGGCCAAATTGTTCTCATCCTCTGCTTGGCTTCTTCATTTTGGGAAATAGTGGTGACTTAATTTGTGTTCACCTGTGTTGATTTCAAGGCTCAAACCTTTGTATTGCATGAGTTCTCAGCCATCATAGAAGATACTGTAAGCACAATGTCATTGGATCCAATTGATTTGTGTGGTATATGAATGTGGATGGTATGTATTGCCTTTTCTTTTTCTTTAACCAGAGGAACACTATGCTATGCATGAGTACTTTTTTGTACACACTTATCTCATGAAGGCAAAAGTTCCCTTGTTGACATCTGCCTGGAGATACACATTGACGTTCCTTGTAAATGTATGCTGATTCTTTGAAACGTCAGTGCTTCCTCGCCCCGGAGGTACAGTATGAGCTCTGGTGTAGGAATACTAATATGGCTTTTCCGATTATCATTCTGAGGCCATGCTGTGACGGAGTCAACAGTTTCTAACAGCCAACAATTAGCTGTGGTCGGGAGCATGCCTGGTGCCACGGGGGTGCCTGAGGGGGCATAGCACCCTCAGTTGCAAAATGTGCACCCTCAGTTTATGTTCTATGTAAAGTTATGAAAATAACAAAAATATATTCGGAATATTATAATTGTCGACATAGAGATAACAATAACAGTATCAAAACACGCAGTTTTACCCAGTAATATAATATTATATAGCCACAGCCAGCCTATTATCTCAATTGCTCGTTGTCGTTGCAGCGCAGCTCCAGTCTAATTTCCCAATTTACAATCACCTGCCTGCGCAGACAGTAGCCTGTGTTATTCAGCAGTCACCTGCCTGCGCAGACAGTAGCCTGTGTTATTCAGCAGTCACCTGCCTGCGCAGACAGTAGCCTGTGTTATTCAGCAGTCAGCAGTGGCACCACGGACAGTTTAGTGATTTGAATTTTGACCCTTAGTTACACCTCGTCCTGACTCCTGTTGTGTTTTGTTGTGGAAAGTAAAAGCGCGCAAAACAAATGAAAACAAAGTGATTCAAAGACCGAAGATCTGCCCTCTCCAGGAGTAGGACATTACTAGGAACATTTACAGTGTTGTAGCAGCAAATGACTGATACTGTAAGTCAACCAAAGTTGTAACCAAGATACTCAATATCTGCTACAAAATCACCTGAAACGGCATCACATACTGTAAGCATGGCATCAGCTTGTGATGTCATGAGAGCATATTTATGGGGCAGCGGTGGCCTAAGGGTTAGAGGAGCACCCTTGTTGCCGAAAGGTTGCCGGTTCGATTCCCCGGACGGGCAGGAAATATCTGGGTGGGGAAGTGATTGTCATCACTCACCCAACACCGCTGAAGTGCCCTTGAGCAAGGCACTGAACCCCCAACTGCTCCCCCTGGAGCTGCTTAGTGGCCAACAGTATAAGACTGTGGTTGTACTGGTCAGCTCCCAGGTTTGTGTGTGTGTGTGTGTGTGTGTGTGTGTGTGTGTGTGTGTGTGTGTGTGTGTGTGTGTGTGTGTGTGTGTGTGTGTGTGTGTGTGTGTGTGTGTGTGTGTGTGTGTGTGTGTGTGTGTGTGTGTGTGTGTGTGTGTGCAGGGCGTTGCTGAAAATGAGCACCTGTGCTCAGCTACTTCCCTGGGTAAATAAAGAATATAAAAAAAAAAAAGAATTGCACAATGCAAGACAGACTCAGTCCAGAGGAGAAATTCAAGAGTCCAGAGATGGGAATGTTTTTAGTCTAGTCTAATTTCTTAACAAACGGCCAATGCCCCCCAATGACGGTGCCCAGGAGCTTTCACACTCATTTCGACATATTCCAGAGTGATTCACATGACCACTCGAGGCAATATTTACTGAATCAAGCAAGCATTTCTTCACTTGGCATTTAATATCCAGAAGTTCTCATTACATTTGTAGCTTGCGGTCTAAATTTAATTTTAGTAGACTGTTTTAGCGACACCACTTGTAGCTAGCTTTCGTATGGAAGGAAATTTTTGTTTTTAATCGAGAGGTACATTATACAGTACAGTATGTGATGCTTATATGAATAACCTCGTAAGCCCATACTAAAGTGTCATGCAGAAATAGCAATGTGATACGATTTGAGCTTTTCTGTATTTATTCAAATCTATAATTTTATTAAAATTGATTATTCTTTACAGCCAAGGTATACTTTGTAGTAGGACACATGTTGAGACAGATAAAATATGGTGCTTTATACTGTGGATTTGTACGGTTTCGCTCAATTATTGATCCATTTGATTTGTGGAGGAACTCTGTGGGTACACACCTAGAAACACACGCGCACACACACACACACACACACACACACACACACAACTGGCACTTCCTTTTCATTCGTAATGCATGGCCGCCAATGAATTATTCATTCCCTATTTCGAAGAATCAAATGTGCCCGCAGCGCACTTGTTTATTTCCTCAGATTGAATTATGGTCTGTGCAACATGGTGAAATTCAATATTAAGTGTCTGGGTACACAGTTTACAAAGCAGGAGCCTCTAGTCCAGGCTCTGATCATTGCTCAGCCCACAATGTCTTTCTGATCACGTAGCTGGAACCGTGCAGCTTTAGATAACCTTGTCAGTTGTGTGAAACTTTGCTTGTATTTTTCCATGCTCCACCGTTCCACCATGTTGTCTCATATACAAATGCAAATCACTGCTGTCTGGAAGAAACCACCTAACTCCAAAATGTTTATTTTTTCAGGAATTTCACAAAACATCCAGCTCAAGTGGAGTTGGGAGGTCTTTACAGACATAAAGGGTGTTCAATAGCACAGATGTATTAATAAAAAAGGTGGCTAAACGGGTGGAGTTAGCTGGTTTGGCAGATATTGTTTGGGGGTATCCAGTGGAGTTAGGAGGTTTTCGCCAAAGCACTTTTTAATACTTTCCATTGGTGCAATGTTTTAACCAACACACAGGTGTTCAAACATTGATTTATGAAAACAATCCCTGGCAGACCACAATTCTGTTGGGATCAGTGGAAAGCTTTTATGTCCACTCCAATGGATCCAATGCAGTTATTTAGTCACAAGCTCCTGTTTTCACATTTCCATATTTTTCTCAATATTTATAAAACCCACAGACACACTTAATCACTTTAACCCATTTAGGCCTGACGTCGAAAATCTTTAAAAAAAATGTCTTCTAAATCCTGACCGTTTTCTGAAATACCTCATGTTTCTATGTCAGTGATAGTCAAAAATAGCAGACCTACAAGCTCATAGCGCGCCACTCGGTGGCGCGCTATGAGCTTGTAGATCTGCTATTTTTCAATAGCTAAAGCATAACATAATGCTAACACCAAAAGGGGTTCCCGCCCAAAATGGGTTAACTAAAATAAAAGCAAAACTAGTAAATCTACAAGCTCACAACATGTCACGTCACCCAAAACAAATCAAAACGTTGAAACAGGAGCTAAAAGGCTTATTTCTGCAGCGACAATATATTCCGTGTATATATGGTGAGTACTGCCTTTCTCATTGAATTCCTCTCCGTCTCCGTCTCACTCTTCTGCTGTCTTTCCAGCTGTCACACCCGTGGTTGTGCTTCCATGCTTTGCGCTCGCTTCCTTCCTTCTCAGTAGGTGCACACGCTGATCTCTAATTACCTGGAGAGATCTGCACCACCAATTATCTTCTATTAATATAAGAGAATATTAAAAACATTGCTGCCCGCCATCAACTGTTACTGAACCAATTCCTTTTATGTGCACGACTGCACACCATGGGCTCCATTTTCGTTCGATCTTTCTAAATACACTGTTTGGGGATTTAGCAGTGGGGAAGGGATGTTCCCCCACTAAAGTTGGTATTTTGGTTACCTGTCTAAATCCCTAAAACATCTCCGTTACAGTTTTCCTTTACAATTGCAGCCTGACAATTGTACCTGGACATCTCCATTGAGGTGCGCGCCGCTCTACCAAACTAATTTGGCACGGCTTACGGGTGCTTTTAAAATCCACTATCGACTTCCCAAATGTATGTGACCAAAATAGCAATTTAGGGGAAAGCGTGCCAACACGCCCATGACCACACCTCTAGGCGCAAATACCGGTGTCGGCAAAATAGATAGCGGGTGACACTGGACCAAAATACCATTAAGGGACAGAGCAAGCTCCTATACTCCTAATTTTTGGGCAGTGGCTGAATTCCGGGTTGCGTCGCGGGAAACGGCGGCGACAAAAATGGAGCCCCATGCTGTAACTCTCTTCCATGACTCTAAGGGCTCCATTTTCGCCACCGCTAAACCCCTTATCCCTAAACTTCTTTGCCTTTTTTACTATTTTGCTAAACATTTTTGAATAGTTAAAATGGCCAGTCGACAAGCTCACAACGTGTCAATGTAGATTGGCTGGTTGAACTATTCAAAAATGTTTTGCAAAATAGTAAAAAAAGGCAAAGAAGTTTAGGGATAAGGGGTTTAGCACTGACGAAAATGGAGCCCTAATTGTGCTGGGCCACACAGACGAGCACGATTTTACCGTGCCAATGGGAGATGAAGTAGAAAAGCTGTTGACTGCCGCAAAACCTTTCAGAGTGACACACTAATAATAACCTTTCAGAGTGACACACTAATAATCTCATCTTGTCCTTTTATCTGCACCCTTCTCTATATGCACTCCCTTCCGACCTGAAATAACTGTTGAGAAATGAACTCGAGTACCTCTACAAAATGCCAAAGTGCAAGGGTATGCACACCAAAATGCACACACACACACACACGTGTGAAATAATTTGTTTTTCTGCATAGTTCCCATCGTGTTATTTTTTTCCAAGAAACAAAGAAATGGAACGGGGGGTGGCATTACATTCCAGAGCGATCCCAAATGACGGACACTGACAGACAAATTAATGAGAGTGATCCGTCAGACAGATGGGCAGACTGATAGGTACAGTTCTATGCAGGTGACTGTGGCCATTATTATATCTGTTTAGTAAATGATACGCCAGGAATTCCTATACTTTAGGTTGAATGTATCTTCTTAACTCTATTTTCAAAGCAATGGGAAATCATTCCCTACAAACAATGTAATTGAGATGCAGCCAAGCAGTCAGACAGACTGGTGGCAGAGGCAGGTTTTCAAATAGGCAAACGGGAAGACGGTTACCCTTAGGTAAATTTTTGAACCTACAGAGTTAAAATGACACTCATTTTTCTTTGTAGACAGATTGACGGACTTGCTTGCAAGATGACATGAAGACAGACGGATTACTTCAGACAATCGATTAAAATACATTTCCCCAAACACAGATTTCAAATTGAAACGCAGCTTAGAATACATCTGGTCACAGTCTCCCCCCTCCCCTCAGTCAGGTACATAACCAATCAAAAGCCAAGGGTAAACATAATAAAGTCTGAAGGCGTATTTCATTGTGGTCCCTTAGTGCATTGATGCAGAAGTGTGTGTGGGTGCGTTGCCACATAAAATTTACATTTGAGGCCACCATTGACTCCGGCACGGTGGCGCCAGTGCCAAAAGAATGCCCCGTGAACTCACTCCTTGAACCGGAAGTAACCGGTCATTTCTGCGGCAGGCGCTAGTCTTTATTCTATCGTCAGAAGCGCTAATATACTATCCTAAATATCCTAACATTGTCCTTCACCTATCACCTCAATCTGAGCCTCAATTCCGAGAAAAGTGCTGCTAAACATCGCGTGTAATGTACTGTATATGAACAGAGTCTGGGGATTTCAATGACGTCACAACGCGGAAGCAAGCGTTGCCTAGCGACGGAGAAGCAATCACCCAGTAAATATGAGAGTGTTGTATAATTCTGGATTATAGAAGAATGTCTTGTTTTAGCACAGGCAGGTTTAAGCTCTATAGACAAGAATTCTCAAACCTGGCATAGATTGTGTTAATACAAAAAGACCATAATTTAGTCAGTGGTGTCTGTCTCTCTTCATCTGCCATGTGCTGTACTGTGGTTCTCTCTATCTAATTCTCTCTTATTGCATCATGTCTTTCTTTCTCTCCACTCCTCTCCCTCTCCCATCTCTCTTTCTATCTGTCTCTCCCACATGTATTGTAACAAGAGCAGCTATACCTCAGTACGTTTGTATAGTCTTATCAGCGTAGCACATATTGTCATGTGTGGTCACTGGTCATGGTCATCGTGTGTGTGTGTGTGTGTGTGTGTGTGTGTGTGTGTGTGTGTGTGTGTGTGTGTGTGTGTGTGTGTGTGTGTGTGTGTGTGTGTGTGTGTGTGTGTGTGTGTGTGTGTGTGTGTGTGTGTGTGTGTGTGTGTGTGTGTGTGTGTGTGTGTGTGTGTGTGTGTGTGTGTGTGTGTGTGTGTGTGTGTGTCCGCCCGCCCGCCCGTGCACAGGCGTGTTGCATCTCTCAGGATCATATTCAAACAGTTACCTTTGTAGCTACATCAGGACCAGGACAATCGCCTGGCAACAGTTGTCATGGTTAGACCACAACAGAGACGGTTTAGAACCGAGATGGTTGACGTTAGAGTCATTTCCCGTATCTGTGTCATGTGGGTGTCCCACCACTTTAGGAGTCCTGAGCCTCTTAACCACATGAACCCTTTATACTTAGTCAACTTGACCGGGGTCGGCTCTGTACTTGGTTCAATTTCACCGAAAAATGTTCCCCCAGAATAGGGATGCTAGGGTTCAAGTGGACATTTCCAATGGGAGAAGTGATCGTGAGCACAGATTATGACCGATTCCTTCCCGCCATACTTTTACTGTAATTACATACTTACTTACTTATACCTATAGCCCAGAGGTTCTCAAACTCTTTTGGCTCAGGTCACCACTCTAAGTAACTTTTTCATCCATGGCACCCCTAATGACATACTGTATGTATAGCACCTTTTGTCATATTAATGGTATAGGAATGTAATGCTTTCCCCCAAAGACACCGTATGTCATATGAAAAATCACACCCGTGTGAACTGAGTGGTGCAAGGTCTTATATAGCCTGATCAGCTGTGGTCTGACGTAATGTCAGTGACCATAGTAACCATGCTCACCTGTGCACGGACACGTACACAGGTGCACGGACACGTACACAGGTACACAAACATACAGACAAAGCTGGTTGTTGGAGTGGTTTGCACCACTCAAAAAACTGGAGAGAAATTTAGTTTCCATTAGGACAGACTAAAAATAACTTTTATAGCTGGCGTTTAACTACTTAAACCCAAAAGTCCTATCCTGAAAGCAACATTCACCAAAAATGGCTGATCTACAAGCTCACAACAGGTCATAAAGAGACTTTGTTTATGTAGGCTGAAAAAGGACGCATTCACCTACAGTAGCCTGGCTTGGCCATACAATTATTTATTTTTTGTCATCGGCAGATTCACATCTGGCCACTGCAAGGTTAGAGTTTTATTTAACTCAGGTTCGTTTTACTAGAGGGTCTAAAACGGTTAAACTGAAATAAATCACATAGATATACATTCCAAATATTATGAAAGTATTCTGAGTCACTCTGACTTGTGTCAGGTTGACCTAGGTTGTCACGCACCCACTTGTTATAGCCCAACTTTGGGAATAGGCCACGCACAAATGCTCTCCAGGCATCTCGGTCCTGGGCCAGTTTCTCCAGCTGTCCCCATGTGTGGCCAGATCTCTTCACATGTGGTCACCCTGCCAGGTGTTTCTTGGTCTGCCCTCTTCCTTCTCTCATGTGCGGGTTCCAGAACAGGGAGTATCTTGCGAAGAGTGTGGCCAGTCAATCCCTGGCGCCTTTGGAGGATTTCTTCCTCTTCAGGGTCTGTGTTGTTTTGTTCGCTGCCACAGTTCCAGGTTACTGATTGTGTTAGGCCAGCGGATTCAGCGCATTTGGAGGATTCTACAAATTGGCATCTTTTAGACGGATCACAAGAAAAATAACTTTGATCAAGGCTGTGTTAAATTTGACAGCATATTTGTCTCCACCAGGCCGAAGGCATGGGGAGAGAGTATGTTTTGCACTCCGTCCGTGTGTCCGTCCTTCCTTCCTTCCTTCCTTCCGTCCTTCCGTCCGTCCGTTATCAGCTAATCTCCGGTACCGTTGGCCCGATCCATGCCAAACTTTGCACACACACTCCATGGATGCCAACGACGAACCTCTGCCCCAAATATTCCTCAACGGCCTGTTATAGCGCCACCATGAGGCCGATTTAGGCAAAACACATTTCTGTAAATTACTCGTACACATTTTATCCATACATCACACAATTCGGTATACACTATCTCCATAGTCATGTGATCAACACAGATCTGCACAATTTCCCATCTTCCATCCTGATTGGCTAATATTGGCTTCCAAAGCTCACATGATTGGTCCGTTTCGAACAAAATGCCACAAATCACAAACACAGTGTGCAATTTCCGTGAAATTATACACACACATTTCCACTAGGCCAAGGACGACATGCCACTCATTCTTTTCCAAATCAGCCTCATGGTGGCGCTATAACAGGCCAATTCCTGTTTTTAGCTATAACTTCATCAATCTGTATACAACTTATGTATGCGCACTCCCTAGAGGCCATGGAAAAACATTGTCCCTGCATCCCTCCACATCTGCCGGTTATAGCGCCACCATGAGGCCGATTTCTGCTAAACACATTGCTTATGTTAGTCGCACAGATTTCATCCAAATCTCACGCAAATCGGTACACATGATCTCTGTAGTCATGTGATCAAGACGAATCTGTTGGATTTCTCAGATTCTACACTGATTGGCTAACATTGCCTTCTAAAGTTTTCAGGAGTGGCCCGTTTCGTTCAAAATGCTGCACATGTCCTGCTCATCCAGAATTCTATCCTCAGAGATTCGATGAGTGATCTGGCTCTGCATTTCCTCAACAAAATGAAGAAAATTGTTGCAAAAAACAAACAAACAAAAAAACCTGTTTATATTACTCCTAAACATTTTGCCAAACATCTCACACACTCTTATCCTCCTGGTGGAGACCTGTGCCCAGAAGGGCACTTTTTCTAGTTTGATTTAATTTTAGTCCTAGACTTTTGAATAACTTTTAGTTTTAGTCTGGGCACCGTCCTACTTGAGAGCGATGCAAGTCGGGAACAATGCAAGTTCTGAATGTATGCCCCACTCGTTTTTGTAATACCTGGTCTGTCTGACTGAGAGACAGATAGACAGACCTAGTGAGGGCAGAAAAGTGAAGATGCCAAAAGTGATTGGCCGGAATTACTTTTGTGATGATTTGATTGGCTGAGAACGGAATGGGGTGTATGATGATCGGAGCTCCCCATCAGGGTTCATATGCAACGACACACACACTAGTTAGACAGCATTACATCCGGTCGGCCAAACGGTTAAAACAAAACGGTCATCTTGATCGTGCGTGCGTGAGTGTAACAGAGGAAATGTAGTTCCACTTGCAGTACCTGTGTTTTGGTATTCTCAACCTTGGGACCGCCCCGCCACCCCCTGTGCCCCTGTAGACTTGGGGAGTAAACCCCCTTCATTCTTACCAGTCTAACTTTTGAGAAACACATGGTAGGTTGAGAATTCTGAGCTCCTGTTTAGCGTGACAAAAAGTGTATTTTATTTGAGTAAAATGTAACACAATTCACGTCAATGGTACAAGGATGTGAACTGGTGGATTACTGTGCAAACGCTAATGTGTATTTTCTTTTTGGTGGTTTAGCTGTGATTCTGAATTGATGTGAAGCTGCGCTGGTTCTGACAGTGTCATTTCCTCGTTTGTCGCCAGCTTACAGTGCCAGTGATTGTGAATCAATAAATGGCTGCTGACGACCCTGTTTGAAGACTTGGGCGAATTCTATAACACAACACAACGCAGGCGAAGTACACACCGCTACATGCGCACACATGTAAAAACACATGTAAAAAATAAACGTTCACCCAGTGCTTGCAGTGCCTTGCACGTTTCATGTCAGAGTTCAAAGACACAAAATGTAAATGGTTGGCTTCACATTATTTGCTTTTTTGCAATCATATGGTAGGCTGTTGTTTTTCCTTTAGTAGTCCAATTGAAAGTAATAGAGGCCTATACCATAAGCAGCTTATTGAACAGCAAATATGTTTAAAAACAAATACGATTATAGCTGCAAATGTCAAGAATATAAATTGTGTGATTTAGCCTTAATGGAACACCCCTGGTCCATCCATCCACCCTTTATGCCGCCTCAGTACACAGGTCTTTGCCAGGGTTGCCATGTCCGCTTATTATAAGCGACTTTGGACTTGTTTTCCTGTAACGTCGCTTGTAAATATTGGTACAGTAGTTGCGTTTTTTTAGGCATGTATTTGCTTCTTTGTGCTTTATTCTTAATGTTGAAAACATTTTCATGTCAAGGACCCCCAAATTAATGTAATTGTCCGTGTATCGCCATCTGAAAACATTTTGTGCCATGGAGTGGAGTGGACATCCGTACCAGATTTTCACTTTTTTCCCCCAATATGTTTTGGAAAACAGCAGATATACAAGCTCACAATGTGTCACATCGGCGATTTTCAAATAGCCCATGTATAATTATAGGTTTAAATTGCTCATGTGTTGGGCTTGTTTTCATAGAGCTGGCTGCTTATCATTTCTCTCTCAAAATCTGGTCCCTGCTCCACAGCTGGAACTCTTTCTCCCCAGCTGCTCATCATTGGAATCATTGGCACTGATAGGACAATCATATAAATATAGTGTGTGCCTAGGCCGTGGCTCAGCGGTCCAGGCACCTTGGCTGGTAACCCAGTCTGGCAGTGTGCCACGGGTTCGACTCCCGATCACGATGTCCTTTACTGCATGTTAATTCAATTCAATTCAAAGGGCTTTATTGGCATGAGAAAACATATGTTTACATTGCCAAAGCAAAAGGCACAATACAGCAATACAATCAAAGCTAAATGTATGTACATTTGAAAGTCAGAGTCTTCAATAAATCAATTTCTTTGTATCAAGATCACTTGATGCAGAAATACACACAATGATTAGTCTTTAGGGTGGTTGTGTTCCATTTGATATCCTTCTCCTATCACAGCAGCTCACAAATCTTGCTGCTGTGTTTGCACATTTTTGTGCCCAGTAGATATGGGATTTTTGTCATTAGTCATGTTTTCCAAAATCTCCGTTGGTGATTGTAATCTGTGGGAAGTATGTGTCTCTGATGTCTTGGTACAGTGGACAGATGGTTAGGAAGTGTAGCTCGGTTTCCACTTAATTTTGTGTGCAGTGGATCCATAGTCCGTCTTCTCTCGGGATACAGGTCTGCCTATGACAGCCTTTCTCCATCGCAAGACTGTGCTAACTGAGTCTACCTGGTTAAGATTTTTCTTTGTTTTGGGTCGGTTACGGTGCTCAGGTATTCTGCCACAGTGTATTCTCTGTTTAGGGCCAGATAGCATTCTAGTTTACTCTGCTTTTGTGTTGCTTCTTTCCAATGTGTCAGATAGTTTTCCTTTTGCTGTTTTATAATATAATCCAATGGGTTTTTTTTATCTGATGGCTCTGTTTGTGTTTGTGTGTGTGTTTGAGTTCCATGGCCAGCTGGCTGAGGGGGCATCTCTCTAGAGTTTCACTGTGTGTGAGTGCCTTGTTATGGAGTGCATCTGGGTCACTTTCTTTTAGGTGGTTGTAGAATTTAAGTGCTCTCTTTTTTATTTGGATTATGAGTGGATTTCGTCCTAATTCTGCCCTGTATGCATTATTAGGTGTTTTTCACTGGGTTCGGAGAATGGATTTGCAGAAGTCTGTGTGGGGTCTCTGTTTGGTGTTTATCTCATTTTTTGAGGTCATGGTTTGCTAATGGTCCCCAGATCTCGCAACCATAGAGGGAAATCTATCACAGAGTCCAGTATTTTAATGTCACCCCCCCATCTCTCTCCCCCTTTCCTGTCAGCCCACTTTGTATCTATCCCTCTACAAAAAGAATAAAATAAAGGTGAAAGCCACAAAAAAACATTACAAAAAAATATATATATATAGTGTGCGTGCGTGCGTGCGTGCGTGCGTGTGTGCACATGCACGCTCACGTGCGTTGCCTGAGGCAGAGACTGGGGGCATGGATAACTTGGCTGGCTGAGGAAGAAGAGCAATGATTACAATTGAGCAGTGGAGTGAAGAGAACATCAGCAGGTCAACACCAAAAAGTGAGAAATGAACGGGCAGATATATGACAAGAATAGAGAGAGAGAGAGACTGAGAGACTATAGCATTCCGAAATCGTGCTGGAAGGAATACATTGTTTCTGTCAGGCAGAAATCTCATATCTCCATATTTGAACTTTCCAAGGGTTTTGTTTTGTAAATGTAAACCTACTTCGCCATGCAAGAGTGCCACACAAAAGTAGTGACCTCATCTCATAGTGCAGCACTGACAAATCGAATCGTGCTTCAGCGTCAAGCCTTCTTCCTTGTGAGTAGCCTGAGGTTACGGCGACTCACACTGAATTTATAATAGCTTGAATTGATATAGCGCCTTTCATGAACCCAAGGACGCTTTACAAAATGTACTATATGCCATAAGCCTGAGAGAATAAGTGTCTTTTCAAGGCAGCCTTAAAAGAGTCCAGTGTTGGAGCATGGCGAATCTCTATTGGAATAGATAGAGAGTTCCACAGGGTGGGGGCTGCCACACTAAACGCTCTGTCCCCGAAGGTTCGCTTAACTGCCTTGGGGACAGAGAGGAGGTCCAAGTTTGTGGACCGCAGGTTCCGTGTCACAGGAGGTTTATGGAGGAGGCCTGAGAGGTACTGTGGAGCCAGGGCGTTTTGACATTTGTAGGTGAGAAGGAGGAGTTTATAGTTGATACGGAACTTGACAGGAAGCCAATGCAGTTGTTTGAGGGTCGGGGTTATGTGCTGCCATGGCTTGGTGCGGATGAGAACTCTGGCAGCTGAGTTTTGGACATACTGCAGCCTGTCCAGGTACTTGTTTGGGACCCCAAACAGGACTCCATTGCAGTAGTCCAGGCGGGAGGTAACAAATGCATGGATAAGGGTCTCGGCCACGGAGTCAGAGAGTGAAGGGCGGTTCTTAAGGTGGTAGAATGCTGATTTGGTTATGGATTTGATATGTGACTGGTAGGAGAGGGTTGAATCCAGAATGATGCCCAGGTTGCGGACTTCCAGAGATGGAGATATGAAGCTGCCATCGACATGAAGGAGGAGGCAGTTGACAAGGGACTGAGGGGGGAGCTGAGTGGAAGGTGAGGTGCTGACTGCTGAGATACAGTTGAGTATCATCAGCATATAATGAAAGCTTAGACCATGGTGGCGAATAATCTGACCCATGGGGGGCATGTAAATGGTGAACAGTGAACAAATGGAGGCAGTACAGGCGCTGCTGAGCCTTGCTTTCATCACTTGTGTACAGAGGAAACTCGCCACTGCGACGCTGTTGTCGCTATATGTAAATTACATATAGCGACATGCTCTCTCCTCTACCTCCTTGGTCTTGTTGATGTTGAGAGCATTCAGAGAGACAGAATACAAAGGTAAATTGGTCAATTGCGTGCATGCGTGTCCAAGGTCAGTGAGATTACCCACTGCCCTGCCCACCATTCGTGTGTGTGTGTGTCTGTGCATTTCATTAAGGTATTCTGAGTGTGTTGTACGTATTTATGTTGTGTGTGTATGTAGATTTATTTCCTTAATATATTCAGAGTTTGTGCAAGTGTGTGTGTGTGTGTGTGTGTGTGTGTGTGTGTGACTGTGTGTGTGACTGTGTGTGTGTGTGTGTTGGTTTGTTTGAGACATGCATAGCAGTATAGATTGTGAAGGCGCCTATACATCACTTGATAATTGCAGCCATCCCTCAACAGCTGCCCTTTGCCAGCTGTGTGTGTGTATATATTTCACATGCACGTTTCACATGCACACACGTGTGTTGGAGAGGTTTAGAGATAAATAGCAACAGAGGCCTGAGGACAGGCATGGCTTATTGTTATAGAGGCTATGCACGTGACATCATCATACCTGTAAGTTATGCGGGAACTCCTACTGAGTGGGGGAAGAAACTACGTTCTGGCCTTGACACTCCATACGTCCAAACAGAAATCTGATTGCATTAACCCATTTTGACCTGAGATCAGATTCTAAAAATGTCTTCTACATCCTGACAGTTTTCTGAAAAAGCTATGTTTCTATGTCGTTCTTCGACTTTTCAAAAATAGCAGACCTACAAGCTCGTAGCGCGCCACTCGGTGGCGCGCTATGAGCTTGTAGATCTGCTATTTTTCAATAGCTAAAGCATAACATGATGCTAACACCAAAAGGGGTTCCCGCCCAAAATGCGTTTAACAACGTTAAACTCACTTTGCCACTCACTTTACCACTCGATTTGCCACTCACTTTATGCATGCGCACACCCTCTCTTTAGTGGAACACAGACAGACTCGGCACAATAACATCCTCAGCGATTTTTTTTCAATCTGAGAGAGTACACCTGTCTAAATACTTCCTTAATGTCAACGAAGTTCACACCCATAACACCAGAGGGAGTTCAACAAACCATGTTCAACCCAGATTCGGCACAAACAAGGGACTAAATTCGTTCTTTTCGCTCCTATGCCACCAAAATGTGGAACGCCCTACCAACAGCCATTAAGACGTGCGAATCCCTTGACTCCTTCAAAAGCGCTCTCAAAGGGCACCTACGGACGGACGGCTGCAATTCGAAACTGGCCCCCGTAAATCGATACATCTGAATACCCCCGCCCCCTTTCCCCCTTACTGTATGTTTCCTTGCCCTTTTTACCTCCTTACATGATTTCCTGTTTTTTTTTATATAGTCTCTAAACGTTCTGATGAATTGAAAAAGGTGGACCCTGTTGTAAACAAGTGTAATGCTTTATCAGTGTGTCGTCCACAGTAACAGTCTTTGTATTGAGTTGTGCTTTCATGTGAAATTTACCCATTCTGCAAACTGTTAATAAAGACTTTAACTCAATCAATCAATCAAACACATATATTTTTTTAAGCGTTTCGGTTTCACCTCGGGCAACCGTGTCATATGCCGCTCCTTTGAGAATTAATGAGACGTTACAGGTCTATTGCAAACCTCTGCATACTGAAGTTGAGGAGTGCGTGGATAAAGAGATACAGACCGTGAGGTCAAACCATCTGACCTTTTACAGACGAGATTATATCTGTCGTTTCACACATGGCTGAATGGATGCACTTACTGGGGTCAATCACTCATCGTGTGTGTGTGTGTGTGTGTGTGTGTGTGTGTGTGTGTGTGTGTGTGTGTGTGTGTGTGTGTGTGTGTGTGTGTGTGTGTGTGTGTGTGTGTGTGTGTGTGTGTGTGTGTGTGTGTGTGTGTGTGTGTGTGTGTGTGTGTGTGTGTGTGTGTGTGTGTGCGCGCGCGCATGTGGAGGAGAGTGGCGAAAGAGCTAAAGACAAAAAGAGAGGCAGATACACATTGTGAAAGAAAGTGGGGGAGAGTGATAGATCAGTTTGAAAAGGGATCAGGAAACAAACTGACAGGTTCCAACATTTTCAATTTTCAACATTTTTCAATGTCAGCTACCTCGGTTGTCTGCTAGATCGTGGCCTGGGTGGTAAAACCATGGCTCTTAAGACCATTGGCAAGGTGGCCAAGTTCTTAGCCAGGAAAGCACATTTTCTAGACTCGGCTAGAATTCGCTTATTAGCAAACTCACTGGTTTTATGTTGTTTCGATTATGCTATTGGCTCATGGCCTAGCCCTAAAAGAGAAGTTGCAGTTTCTCAAGATAGGCTGGTCAGGCTTGTCTTGGGGCTGTCTGCGAGGAATTTCCAGCAGTTGGGTTGGCTCCAAGTCCCCAGGGAGGCTCTCCAGCGTTGAAGTGCTGAGCCCTACTGGTCAGCGCTGAGAATGCAGGCGGGCCCGTGGATTTAGCATGAGGAAACCCCGTGCAGCTCGGGTTTAACATTCAGCACTTCCGCATTTTGGACACCAAATTTTGGTGTCCAAAACGGAAAAATGCAAAAAAAATAAATTATAAAACGCCACTGAGCAACTTCCATCGAAATGAATAGTAGGGGGGCAGGGAAGTCTGCACTCTTTATAACGGTATTTGCGGTGTCTTTTTCTCATACAGTACAGTGCAGCGCCATTATCATTCATGTGCATTTTTCTTTATAGAATTCATTAACCACATTCCTGTTACCGGAGATGCTGATTGATATAGAAAGCGTCCCGGGGGCTCTGTTATTTCAGTCAAAGGAAAATCAGTCTAGAAAATGTGTCATCGCTGCCCCAGAGGTGGTAATATAGCATAATGACATACTGTGTGTGTACATTGCTAATCAACCTCAAGGCGGTTTACTCAGGCACTCGACCAAACAGAATGTTAGTATTACGGTGGACCAATCTATGTCTAATGTCCTGTTTCCTGAAGTCAATTGCTGAGTGTCGTGTGTTACTGATACGTTCTGTGCCATCGGGTGGATAATGGCCTCCGATTCACACCATGAGAGCCTGTCCTGCCTGACCACTTTCAAGCTACTGTAAGCTTAACCCATTAAGACAGCTGAGGCCGGTTCTACAGATATCTTCTAAATCCTAACAGTTTTCTGAAAAACATATGTTGCAATATCCCGTTTCATGTCAAGGACCCATAAACTCGTATGTATTTGGCCTCATCTCAACATATTTCCGTTCCAGGGACCCCCAGAAGCAAAGATTTGAGTTAAAAATCTGAAGTGAGTGGTACTGTACAGTACTGTACAAGCCCTCCTCCCTGGCCTGTGTGTGTCTGTGTGTTAGGCTGTGCAACAGTGACACTTGGTGGTGAACAAACGCTATAACACTATTTTCGTGCTTGGACAGACAGACCCAGGGACACACATAGCTGTCTATAGGAGTGGTTGCACCACTCAAAAATATTCTTAAAATGCAGTATATATTAAAAGATTTACAGAAAATGTCATGATTTTTGAATAGCCAACCAATGTGCTATATATCTCTGCTGTCGGCAAGAAACCCCCTAACTCCAAAATGTACATTTTTCAAGAAATGAAATAAACCTTGTATTTTGAAAACAAAGCAATACTGCCTCATCAAAGTTGGTGTTGTGACTTTATATATTGTCAATTACTTGCATTAGAGGGGGAGAGGTGCTGTGGTGGAGTTAGTTGCTTTAGCAGACAGTTTGAGTTCAATGGAGTTAATAGGTTTTGTCCGAATCGCTTTTTACTGCAGTTTCATTGGTTCAATATTTTTTTAACCAACACACAGACGTAAAGGGTGTTCAATAGCACTGATTTATGCAAAAAAAGAATTTAAAAAAAAGAAAGAAATGCAGTTAGGTGGTTTCCTCTCTACAGCAACATACTGTATATATACTGTAAATAAAATAACACGGATGCTTTCCCGGGTTTAATGTCCTCAACTATGCTAATCACTATAGGATGGTGCCATTTCTGTCTACTCGCTGTGTTTCACAGGAAGTACAGTACAGTACAGTACAGTACAGTACAGTACAGTACAGTACAGTACAGTACGGTACTTGAGTATTGTATTAACACATTTGATGCTAAGGACAGGTATACTTGTCCAATTAAATAAATATGCGATGTGCTCTACAGAAGTATACTCGTCCTAAGGCGTTTAATATCGATATAAGAATGCCTCGCTATTTTCCATTTTTGGAAGCGCTCCGGTTGCTAGGCATGGTTGCTAGGGCCTCGTCTGCACTGCGTCTGTGCGGCCAACCACATTAGCTTCTGTATTAGCCACGGCCTTTCCATGCTCTTTTCTTGGAAACTACAGCGCTGTCTGTGGTTTTGATCAGATCGACGATGTTCGGATTTTCGGATTTTACGTTGATCGCGATTGGAACATTGGCGTTTTCTGGAGCAAGGATGGTCCTCGCTAGCATTGCCGCTATTGCTGTTAGCATCCACCAGGTGTCATTGTGTTAATATTGACAGCCCTAGTTTTTTTTACATTTTTCACACCCCTTTCTCTCTCTCTCTCCATCCCTCTTTCTCTCTCTCTCTCTCCATCCCTCTCTCTCTCTCTCTCCATCCCTCTTTCTCTCTCTCCATCCCTCTTTCTCTCTGTGGCAGATAAGCTAGAGAACGGTGTGCAGGGCGAGGTGTACCAGAGGAGGAGAGGCCCCCAGTCCAGCAGCTCCGAGGGACAGGAAACGGGAAGCAGGCAACAGGAAGGGACAGGGCAGACAGGAAACAGTTGGAGACGTGTTCTGCTACTCATCCTGGCCATCACCATCCACAACATTCCAGGTCAGATGTTCTTGGTTCTTTGGTATGACCCGGCCGGGGATTGAACCCCAACCTCCCAGTCTCATGGCGGACACTCTAACCACAAGGCCACTGAGCTGGGTAGAAGACCACGACTATATTATAGCCATAGTTGGTGTTGGCAATACGTTGGTTAGACATACCAACAGTCATACAGTCATGAGTCAGACAAACCGGTGCTGCGGGTTAAAAATCACCCATGGCTTCCTGCGAGGTTAGGTTAGGGGAGGGTGTCTGACTCATGGTGTGTCACAAAAACATGCAGTAATCTTGGTCTCAATAGAGCGTCGCAGTCCCGCCTCCTACCCTGGACCAGGAAATGAAACCCAATGCATTATTCTCATAGACATTTCTTAAAGTATTTATTTAAAGACGGTTACGCCGCAGACAAAGCCAACTCGAGTCGTGACAACTCATGACAACACAAACAATATTTTGGACCAAACAAATAATTAGAAAGAAGAAAAAAACGGCAGGTTACAACACGTTTTTTGTTGTTTTTCTTCTTTGTAATTATTTGTTTGGTCCAAAATATTGTTTGTGTTGTCATGAGTTGTCACGACTCGAGTTGGCTTTGTCCGCGGCGTAACCGTCTTTAAATAAATACTTTAAGAAATGTCTATGAGAATAATGCATTGGGTTTCATTTCCTGGTCCAGGGTAGGAGGCGGGACTGCGACGCTCTATACTGCCTCCAAGGCGCCTTGATGGAGGGGAAAGGAACTGGTTGGAATAACGTGTTCACGCGCTACGTCCAACCGGGGAAACTCCACCCTGTCAGGTGAAAAAGAAGCGGCTTGGACTCCTCATACATTGAAGGAAGCATGAGGTCAGTCCGTTTCTTTCCCCAGGTTGGCAGAGGGAGTGTAGCACCCAGGATTTCAGAGTGAAAAAAATGTTTTGCAAAAACTGGAGAAAAAAAAAAAAACGGGAAAAACATGGATCACATGTTGACATCACGCTGTCCTCTTTCAGTAACATGTAAACACATTTAATGAGGATTGATTTCCATCCATCAGGACTAAACAAATGCCTGGTCTCAGCTTCAGTTTCCTGAAAAAGCTATGTTTCTATGTCAGTCGTTCTTCGATTTTTATGAGCTTGTAGATCTGCTATTTTTCAATAGCTAAAGCATAACATAATGCTAACACCAAAAGGGGTTCCCGCCCAGAATAGGTTAAGAGCATGGTCTCAGCTTCAGGCGGTGCGCTGCAGGAAGTACTGCATGGTCTCAGCTTCAGGCGGTGCGCTGCAGGAAGTACTGCATGGTCTCAGCTTCAGGCGGTGCGCTGCAGGAAGTACAGCATGGTCTCAGCTTCAGGCGGTGCGCTGCAGGAAGTACGAGTGAGAGGGTGAATTAATGACATGTGACGCGGAGGTACTGTACGATGTGGTCATAAGAGAGATTAACGGAGTGCACTCTACTGATTGAGCACATCCTTTTCTGGTGGACAACCAATTCATTAGTGAGACTTCATCTGCATATAGGTTTCATAATTAGCTACGTGCTCACACATAAATTACATATATTATATATAAATATTTTCCCAGAAAACGTGCAATGTACACACAGTCAGGTTTGCACTTTATCCGGAGAATGAGAAGCAAAAAGTGAGCCCAGCTCTTTATCCGAACTTCAGTTATCTCCGGGCTTGACTCCCTCCTTGGTGGTCTGTCTGTCTGCATGCTCTCTCAAACCCTTCAACTGATCCAGAATGCCATGGCACGCCTGGGTTTCAATTTCCTAAATCCCACATCTCATCACTTCTGTGCTCACTTCACTGGCCTGATGATCCACCCTGTTCACACACATCATGATCAGTAAACCCGGGATATCTGCCGCTCCTCTCTGTACGACATCCCACCCACCCAGTCAGAGAACTGCAGACTCACCCGCCATAGTCTGAACTCACCTCTTCAGACCACACCCCTAGCCACTCCTTATTTTCCTCTTCCTTGTTCACTTATGCTATTTATGTTATTTAGATAAACATAAGCTGTTTTAGACGGTATGATTTAGACCAGGGTTTCTCAAAGTGGGTGCTGCGGGTGCCGTGAAGCAAGTCCAGGGATGCTGCAGAATACTTTGATACTATTTGGAATTCATCAATATCACTTAAATTCAACCACCCTCTAATAAAATGGAGTTGCACTGTGCACTTAGTGCGTTCTTTTTTAATCTACGCCAAATCTTTGTGCCAAAAATAGCCGATCTTGTGAGCTTGTAGATCGGCTACTTTTGGCCTATGTTACCCCCAGAATATGGATGCTGGGTTTCAAGTGGTTAATATCAAGCATACAGTTATTTTCACTAAAAATATGACCAAAAAGAAATGTCATTCAGGGATGCCGTGGATGAATACGTTATTTACAGGGGTGCCATGAGCAAAGTGTGACCAAAAAGTGTGACCAAAAAGTGTGACCAGAATGTGTGACCAAAAAGTGTGACCAAAAAGTGTGACCAAAAAGTGTGACCAGAAAGTGTGACCAAAAAGTGCGACCAGAAAGTGTGACCAAAAACTGTGACCAAAAAGTGTGATAAAACTACAGGATAAAACTACATGATAAAACTACATGATAAAACTACATGATAAAACGACATGATAAAACTACAGGATAAAACGACAGGATAAAACGACATGATAAAACTACAGGATAAAACTACAGGATAAAACTACATGATAAAACAACAGGATAAAACTACAGGATAAAACTACATGATAAAACGACAGGATAAAACTACAGGATAAAACTACAGGATAAAACTACAGGATAAAACTACCACTAACCACTGATTTAGACAGATGCGAGGTTTGATCTTTACCCTAGCGGGGTAAACAGACTATCGTAATTATTTTGTAGCACAAGATTGTTTTCTTGTCACTGTATTTAGTGGACCTCCTCTTTGCTCTATTCTTACAGTTACTCTGGATAGCCGTGGCATGTAAACAAACCCACACCTTGAACACATCCTTACAGTTACTCTGGATAGCCGTGGCATGTAAACAAACCCACACCTTGAACACATCCTTACAGTTACTCTGGATAGCCGTGGCATGTAAACAAACCCACACCTTGAACACATCCTTACAGTTGCTCTGGATAGCCGCGGCATGTAAACAAACCCACACCTTGAACACATCCTTACAGTTGCTCTGGATAGCCGTGGCATGTAAACAAACCCACACCTTGAGCACATCCTTACAGTTGCTCTGGATAGCCGTGGCATGTAAACAAACCCACACCTTGAACACATCCTTACAGTTGCTCTGGATAGCCGTGGCATGTAAACAAACCCACACCTTGAACACATCCTTACAGTTGCTCTGGATAGCCGTGGCATGTAAACAAACCCACACCTTGAACACATCCTTACAGTTGCTCTGGATAGCCGTGGCATGTAAACAAACCCACACCTTGAACACATCCTTACAGTTGCTCTGGATAGCCGTGGCATGTAAACAAACCCACACCTTGAACACAAAAGACAGTCATTTGATTGTCTTAGAATTGGACACCACAGAATCTACAATAAGCTAGACTAAAAATAGCAGACCTACAAGCTCGTAGCGCGCCACTCGGTGGCGCGCTATGAGCTTGTAGATCTGCTATTTTTCAATAGCTAAAGCATAACATAATGCTAACACCAAAAGGGGTTCCCGCCCAAAATGGGTTAAAATGGATAGCCGTGGCATGTAAACAAACCCACACCTTGAACACATCTTTTATCACAAAAGACAGTCATTTGATTGTCTTAGAATTGGACACCACAGAATCTACGATAAGCTAATTCATGAGAAAGAGATACTGCTCACAAACAATCCAGCTAAACACAAGGGAACACTATTTAGTATGCAATCCATTGGGCCATGATCCAAAAACCACTCACGTGTGATTAATTCAGCCGCAAATTGAAGGTGAACAAATATCTGAGATGTGAAGGGGCGCTGCCAAGGGGCCAGTGAGGCGCTCCAACGTTGAAGCACTGGGCCCTAGTGGTAAGAGGAGGGACTACAAGCGGACCCGTGGATTCATGACTGGGAAACCCCGTGCAGCTGGGCTTTAACATTGAGCGCTCGGTTGCACTTCCGCATTTGACCACCAAAATTTGGTGGTCAAATGCGGAAGTAGACGTTCTGAGACGGTCCTTCCGGGTGCTTCAAAACGCCACTGAGCAACTTCCACTGACATGAATAGCGGGGGGGGGGAGCTTCGCACCAGATCAGTCTTTATCCTTTTAATACTCTATGGGCGCTGCCTGGGACTGGTGGAATATGCCTGGCTCTACAATAGGAAGGAATCAAACGGCTTGTGTGACAGCCACACTACAGGTGATTTACAGGGAGCTAAACTTGCACCTGGCATCAGTGAATGATTGAGCTGAACGCTACGGGGGATTTTTTTTTAAAAGATCAGTCGGACTCAGAGCATTTCTTCTCTGGCATACAGTGCAGTAAAGTCTGACATAAAGAGAGAGATATAGGGTGGCATGCAATACTAGCCTGGTTAATAAACCAGACCGAATCAGCCGTTGGCAAAAAACAAATTTGCCTGCCAGCGGATTAGGGTCTGGCGAGGCTCAGTAGCACGCCTCTTTCCTACAACCGAGAACAGGTCGGGCCAATCGGGACACGGTATGCAATATGGGCGGGCTTTGGTACAGTGACGTTCAATGCTTGAGACCTTTGACTGACAGTAGCTCTGACCAATTGCGTCAAAGAGAAAATGTTTGAACCCGCCCCCCGGGAAATGAAATCCAAGTGGAGCCAGCCCAGACTAATATACCGCGACAGTGTTGTGTGATATTAGTCTGGCTTATTAGCCAGGCTAATGCAATACAGCTTTTCATGAATACGAATTGCATGCATAAAAAAATAAAATAAATTCCATAAATTAGAAAACAAATGTTTAGGATGTAGTGAAAATAGTAAATAGCTGATCTACTAGCTCACAACATGTCGCTTCTGTCGTAGATAGGCTATTGTCACTAGTTTGGGTACCGGACAAATGTCTAATTTCTAAGTACCCAAAGTCACTGTAGAGATAAAGAAAGGAACCAACTTAACCCATTTTGGGCGGGAACCCCTTTTGGTGTTAGCATTATGTTTTGCTTTAGCTATTGAAAAATAGCAGATCTACATGCTCATAGCGCGCCACCGAGTGGCACGCTACGAGCTTGTAGGTCTGCTATTTTTTTTAAATCGAAGAACGACTGACAGAAACATAGCCTTTTCAGAAAACTGTCAGGATGTAGAAGACATTTTTAGAATCTGATCTCAGGTCAAAATGGATTAATTTAAAAACAAAAACAAAAATAATAAAGTAGTGGTATATTAAAATGTATTAAAGGTTAAGCATGGGTTGTTCAGTTCAGTTCAGTTTATACATAACACACATTATTTAGGTGCACGTGTTCCAGACTGATGGGACATCTGTCTACCCACACAGTGCATACATGCATGTTGTCCTTAGATATATACATTCACCTACACATATTCATACATACAGTATACACAGCTACGTACATACACCACTATAAACATCGCATCAACACAATAATTCCTGCTGTGTGGAATCAATACCTTTCATTGCCATTATTGTGTTATGGTTTACTAATACTGATTGATTAAGCCAAGGTGGCACAGAGCATCCCGAAGTACATTGTTGGCAGATTATTATATAAGGGTTATTATTTTGGGGATATGAGTATGATTCCTGCATCTCATTGGTATGTTATGTTATCCTTATAGAATATAGTTCTATAATGAGTTAATGAGTTATAATGTATATTGTATAGTATCTATGGTATAATATATGTTATGGTTTACTGTAATATGGTATAGTACGGTAGGTATAAAAGGTAATATGGTTTTACTATAGTATAGTATATAATATATATGATACATGATATGGTTTACTATACTTTTTTTTATAGATTTAAAGATAATTTATTTCTATCAAACCAGAGTTTGTATTTATTCATTTATGCTGTTAGCACCATCATGAGCTGCTGGATGTCCTCCCCTGTACAGAACATGTTCGTATCATCGGCAAATAGTACACACTTCAGTACACTAGACACGGGGACGGGGGGACGGGGGGGGGGAGGACATCAGCTGAGAAAGGAGACCTGGAGACCATGGGTTTCAAAGCCTGTCAAGTTTTTGTCAAGGGCCGCCCCATTCTAACATGCTAAACAGGTAGCATTCTGCTACCTGTTTGGGTCGCAGCTCACTGAACAGAACACTGTTCTAAACCAGTGGTTGTCAACCCTTTCTGGATAATGGCCCACTTGAGAGTCTCGAATGTGTTTGTGACCCACCCTCATAGCAGCAACACCACTCATTTTCAACATTGAACTATGACATTCATTTGTGAAATTAATTAGATTAAAAAAAGATTATGCAATTAATCCGTGATTGGATGACCCGCCCCATACATCCAATAATGCTATCGACTATGCACTATTCTAGCCCTATCTGGATGGCAATAACCAACATATTGTGTTGGTTATTGCCATAAAAGGCTGCACAATGTATATAGGCAGAGGCTCAAATCACAGAGAGACATAGAAACACCATCCTACCACACTGGATTTGTTATGAAGAATAAAATATACATACATACATACATACATACATACATACATACATACATACATACATACATACATACATACATACATATATAAGGTTTTCTTAATTTCCTGAAAAATGTAAATTTTTCATTTCCTAGAATAAACGCTAATATGATATTATCTATAGTTGCAGCCCTACATGAAATCCGTTTTATTTCTCGCATGACACAGTATGTTTAACTGTATGAATAAATTGCTGGCTTTCATTAATTGTATGGCTAAATTTGCATTGTATTATCTTAAGTACTGTATTACAGTAACCCTGTGTAAAAATACTATTGACTTTCATTGTCTATATTAATACATTAGCTGTGTCTCATTTCCTAGATGAATACATTAGCTTTGTTTTGCATATTGCATGAATAAATTAGCGAAGGCATGTTCTCTATGCCTGAGATTGATTATATTGAGTTAGTGGGGATGGGTATTTGTGTGCTTGTGCTTGTAATGTGTGAGCAAGGGGCTGTAAATCAGTGCAAAAGGAAGATTGGGAATGTGGATTATGTATGTGTTGCATGGCTGCCTGGTTAAGTGTCTGTGGGTGTGGTTTTGTGTGTGTAAGGCTCTTTTGTACTATACATTGAGCAGCTTTTTTCTAATCTAACACCATCTTTGAGTTCCCCTTTCCCAACATCACAGTCACGTTTAAGGTGCAAGTACATTTTCCGTAATTTGGGCATGTCATTATTGTAGGCAAGCATACATTTTACTTGACCTGAGATCAGATTCTAAAAATGTCTTCTACATCCTGACAGTTTTCTGAAAAGGCTATGTTTCTATGTCAGTCGTTCTTTGATTTTTCAAAAACAGCAGACCTACAAGCTCGTAGCGCGCCGCTCGTAGCGCGCCGCTCGGTGGCGCGCTATGAGCTTGTAGGTCTGCTATTTTTCAATAGCTAAAGCATAACATAATGCTAACACCAAAAGGGGTTCCCGCCCAAAATGGTTTCTGGAAATTGTTTAGTTTCGGTTTTTTTGTTTGTTTGCTTTTGTGTTTGAAGTCAGTACAGTTCCCATAGCAGGCAATGATGCAGCCAGTCAGAATGCTCTCTGTGTTACCCCTGTAGAAAGCCTGCAGAACCTTAGGGCCCCCTTCTTGATGCCTGAGAATGTAGAGGCGAACCAAGTGGTGTGAGGAAGTCACACCACTTGGTTCGTGTGGAGTGGACTTCCCGGGTGAGTTTCTCAGTGATGTGATTCATGTGAATGTCAATGAATTTGAAGTCACTGACCTTCTCCACTGTGGCCCCATTGATTTAGATGGGGTGTGCTCTCTGCCTGACTTATGGAGTTCACGATCAGCTCTTTGGTCTTAGGCCTGACTCACACCTTTCGATCTAGCATACAACATTGATGCATGCTAGATGTAAAGAAAGGGTTTGTTTACATCTTGCCCCAATGCATTTCCAATGGAAGTCACATGGTTTGACACAACATTTGTGTTGTACGGCTTTCGGCTGTGTTTCAACTGCCCCCCCACCCCCTCATACAACACAAATGTTGTGTCAAACCATGTGACTCCCATTGGGAATGAATTGCGAGCTTGCATCAGTCAATAAGTCTCATGCATCAGCCATACATCAATCTGTTGTGCACGTGTGAGTCAGGCCTTAGTCTGCTTTATCCATGATCATGCCTGGCTGTCGCTGTTATTTTGTCAGCAAACTTGACCACTAAGTTGGAGCTGTGCATGGCCAGCCAGTCGTAGGTGTACAGAGAGTAGAGAAGTGGGCAGAAAGAAACAGGCCTGGCCAAGTTATTTCCGTACCGGGGTATTTCAGTCAGATTTACTCACAAGCTACTACTGTATGCCTCTATGGAAACATAACAGAGCAGACATCAGTACACAGGAGAGAGCCTGAGCCTTTCAAGTTTCAACATTTTCAATCTCAAGTCAATGCAGCATTTCACTGGGGAATGTGTTGCTTACTGCCTGAAGTTGTAGTCCCCCAATGATGATGAGGGTGTTCTGAGGGTAATAAGCATAGACATATAAACGTAGACGCCCTTTCCGGCTCTGAGGCGTGTGTCACAATTGAAGGCACAATTCTCCCGAGATTCCTTGCAAAGCATTTGCCTTCAATGAGCAGCTTCCGCGTGCGTAACATAAGTCCCGGAAAAGACGCGCTGTGATTGGCCAGTAGTCACTTGAGTGACAGCGAGAGACATGGAGGAGTCGCATGAGTGACGTCACTTGGGCAGCGACGCAGAGTGCCTTCAGCAAATGCCGTCAGCACTTCTAAATAAGAAAGCTGCGGAGAACTGTTGCTTTGTGTTCACTCTTTAATGTTTTCTGTTAGTAATCTAATCCCCCCTGGCTCTGATGTTGTATTGTTGTATTAATAACTTTGTTGTTTGTGTTTGTTTGTTTGTCTTGTTTTGTATTGTAATTTATTGTCATGACTGTTATTAAGATTTGTTTAAAAAAAAGAAAAGCCTTCAGCACTGCACTTCCACCTTCATTGGGATACACGTCGCTCCAATGAACTGCAACGGCCAGTGAGGCATCTATTTTTTATAATATCTATGGTAATAAGCAGCTGCCACTAACTCCTACTGATTTAGCACATTGTCTTGGTAATAGCGGGTGTATGCACTGTCCATGGTGCTGAGATCCCTCCCCAGGCCTCTACTCTCCCTAGTGGATGAGCTTGGAGGTTCGGGCCCATGGTGATGCTCCACATACTACCCACACACACCACAAACTGTACAATAATAGAAATATCTCCTGTAGGGCTGTTCAACACTCTCGACTAATCGATTAGTTTATTTAATCTGTAAAATGAGTCTAACCATATAGCTTGCTGCTTAGCAGAAATGGACATTTTAAAACATATTAGTCTTAGTCGACTAAACCGACTGATTAGTGAGTTTGATCTTGAGGGGACGGATGACCCTACTCTCCTGCGATGCTGTCAGTTCCGTGACGTTCCAGAAACCTTCACACGGACACACACTAGCTATTCCCCCCAATTTCTGACTGCGCCAAATATGTGGAGCTCCTTTCCCTCATTCAGTGACCAAGAGACCAAGATTTGGTCGGATTATACTGTAAGGATTGATAGTTTTCCGCGAGTCACAAAGGCGGAAGTGCTGACTAGATGTAACCCCTAACTTCGATAGAGGTAAAGTCTTGGCTAAAGACTGCCGAGTAGATAGTTTAGAGATGAAAGGTTTAGCTTGAGTTTAGAGTTAGAGTTAGGTTCTTAACAAACACAAAAGGAAATCTATAATCCGACAGAGTAATTCTGGCACGAGGCCTTATAAGAGGAGGGAGTGACGTAACGACTAGGTAGTCGTGACGTCAGCCCTGACAGAAAGACCGTATCTCAGGAATGGAATGAGAAGAAATCGATAGGGTCAAAAGGAAGAAAGGAGACAGCATTAGAGAGAGATTGGAACTTTGTTGTAGACAAAGTACCAGTTCCTGTTTTAAGAACCCCTGAAGCAGCTGACACCTTTGGTCTTTGTCCACTATTGATCTTCGGGAACCAACAGCCTTGTCCTACATGGATGTCGAGGAGGTCACCGGGGAGATAGATGAAAGAGTACAATTGAGGAAGGAAGGGTGTGAGGACTCAGTGGAAGAGGAGGGGAGAGTGTAGGGGAAAAGATGGAGGTGTGTGTGTGTGTGTGTGTGTGTGTGTGTGTGTGTGTGTGTGTGTGTGTGTGTGTGTGTGTGTGTGTGTGTGTGTGTGTGTGTGTGTGTGTGTGTGATGTATTCCCATGCTTTTTGTTCTTGCCTATTGTAAGTCGCTCTGGATTAAGAGCGTCTGCTAAATGCCTAAATTGTAAATTGTAAATTGTGTGTGTGTGTGTGCGTGTGCGTGGGTGTGCGTGCGTGCGTGCGTGTGTGCGTGCGCAACTTTTCGATTCCAATTTGCAACAAACAAAGGTTAGGAAGGTTATGTTGCAGAATTACTCTAGGAAAAAACTTTTTCTATTGAAAATCAATTTTAATTTAAAATAGCAATCTGTGCCAAACAATATCAGACGAGGCTTTGAGTTAACCTGCTGCTAAACATTGACATTGTCAACTCTATTTGTTCAGCCTGACAGCCGTGAAACTAAGAGGGAAAACGTCACAGGAGTGTGTGTGCGTGCGTGCGTGCGTGCGTGCGTGCGTGTGCGCGCGCGCGCGCGCATTGAAAAACCACACACACGCGTGTGCGTGTGCATTATCCTACTTATACCATGGCCACTTTGCCAACGATTTATAATTTATGTGTATTCATATTTTGAAGCAATAAAACCGAACAGCACAATTGGAGCCACTAGGCGATTGCTCAAAAGCACCTCAGCAGTAGTTGTGGAGGAACGGTAGATAGTAGCTACTCTGACAATGGGCAGATGGGTTTATAGCGACCACAGGTCGCATTTAGGTGGCTTTTACACGAGGATGGTGTTCATAAGAAACGGGAAAATAAAGTATCGTTTGCTGGGGTCCTTTTAGACGAGAAGGGTGTTCTCAGGAGGTGAAAACGCATCAAAGTGAAACCACCTCCCAGAGTGGAAATCTTTGAGAACGCCGTTTTATCCCTTCTCCGTGTAAACAGGCAAAACGGTGAATCCGCAAAACTTATGACATCATGGCTCACGTTGGCTCGCAGCGCATATATTATTACATTGATGCAGAGCCATATAATTATGATATAATGGAATTCCTGAACAAGCCTCCTCCTCGCCTACAAAGCGCTGCTCATCAGCGATGGTGAATGTAAAACCATGATGTAAATAAAATGCCTTAATTGTGATAGGTGGCAGCCGCGGCAGCAGCGTTTATGTAGCCTAATGTATTATAAAATATATAACCAATTCCCGTGGCGCACTCTGCCTGCATGCTCTGGGCTGTCTGTCACCACCATCACCCTCCCTGTGAATAAAAATCCAGTCCCCTCCCCTATTAACCTATTAATTAACATCACATTTACCTCAGTATTATTTATTCCTAACTTTAAGCTGGTAGCGTTTTTAATATGTGAGAAAATAAAGTGACCGCAAAAATCGCGAAAAACTGTCTGCTCTGAGGCTTGAACTCACGGCCAATGCGGACAATGGTCTCGTAGTCTAACACCTAACACAGCAAGCTATGTAAGTCATTGTAAAGTGTGGGTTGAAGTGTGTACTTGTAGTGTGTGTTGTAGTGTGATTGACACGGGGAATGCGTGAAGGGGGAGCTGGCTCTTCTTCTTGTGCATAACGTGGGTGACTGGTCTATTTGGCAGCCCGTTACCGCCACCTAGCGATATTATAGCGTTTTCATAAAGTGTGCGTTCTCGTGTAAAGGGTCAATAAAAACTGAGAACGCAACGGGACTTTGCCGTTTTATCTGGAGATGGTCGCCGTCTAAAAGAGGCTTTAGTCAGCGGGGCAGTTGTTCGGTTGGTTGGTAGGTCGGTCACCCCAGACATGACCATATATGTGACATCACGTGACATCATCAGGGATGGAGATCCCTGATGTCATCAATACTAAGCTCATATATGGGAATGCCCATATATGGAAATCCTTGATGTCATCAATATTGGCCAGCAACTCTACATCTAACCTGTTATGACATTCCATATGTTGATCCTTCCCCATCCATCCTTCCTCTTCGATGTCTCCCTTTTGACTGATACCTGTCCATTTAAACTCTAGATGGGCCTGCCCCAAAGTTATTAGTGCAGCCGCGCCCGGCAGCCGACGAAAACTAGAGTTCTCAACAGGCCCTGAAAATTAAGGTCTGGCCCTACCTGGGCCCTCACCAAACCCTGTACACTCAAGACACTGCCCCGCTGCCACACTAGAGTTCTCATCAGGCCCGAAAATTAAGGCCCGGCCCTAACTGGGCCCTCATCAAACCCTGTACACTCAAGACACTGCCCCCGCTGCCACCCTTAGATCTCCCAGATCTCCATGGAGCTGACCTGTTTCATTCCATATGTTGTTTTGACCACATCAAACCCTGTACACTCAAGACACACTCCATTATGTGGCCAGTACAGAATTCATTCCATATGTTGATCTGACCCCCCATGCCAAAGCGCCAGCTCTCGCCCAGCAGTCTGCTGTCACCTAGGCGGATGCGTGCACGTGACCTCGCTCTGCTTCTCTCCCTCAGGCATCTTACTGGTAATATACTGGTTGTCTAATGCAGAATAGATAGGCCAGTTTGCTCTTCAACCTTAGCATCTCTGTTCTGTCCACATCGTAATAGGCAAACATTTAGCATAAATGTAGATGGTAATTTTGCTATTTGACATATACGTGCAATGAAGTACTGTGTAGGGGTGAAGTGGTTAAGTTGTACCCACTGTATTTCCTAACAGATAGACGGAAAGTGAAGGTCCAAGTTAAATCAGATGGCTTTAAAATATTGAGGGGATTTAGTCCCTGACTCCCAGGTCACTATGCAGACAGGGTGCTAGGTCATCCAACCCTTGTTTTCCCCCGGTCCTTTCTTCTGTCACGGTTTCTTTGCTGCATGTTGTAGTAACAGTGTGTGTGTGTGTTTTGCAGAGGGATTAGCTGTGGGAGTAGCATTTGGCGCAATTGGAAAAACGTCATCTGCCACTTTTGAGAGTGCCAGGTAAGACCAACGGTCAACGGAAATACACACACACACACACACACACACACACACACACACACACACACACACACACACACACACACACACACAGTGGTTTTACAACATGGCTTTTTGTTGGCTGGAAATCAAATCCTTAGTGGTGACCTTTGACTAAAGCAGGCAAAATGATTTAATGGCTTGAAATCTCCACGTGGTTTATATTCCAGTGATTCCAGTGACCAAATGATCAGTGAGTTGTCAACAAACTGCTCTTCACTTGATATTGTTTAACACAACAGATGCCCATTTTTTTAATGAAAAATTCCCAAAGCACCACAGGAGAGATTATAAAGACGTCTGGAGACGTCCTGGGCACACAATGTAATAAAAGGAAAGTTAAAGCTTTCCCTATCCCTTTTTATACTAGTCCGGCAGCCGACAGGCTACTTTTGTTTAAAGTGGGACATTTGGTATATAGTCTTTTTTATTGGCCTAAAATATTGTCTATATACTGTACATACATACATTCATGAATCCTAGTTTGACATGTCACATGCTACTTAAAGCAAATGGAAAGTTTCACATTTTTGCCTGCCATATGATGTTAAAGGGGCATTCCACTCATTTTCAACATTTTACTATGTCATTAATATACCTTAGAGCTGTTGTGTGGAAATAATAAAAAAGTCCCCCCATTCTGTAAGTATGAAAAAAATCATTATCATGGTGAAACACATCTTGATGACAACAGCTCTAAGGTATATTAATGACATAGTAAAATGTTGAAAATTAGTGGAATGCCCCTTTAATGGTAGGGTCACAAGAAACCCCTAAACCCCACCCAGCAAGCAGTGGGTGGGGTGTCCTTGAAACGTCTTCCATTGTTCAGATTCCCTGAAAATGTTTCAGTTGAAAATCAAATGTTTACATAACCCTACATATCATGGAAAGGAACTAAAATATCTAACTATGATTTTGGTTGAAGCCAAGTGTAAATGCATAAAAATGCATCGTAAAATAATGTTTGCTGTTGCTATTGGAGAAATTGTCAAGGACAATGTTAGGGACCAGGCCGGCTTTGACTTTTATGTGTGAATTACGAGCAGATTCTGATTACCTACAACTCTTCTGTTGAGGCTGGTTTAGACTAGAGATGTATTGCTGCTTCATTTATCGTTATCATTAAGATGACCATTTACACCCTAAACACTTAGGCTGACAAAATGTCCATGTCACCTATTCTGACCTTTGTCTTGTAAATGTTGTAATTGAACATCTCCCTCCCTTTGCCTTCCACTTCCACACACTGGATCTAGGCGTACGAGTCTAGGTTGTCCAGAATCAGCAGTGTGTGTGCTTCAGTATAAGTCAAAGGAGTTATTTCTGGCATGGAAGAATGTGTTTAATTTATGTCAAGAAGGCACATGCTTTTAATTAACATACACATGCATAAAAGTAAAAGTAACCGCCACACTTCACTAGCTGTTGTTTTATCATTTTGCAAGGAATTGTACACACATTTGATGAACTATTTATAATTGAGATCCACTGTGTTGCTGGGTCCTTGTATACCGAAAAACCAGTGAGCACTGAGATTTACTTTATCAATATGTTGTACGTTTCTACTTTCACTGCAAATAATTTAAAGGTTTGTAGAAGATATACTTGCTAAATTGGGTGCTAAATAATATTGTGAAACTGTGTGATCTGAGATTGTA
Organism: Electrona antarctica; assembly: GCF_951216825.1. NCBI lineage: Eukaryota > Metazoa > Chordata > Actinopteri > Myctophiformes > Myctophidae > Electrona > Electrona antarctica. The sequence continues at coordinate 11,473,381 of NC_136805.1, forward strand.
GGTATTGTTTCACTTTTCCCCTGTTCAGAAACTTGGCTGTGGGAATTGGTATCCAGAATTTCCCAGAAGGCTTAGCAGTTAGCCTGCCCCTGCGTGGTTCTGGGATGTCAACATGGAAATCTTTCTGGTATGTGTGAGTTTGTCGATGTTATTTTAGTTTTTAGTTTTATTTAATTTGGAAATGTAGTTTTCAAATGTTTCTAGAGCCTGGAGTAGAAGACAATCCCAGCTCTTCAAGTAGGTACATGTGTCTCCTGTCACAGGCCTAATGGTGTATTTTATTTTATGTTATATATTATGTAATCTGCTCGTAAGGATCTGGAGTGTCAGTTTGGTATTCAATTGATCATTGTTTGCAAACCGTCATGTCGGTTTATTGTAATTGTTCATGTAAACTGTAAAAAGTGTCCTGTAAGTCCATATGGGATGTAGCCTGGCTCCAGCCCCTGAATCGCTAGCCACGCCCATTAAAAAAGAAACGAAATGAAAATTCAGGCTGAGTGTCAGGCTATATGGGATGGGCTTCTTCGGAAGCATGACACTTAAATAAAGAATCAATCAAAAAAAAATCATGTAGTTTTAATTTGGTTTAAAGCAGGTGTACTAATTTAGTTTAGTTTTTAGTTTTTGAAAAGGCTTAGTTTAGTTTTTATGAATTTTTGTGTTAGTTAGATTACAGTTATTCTTTGGTGAAGGCTTGCCAAATAATTCTGCAGGGGAATTGTTTGGAGAATCTCTTCTCTCAACCAAATAGTTATTCTGTTGAGAGAAATTTAATTCAGCCATTCTTGACTCTACCATTTAGGCCTGGAATAAAGGTACGGTTCGGTGGTTCAGGCAGAATGCAGTAAAAAGTGGTGGTGTTTGCGACTGTGTGTCAACTACTGTCTCTCTGAACCTCAGGTACGGCCAGCTGAGCGGAATGGTAGAGCCCATAGCAGGGATGCTGGGTGCCGTTGCCGTGGTTTTGGCGGAACCTCTGTTGCCATATGCGCTGGCGTTTGCTGCCGGGGCGATGGTCTACGTGGTGGTTGACGACATCATACCCGAGGCTCAAGTCAGGTGAAGGACCTTAACATTTTCTCCCCGATGAAGACCTTCAGAGGTGGAAACATGTTGGCAGTTGCTTTTTGAGGGGTGCTAGCCCCTCCTATATACAGGTTTAATGTTTGTTTTTAGTTCAATGTTTGTTTTAAAAACGCCATTGACAATGAAGGGAACATTTACGCCATCTTGTCCCTAACACAAACATTAAATGCCATTAACAATAAAGAGAATTTAATGTTTGTTTTGGCACCGTTTGTTTTACATCACCATTACATCAACTAATCAACATGAGTTAGACTTTAACCCATTTTGGGCAGTTTTAAACATTATGTTGTAATCTAGCTATTGAAAAATAGCAGATCTACAAGCTCATAGCGCGCCACTCTGTAGGTCTGCTATTTTTGAAAAATCGTTAAAATGTGCCTCAAATCTTTCCGAAAATTGTCATGATTTAGAAAACTTTTTTTTTAATTTCGACGTCAGGCCTGACGTCCCGAGTCCCCGGATTGTCTGTTGTTTTTTCACTGATAGAGAGATGGTAGTTGGGTCGGTGGGTAGCTGGAGGAATATATTTATAGAGAACAGTGGTTCTCAAATGTATACATTTCAAGAAACACCATAACTCTCAGAATCCAAACCCTGAGGGTCCCTGGAGCCCACTTTGGAGAAACCACTGCCATACAATCTATTGATCTGTTCCCTCATTCATCCATCCGCCTACAGCGTAGATGAGGGGACAGAGCAAATGATTGACAGATGTGGCTATACAGTTTTGATTGATTGAAATATATAACAGTTTGCAGAATTACAGTACATTTCAAGCACAAACTCAATACAAAGGCTGTTAACTGTGAGTGGACGACCCAATTAAGCATTACACTTGTTTACAAGAGGGTCCACCATGTTCAATTCATCAAAACATTTATAGACGTACAAATAGACACTTCCATATAGACAAAGAACAGAACAGGAATTCATCATAAATGAAAGACTTTTTTTTAATAGTGTTTTCATTTACCATTCACATTTATATATTTTTTATTGTACCATTATGAACCTGACTATAACTTATAACCTCAATTTACACAACACGTACTTACTATTAAAGAATTTCTCCCTCTTTCAGTGGAAATGGGAAGCTGGCGTCCTGGACTTCCATTCTTGGGTTCGTGGTCATGATGTCACTGGATGTTGGGCTGGGCTAAAGGTCACGATGATGACCAACCATCAAGCCATCAAAAACCTCTTGAGACCGATCATCAGAATGTGTCTGACCTCATTAGACAAAACCAAAAGGGACCAGCCTTCCCTCCCAATGCGCGCGCGTGTGTGCGTGTGCGTGTGTGTACGCGCGTGTGTGTGTGTGTGTGTGTGTGTGTGTGTGTGTGTGTGTGTGTGTGTGTGTGTGTGTGTGTGTGTGTGTGTGTGTGTGTGTGTGTGTGTGTGTGTGTGTGTGTGTGTGTGTGTGTGTGTGTGTGTGTGTGTGTGTGTGTGTGTGTGTGTGTGTGTGTGTGTGTGTGTGTGTGTGTGTCAATCTAACGTTCATTTGGATGTTCTTTTTATGGTACAGCATTTTTAAGCAAATTGGCTGTGTAATTTAATTGTTTCTTTTATTTTACCAGAGTGGAATTTTTGAATTTCTTGATGGTGAAATATTCCTTGAAGGATGACATTTTGATTCAGTGATTTATTTAAGTGAATGCAAGTGATTCCCCCCCCCTTTGGGTGTGAACTCTGGCACTGCTCAACTGCTCATCATCTATCCTACTAGTGGTTCTCAGACTTTTTCATATGAAGGACCCCTAATTGAAAATCTATATCTATATTTGACCCCCATCTAAAAAATATGTGCCAGAGATATCCCCAGAGGGAGGGGGGGATATAGCAGGCAGGCAGCTAGGCTGCAGCCATGCGGTCACCATATGCCCCCTGGTGGTCAACAGTATGGCTAATATAAAAACTAGCAGTGCTAGTTGAGTAACTGGAATACACTGCATGGCTGCTTGAGTAGTAACTAATGACATCTATTTAATGAGAATACAGTAAATGGTTTACAAAAAATGAAAACCATATTTAGTTACTAGATATTATAAAACCAGTGTAACAAGAGTGCAAATGCTTTAAATACATTAACTACTTGAATTAGACAAGATTGGTGCATTGATTGAATGCAGTGCATTGTTTTTAACTTGAAAATTGGTGAGTGACATGGTTGTAGAATGCGGTATAAATAAGTGCTTCCCTGAATGTCCTTTTACAATCATTTTTATGCAAATGAATACATTTATGGGCAATTTTGTATAATTAAAGGACCAAATTATTTGAATGGATCAGTTCTTGTGTGAACTTCAGCTTCAAATGCATCTTGTTCTCATGTTTCAATTATTTCATTCATCTGGTGTTTTGCTGGGTAGAAGGGAGGGGAAATTATTGTATTGTCTCCGCAAGGCAGAACGCATGGCTGAGACTAGCCATTCATACTTTTTGGCAAATCTAAGCTAGCAAATGTAAGACTTCCGGTGGACGTTTCAACTAGTGTGACATACGCACACGTTCGGGGAGACCTCCTCTACAACACCACACCCTCCGGTAAGCAGCAGAGGTGTAAAAAAGAAATTGGCATGCCATACAGTGAGGTCAGAGGTAAAAAAACATCCCAAAAGTGGACGCTGGACAAAACACTCTATGATTCGACTAGTGTGATATACGCACATGTCCGGGGAGACCTCCTCTACAACACTCCCATGATGTGGCACATTGTGCCGTTGCATTGTGCCACAGTTTCACTCCTTCACTAAAACATATAACCTTAACTTTAATAATTTGAATGAATCCTTTTACAACAACACTGTCTGTGTCTTTATCCTCCCAGTCTTTTTTAAGGTCCATCAAAGCTTTGATCTCATTGTTATCCTTCCAAAGCTGTTGCCTTTGGATGTATGATATGTTCTATGCTCTTGTTGTTCAGCACTTTGTCACCTTGTTCTTGAAAGGTGCTATATAAATAAAGCTTTATTATTATTATTATTATTATTATTATCCTTGTTTCCGCTGTTCATGTTTGATCTGCCTGTACAAAGAGGTGTCTTTGCCCACTACGATTTCCAGCTATTAAAGACCTTGGATCTGCATTGTTCAATGCCTCAATGTAAGCAGTATGTGCAAATCGGTTCTTCATTGATCTACCTAAGTTTGCACGCTCTGTGCTTCTAACAAATCTACTTCTCAATTTGTCCTTTGTGTGATATATGTTGCCAGTGTAAGCTATATGAATATGCTGTCTTCGAATGAATGGAGATGTATTTTGAAGGTCATCTCACATGAAGTATGCCTGCAGGCGCCATTGATTGTCAGACATGGCTTGCTTGATTTTCTAACGACAGCGGTAGAAAAGTTGTGATTAACTAAACGTATTATACAATATGGATTTGATTCCTTGACTTTGCTGGCAAATAGCTCTTGCCATTCATACCTCTTAAAATATTGATTTCCTTTGGCTCTGGTGGAGTGAAAAGTGTCCCATTCTGAAGACTTCAAAGTAAAGGTAGTAGGTTCAAGGGCACAATGTTTGAATCCTAATGTAGCACCAGATAGTCCCACGACACTCTGAACAGTACCATCATCTAGAACACTCGATGGTACTCTTGTAGAATGCTCTGAGGATGCGGGGACTCACTCTGAACTTCTTCAGGCACCGCAGGAAGAATCGTCGTTGGGCCTTTTTCACCACTTTTGTGGTGTTGTGGCCCTCTTCAGGTCCCTCGAGATATGTCATGGCACCCTGACGAAGGCTGAGTGCCGAAACGCGCTGGTCCTTCTTTTTGTAATGTTCTTTGCCATGCCTTAACTCTTAAATAAAAAAGGCTTTTTTTTCACCTCACTGGAACAGAGTGCCTTGGATCCTCTTCTTTTATGCCCTCGAGATGTGTATTCCGAGGAACTTGAAGTCGCAGACCTGCTCCACTGCTGCACCGTTGATGACAATAGGTGTGTGCTCTCTCTCTCTGGCCTCCTGAAATCCACGCATCGGCTCCTTGGTTTTATTGACGTTGAAAGCCAGGCTGTTCTCCTGGCACCACTGTGTCAGTGTTCCAACCTCAGCTCTGGAGGCCACCTCGTCGTCATCATCAATCAGGCCCATCACTGTTGTGTCGTCCGCATATTTGATGATGACATTGGAGCTGTGCATTGGCTGTACAGTTCTTCTTCGTGTCTGGCTATCCTCTATATCACGTCTTTCCAGTGGTTGGCGCAGGCGAGTGCAGCAGCATTTGGTTCGGCCAGGTCATCTCCAGTAGGCCTACATTGTGGAGCATAGATACATCTCATGATGTGGTCCATTGTTTGTGGGTCCAGCGTGGCAGGAGGTATATATGGAGCATATGTATAGGCAATTCACACTGAGAGGGACTGAATCCGTTTCATTGGAACCGTGATGGAACAGCACACCCGGGTACACTTGCATAACACACTTTGATCCCCCAGATAGCGGTGTGCTTGATGGCTGGTGCTCACGGACACTGACCATCAACTCTGCGATATTGTCTCCAATAAATCCAGACACACTGCATTGCATTGCCTCTTTTGGCTATTTGCCGTTATACTACTTCACTGTCAGCCTGCCTGCTATTCACTGTGTCAGTCAGTTCTGTGCTCCAGTGTCGTGTTTGATATTAGTTTAATGGATTCTACTTTAGCATTATTATTATTATTTTGTTTTACTTTGGAAACTATGCCAAGCAAAGCCCAAGAGCCACGTGTAGTCCAAGATCAGCGCGTACTGCGGTGCTGCGCGTATAGCAGATTCAAGCTGGAAGGCTCTGCACACGTAAGCCTCCATGATGGTAAGAGATCTGGTGTCCACAGGTGGTGCAGGCACTGGCTGTACTGTACTTCCGGACTCAAACCGGGTGTAGAAGGTGTTCAGCTCGCCAGGGAGCGAGGCAGAGGGGTCTCTACAGATCTAGCTCTCCCTCTGCAGTCCGTGATAGTATACACAGCCCCTGCCATGTAGTCCTCACGTCCCCGCTCTCAAGCTATTCCTCCAGCTTGGTGGTGTAGTGTAGTCCCTCTTGGCCTTCTTGATGGTTCTCAGGAGTGTCACACGGGTGTCCCCCCAGATTCCCAGATCTGAAGGTGACGTTGCGTGCATGGACAGCAGCTCGTATCTTGCTGTTAATCCACGGTTTCGCATTGGGCTCATAGTTCGGTAATTTTGTTGTCCAGCGCTTGGACGTTTGGCGAGGCAATGGGAGCCGGTCGGCTAGTCTTCAGCATAAAACAGCAGGCAAATAACTGTGTACTAGCTGTATGTACGCTTTTCAGCCAGATGGGCCTTCCTCAGCGGGCCCATCTGGCCGAAACGCGTACGTTGGCTCGTCGGAGGTGAATACACATGTGAAAAAAGACATTCAGTGAGTGCTGGCATTCCTTCTTTTAATTGAATTCATCAGATGGAAAAAAAGGAAATCATATATAACTTAATGATTGTTTCAGTACACCCCATTGTGGAACTTTATTCACATTTAATTATTTTGCTACTGCTGAAGTTTTGATCCAGCAGCCAGCCCAGCAGTATATGGGATTTCCTTTATCATCACTACTTCAGCTTTATCCGACAAGAAACACTGCCTGGTAACAGTTCAAGTCTAAATCCATCTTTTCTTACATATTCTATGATATATAAAAATATATATATTCACATGCAAGGACATGGTGTTAAACTGCAAACGGCTCTGGTAGTATGGACTCCTGGTTTCCTGGGACAGGGTGCAACTCCCTGCTTTGCCCTGCTAGCTTATTCACCATTTGTCCTGTCGTATGCGATGCATTGTGAGCTTGTAGATCTGCCATTTTCAAATGTTTTTTATACATTTTGAACTTCTGGATATTCTGCACAATTAGTACTTTTTGTACTTGCCAATACTTTTTTTCATAATTAATTGCCCATGGTCTCGGACGCCATACTATAGCATGCAGTTTTTCATCATTTTTGAGGATAAAAAAAAAGACAAAAATCACTCCGAGACCATGGGCTATAGTCCATGGTCTCGGAGTGATTTTCGCATTTTTTCAAATCCTCAAAAATATTGAAAAACGGCATGCTATAGTATGGTGTCCGAGACCATGGGCAATAAATTATGAAAAACGAGGATTTGAAAAAAAGACGAAAATCACTCCGAGACCATGGGCTATAGTCCATGGTCTCGGAGTGATTTTAGTCTTTTTTTTTAATCCTCAAAAATGATGAAAAACTGCATGCTATAGTATGGCGTCCGAGACCATGGGCAATTAATTATGACAAAAATGACGAAAATCATTTATCCTAAAAAATGATGAAAAACGGCATGCTATAGTGTGAAACGTGACGAAAAAGCGTGACGGAAAAGCGTGACGATTTTAGGAACACAAGGCTACTGTACTTTATAGGCTACCTCATACTTTAATGCTTAGTATGAGGTATAAAGTACAGCAGCCTTGTGTTCCTAAAACAGAAAGATTGGGTAGCCTATTGGGTAAGACTGACGTTATGTATCTTTCAGGACCTTTCACTGCTTTGTCTCAATATTTGGCCTATATTTCTACAAAATACAAAACCTGTGATGTGCAGTCATTTCGGGGATAAACAAGGAATTGAAGGGTCAATAAAGTTGTTTTAAAGATGTACTGGGCATGTTCAAATCATATACTTTACATTTATTATTCCAACCATTTTCCAAAGCATAGACTTACGTTTTGGGGATGGTAATTTAACATTGAGGTGCCCACTGGCACTGGACCTGTATCCGTCGCTGAGTGTGGCTGATGATGTGTTCCTTCCATCACCTCCAGACTCCAGAGAGTGGATTGTCACATACATCCATACAGCTGAGGGGAATGTGACGCCATGGCTGCTGCCTCCTCCTTTTAACCTTTCTCTGCTTCTGACCTCCCCATGGATGGATGGATGTCCTCCAGGCTCCTGCTCAGCTCAATCAGCATTCAGCAGGACCACACATGACACGAATACATTTTCTTCCAGTTCGTCGTCAGATCGTCTTGGTACAGAGCGCCCCCTGGTGACTGTAATAATGTCTATGTTGAGGACACCAGTTGGATTTAATCGCAGGGATCAAATAATGAATGAATGAATGCTCACTCGCTGTGTAAAGTGGCTTGTGTTCAGAGGGCAGCTAGATGTTTCTGTCGTTGCAAGTGTTGTTAGGCATTTTAGATAACAACATTTAACTTTAACTTTAAACCTTGAACTCGCAAATCATTAAACGTTCTAATTGAGTTCATTAACAGTGGTCTACCGTCTCAAGTCTTTAAGTGTGAGAGATCCTCCTTGGTTTGATTCCACTCAGTGATAGAAAAAACAATGTAGCTACGGTAGAAAGAAACACTGTGGTTTGAAGTGTAACGTCGGCTGGGAGGCGAACCCCAGTCCTCATATCAACAAGGCGCATACGTTACCAGTGGACTTAAAGAGCCAGACCTGATGAAGAACCAAACCTATCATCACCAAGCACAGACAAAGACATTCGTCACGTTTTAAGCTATTTTAATATAAATGTTTATTTACATTTGACTTCTTTACTAAAGACATTTAGTTATAATTATTAATTCCATCGCTTAATTGTATCAAATAAATCCACTAAAGACTAGGCGTAGTTGTAATAATTCATTCCATCTGTTAAATCCATTAAAGTTATAGCTGTAACTTATTCATTCTATCACTGAGGAAATCTCCGGCGTGAGCGGACGTCCATACGACGTTACTACGCGGTCCAAGAGAGAGACGGCGTATCAACGTCGTGAGCACGGCGTGTCGGCGTAGTTCATTTTCAGCTCACTTTCAACTCTGAAATCACAAAAAAAACTGTTTTTGGACAAAAACAGTCCGACGGCGTGAGCGGACGTTGATACGCCGTTGATACGCCGTCCAGAGAGAGACGGCGTATCAACGTCGTATGGGTGGCGTGTCGGCGTAATTCATTACTTCATTTTGAACTGGACAATGTCGGGGCTGTTCACTTTCGAGCTATGATTGATTGAATTTTGATTGATTCTTTTATTTTCGTGTCCTGCACACAAAGTGCCCAACCCCCATGGGTTTATAAGACACAATTACATTTAATTATATTCAATTCAATATTTGGCCTATATATTGAATTGTATATTGAATTAGAGTGAGCTGACTGCTGAGTGAGTGTTGGGCGTGTTTGCGTCCGACTTGGAAAAGTGATATTAACTTATTTGTGCAATGTTATATAGCCAGTATATTTCAACGTTCTCCAGAATTGAAGTTGAACTAGGAAATGTGGGACTTGAACATGGAACATCTGTGTTGAGAGTCTGATCATCAGACCAGTACACCATCTCTCAGAATTGTTGAAGCGTTCTTTTGTATTTTAGCCTTTGTGACGCACACAAAATGTATGGTCACATTTATGTTGTGTATTTAATTTTGTTATGATTGTGAAGATGTTGTTTTTGTGAAAATAATGTTGCTATATGAGCAAAAATGGACAATGCATATTTATATCTATTGGTTCTTTCTCAATGACACTATACAATTTACAATTTACAATTTACAATTTACAATTTAGGCATTTAGCAGACGCTCTTAATCCAGAGCGACTGGACTATACACAGTGGAACTTTGGAACTTTCCTAGTGGTGCCACCACTAGGGGGCAGTGTGGCGTCTCGCTTCGTTCTCAGAGGCACTTGTTGAATGGACTGAACCACTTTTTCATTCATCATCAACAAGTGTGTGTTCTGGTCCTGTTGATAGAGCAGAGCAGGACCTATAAACCAAGGTTTATAGGTCCTGCTCTGCTCTATCAACAGGACCAGAACACACACTTGTTACTTTTCTTCCAGTTTATTATACTCGTCGTCACGCTACTAGTCCTACATACTTACACCTAGAAACCCCATTCAAACCTACTTAGGTTCATCTTACGGTGGACATGTTTGCCTGAAAAGGAATCTTTGAAATGTTTCATAGTTTTAGAAATATAGTGCTTTCAAATTTGAGAAATCTACAATGGGGCTCAATGGCAGATATTGGCACGTCAAAAAAGCACTTTCACCTAGAAACTGCATTCACACTGTTTCAAATTCAGCTTACTGTGGAGACACATGCTGGAACTTTTTACTTTGAAATGTTTTGTAGTTTCTGAGTTATTTAACTTAAACGCCCAATGCAATAGCACAAACTTTGGCATGCTACTAGTCCTACATACTTACACCTAGAAACCCCATTCAAACCTATTTAGGTTCATCTTACGGTGGGCATGTTTGCCTGAAAAGGAATCTTTGAAATGTTTCATAGTTTTAGCATGCCGTTTTTCATACTTTTTGAGGATTTGAAAAAAAGACAAAAATCACTCCGAGACGATGGGCTATAGCCCATGGTCTCGAACGGCATACTATAGCATGCCGTTTTGCATCATTTTTGAGGATTTGAAAAAAAGACGAAAATCACTCCGAGACCATGGGCTATAGCCCATGGTCTCGAACGGCATACTATAGCATGCCGTTTTGCATCATTTTTTTAAATCCTCGTTTTTCATCATTTATGACCATGGGCTATAGCCCATATCGGACGGCATAGCAGAGCAGGACCTATAAACCTTGAAGGTTTATAGGTCCTGCTCTGCTCGATCAACAGGACCAGAACACACACTTGTTACTTTTATTCCAGTTTATTATACTCGTCGTCACGCTACTAGTCCTACATACTTACACCTAGAAACCCCATTCAAACCTTTAGGTTCATCTTAAGGTGGACTTTGGGCTATAGCCCATGGTCTCTGAGTGATTTTCGTCTTTTTTTCAAATCCTCAAAAATGGCATGCTATAGTATGCCGTCTGAGGCTATGGGCTGAACTTGAACCCACGACCTGTGGCTCACATAGACAGCAGCTTATCACAGAGTGCCACCATGCTCTCTGAGAATCTCCTCAGCTTTCCATCTCTTTCCAGTTCTCTTCTGGATGTTATTCTCTAAAACATGCTGCAGAGTGAAAGTAGGAAGAACTCAGCTGGATTTGAACTCACAACCTCTGGCTCACATGGACGTCATCTTAACAAGGGTGCCACTGAGCTGAGAGCTCTCAACAGGGCCGGTTCTAGGGGGGGGGGGGGGGGGGGGTGCTGCCCACGTGCGTGCTGCCCACCCAATGTGGGTTGATGGTGGGCTGATGGTGGCACTCTGTGATAAGCTGCTGTCTATGTGAGCCACAGGTCGTGGGTTCAAGTTCAGCCCATGGCCTCAGACGGCATACTATAGCATGCCATTTTTCATCATTTTTGAGGATTTGAAAAAAAGACAAAAATCACTCCGAGACCATGGCCCATCGTCTCGGAGTGATTTTCGTCTTTTTTTCAAATCCTCAAAAATGATGAAAAACGGCATGCTATAGTATGCCGTCCGATATGGGCTATAGCCCATGGTCATAAATGATGAAAAACGAGGATTTGAAAAAAAGACGAAAATGACTCCGAGACGATGGGCTATAGCCCATGGTCTCGGAGTGATTTTCGTCTTTTTTTCAAATCCTCAAAAATGATGCAAAACGGCATGCTATAGTATGCCGTTCGAGACCATGGGCTATAGCCCATCGTCTCGGAGTGATTTTCGTCTTTTTTTCAAATCCTCAAAAATGATGAAAAACGGCATGCTAAAACTATGAAACATTTCAAAGATTCCTTTTCAGGCAAACATGTCCACCGTAAGATGAACCTAAATAGGTTTGAATGGGGTTTCTAGGTGTAAGTATGTAGGACTAGTAGCATGCCAAAGTTTGTGCTATTGCCATTGAGAATGCATTGGGCGTTTAAGTTAAATAACTCAGAAACTACAAAACATTTCAAAGTAAAAAGTTCCAGCATGTGTCTCCACAGTAAGCTGAATTTGAAACAGTGTGAATGCAGTTTAGCTTTTTTGACGTGCCAATATCTGCCATTGAGCCCCATTGTAGATTTCTCAAATTTGAAAGCACTATATTTCTAAAACTATGAAACATTTCAAAGATTCCTTTTCAGGCAAACATGTCCACCGTAAGATGAACCTAAGTAGGTTTGAATGGGGTTTCTAGGTGTAAGTATGTAGGACTAGTAGCGTGACGACGAGTATAATAAACTGGAAGAAAAGTAACAAGTGTGTGTTCTGGTCCTGTTGATTGAGCAGAGCAGGACCTATACAGGTTTATAGGTCCTTCTCAGCTCAATCAACAGGACCAGAACACACCTGGGCTGGCTGCCAGGATCACATCCACCAATGGGGAGGCTGTCTGTGTCCTGTCATGGTTTCTCCTCTGTATTATCTGATTAACATCCACGATAACACTTAAAAGCACTAAAGACACCTTTGATGCACAGCACCATTCAAATGCTCTGTACATGATCCCAAGGCCCCATTTGAAAAGTGACACCAAGAAGAACAACTTACAACCTAAAAATCACTGAGAGCTCAGTGGCACCCTTGTTAAGATGACGTCCATGTCAGCCAGAGGTTGTGAGTTCAAATCCAGCTGAGATCCTCCTACTTTCACTCTGCAGCATGTTTTGGAGAATAACATCCAGAAGAGAACTGGAAAGAGATGGAAAGCTGAGGAGATTCTCAGAGAGCATGGTGGCACTCTGTGATAAGCTGCTGTCTATGTGAGCCACAGGTCGTGCGTTCAAGTTCAGCCCATGTCCTCAGACGGCATACTATAGCATGCCATTTTTCATCATTTTTGAGGATTTGAAAAAAAGACGAAAATGACTCCGAGACGATGGGCTATAGCCCATGGTGTCGGAGTGATTTTCGTCTTTTTTTCAAATCCTCAAAAATGATGCAAAACGGCATGCTATAGTATGCCGTTCGAGACCATGGGCTATAGCCCATCGTCTCGGAGTGATTTTCGTCTTTTTTTCAAATCCTCAAAAATGATGAAAAACGGCATGCTATAGTATGCCGTCCGATATGGGCTATAGCCCATGGTCATAAATGATGAAAAACGAGGATTTTAAAAAAAGACGAAAATGACTCCGATGGGCTATAGCCCATGGTCTCGGAGTGATTTTCGTCTTTTTTTCAAACCCTCAAAAATTATGCAAAACGGCATGCTATAGTATGCCTTTCGAGACCATGGGCTATAGCCCATCGTCTCGGAGTGATTTTCGTCTTTTTTTCAAATCCTCAAAAATGATGAAAAACGGCATGCTATAGTATGCCGTCCGATATGGGCTATAGCCCATGGTCATAAATGATGAAAAACGAAGATTTAAAAAAAAGATGAAAATCACTCCGAGACCATGGGCTATAGCCCATCGTCTCGGAGTCATTTTCGTCTTTTTTTTAAATCCTCGTTTTTCATCATTTATGACGCTCAAAACCCTCAAAAATGATGCAAAACGGCATGCTATAGTATGCCGTTCGAGACCATGGGCTATAGCCCATCGTCTCGGAGTGATTTTCGTCTTTTTTTCAAATCCTCAAAAATGATGAAAAACGGCATGCTAAAACTATGAAACATTTCAAAGATTCCTTTTCAGGCAAACATGTCCAGCGTAAGATGAACCTAAATAGGTTTGAATGGGGTTTCTAGGTGTAAGTATGTAGGACTAGTAGCATGCCAAAGTTTGTGCTATTGCCATTGAGAATGCATTGGGCGTTTAAGTTAAATAACTCAGAAACTACAAAACATTTCAAAGTAAAAAGTTCCAGCATGTGTCTCCACAGTAAGCTGAATTTGAAACAGTGTGAATGCAGTTTCTAGGTGAAAGTGCTTTTTTGACGTGCCAATATCTGCCATTGAGCCCCATTGTAGATTTCTCAAATTTGAAAGCACTATATTTCTAAAACTATGAAACATTTCAAAGATTCCTTTTCAGGCAAACATGTCCACCGTAAGATGAACCTAAGTAGGTTTGAATGGGGTTTCTAGGTGTAAGTATGTAGGACTAGTAGCGTGACGACGAGTATAATAAACTGGAAGAAAAGTAACAAGTGTGTGTTCTGGTCCTGTTGATTGAGCAGAGCAGGACCTATAAACCTTGAAGGTTTATAGGTCCTTCTCAGCTCAATCAACAGGACCAGAACACACCTGGGCTGGCTGCCAGGATTACATCCACCAATGGGGAGGCTGTCTGTGTCCTGTCATGGTTTCTCCTCTGTATTATCTGATTAACATCCACGATAACACTTAAAAGCACTAAAGACACTTTTGATGCACAGCACCATTCAAATGCTCTGTACATGATCCCAAGGCCCCATTTGAAAAGTGACACCAAGAAGAACAACTTACAACCTAAAAATCACTGAGAGCTCAGTGGCACCCTTGTTAAGATGACGTCCATGTCAGCCAGAGGTTGTGAGTTCAAATCCAGCTGAGTTCCTCCTACTTTCACTCTGCAGCATGTTTTGGAGAATAACATCCAGAAGAGAACTGGAAAGAGATGGAAAGCTGAGGAGATTCTCAGAGAGCATGGTGGCACTCTGTGATAAGCTGCTGTCTATGTGAGCCACAGGTCGTGCGTTCAAGTTCAGCCCATGGCCTCAGACGGCATACTATAGCATGCCATTTTTCATCATTTTTGAGGATTTGAAAAAAAGACGAAAATGACTCCGAGACGATGGGCTATAGCCCATGGTCTCGGAGTGATTTTCGTCTTTTTTTCAAATCCTCAAAAATGATGCAAAACGGCATGCTATAGTATGCCGTTCGAGACCATGGGCTATAGCCCATCGTCTCGGAGTGATTTTCGTCTTTTTTTCAAATCCTCAAAAATGATGAAAAACGGTATGCTATAGTATGCCGTCCGATATGGGCTATAGGCCATGGTCATAAATGATGAAAAACGAGGATTTAAAAAAATGATGCAAAAAAATGATGCAAAACGGCATGCTATAGTATGCCGTTCGAGACCATGGGCTATAGCCCATCGTCTCGGAGTGATTTTCGTCTTTTTTTCAAATCCTCAAAAATGATGAAAAACGGCATGCTATAGTATGCCGTCCGATATGGGCTATAGCCCATGGTCATAAATGATGAAAAACGAGGATTTGAAAAAAAGACGAAAATTACTCCGAGACGATGGGCTATAGCCCATGGTCTCGGAGTGATTTTCGTCTTTTTTTCAAATCCTCAAAAATGATGCAAAACAGCATGCTATAGTATGCCGTTCGAGACCATGGGCTATAGCCCATCGTCTCGGAGTGATTTTTGTATTTTTTTCAAATCCTCAAAAAGTATGAAAAACGGCATGCTAAAACTATGAAACATTTCAAAGATTCCTTTTCAGGCAAACATGCCCACCGTAAGATGAACCTAAATAGGTTTGAATGGGGTTTCTAGGTGTAAGTATGTAGGACTAGTAGCATGCCAAAGTTTGTGCTATTGCCATTGAGAATGCATTGGGCGTTTAAGTTAAATAACTCAGAAACTACAAAACATTTCAAAGTAAAAAGTTCCAGCATGTGTCTCCACAGTAAGCTGAATTTGAAACAGTGTGAATGCAGTTTCTAGGTGAAAGTGCTTTTTTGACGTGCCAATATCTGCCATTGAGCCCCATTGTAGATTTCTCAAATTTGAAAGCACTATATTTCTAAAACTATGAAACATTTCAAAGATTCCTTTTCAGGCAAACATGTCCACCGTAAGATGAACCTAAGTAGGTTTGAATGGGGTTTCTAGGTGTAAGTATGTAGGACTAGTAGCGTGACGACGAGTATAATAAACTGGAAGAAAAGTAACAAGTGTGTGTTCTGGTCCTGTTGATTGAGCAGAGCAGGACCTATAAACCTTGAAGGTTTATAGGTCCTTCTCAGCTCAATCAACAGGACCAGAACACACCTGGGCTGGCTGCCAGGATCACATCCACCAATGGGGAGGCTGTCTGTGTCCTGTCATGGTTTCTCCTCTGTATTATCTGATTAACATCCACGATAACACTTAAAAGCACTAAAGACACCTTTGATGCACAGCACCATTCAAATGCTCTGTACATGATCCCAAGGCCCCATTTGAAAAGTGACACCAAGAAGAACAACTTACAACCTAAAAATCACTGAGAGCTCAGTGGCACCCTTGTTAAGATGACGTCCATGTCAGCCAGAGGTTGTGAGTTCAAATCCAGCTGAGTTCCTCCTACTTTCACTCTGCAGCATGTTTTGGAGAATAACATCCAGAAGAGAACTGGAAAGAGATGGAAAGCTGAGGAGATTCTCAGAGAGCATGGTGGCACTCTGTGATAAGCTGCTGTCTATGTGAGCCACAGGTCGTGCGTTCAAGTTCAGCCCATGGCCTCAGACGGCATACTATAGCATGCCATTTTTCATCATTTTTGAGGATTTGAAAAAAAGACGAAAATGACTCCGAGACGATGGGCTATAGCCCATGGTCTCGGAGTGATTTTCGTCTTTTTTTCAAATCCTCAAAAATGATGCAAAACGGCATGCTATAGTATGCCGTTCGAGACCATGGGCTATAGCCCATCGTCTCGGAGTGATTTTCGTCTTTTTTTCAAATCCTCAAAAATGATGAAAAACGGCATGCTATAGTATGCCGTCCGATATGGGCTATAGGCCATGGTCATAAATGATGAAGAAGGAGGATTTAAAAAAATGATGCAAAAAAATGATGCAAAACGGCATGCTATAGTATGCCGTTCGAGACCATGGGCTATAGCCCATCGTCTCGGAGTGATTTTCGTCTTTTTTTCAAATCCTCAAAAATGATGAAAAACGGCATGCTATAGTATGCCGTCCGATATGGGCTATAGCCCATGGTCATAAATGATGAAAAACGAGGATTTGAAAAAAAGACGAAAATTACTCCGAGACGATGGGCTATAGCCCATGGTCTCGGAGTGATTTTCGTCTTTTTTTCAAATCCTCAAAAATGATGCAAAACGGCATGCTATAGTATGCCGTTCGAGACCATGGGCTATAGCCCATCGTCTCGGAGTGATTTTTGTCTTTTTTTCAAATCCTCAAAAAGTATGAAAAACGGCATGCTAAAACTATGAAACATTTCAAAGATTCCTTTTCAGGCAAACATGCCCACCGTAAGATGAACCTAAATAGGTTTGAATGGGGTTTCTAGGTGTAAGTATGTAGGACTAGTAGCATGCCAAAGTTTGTGCTATTGCCATTGAGAATGCATTGGGCGTTTAAGTTAAATAACTCAGAAACTACAAAACATTTCAAAGTAAAAAGTTCCAGCATGTGTCTCCACAGTAAGCTGAATTTGAAACAGTGTGAATGCAGTTTCTAGGTGAAAGTGCTTTTTTGACGTGCCAATATCTGCCATTGAGCCCCATTGTAGATTTCTCAAATTTGAAAGCACTATATTTCTAAAACTATGAAACATTTCAAAGATTCCTTTTCAGGCAAACATGTCCACCGTAAGATGAACCTAAGTAGGTTTGAATGGGGTTTCTAGGTGTAAGTATGTAGGACTAGTAGCGTGACGACGAGTATAATAAACTGGAAGAAAAGTAACAAGTGTGTGTTCTGGTCCTGTTGATTGAGCAGAGCAGGACCTATAAACCTTGAAGGTTTATAGGTCCTTCTCAGCTCAATCAACAGGACCAGAACACACCTGGGCTGGCTGCCAGGATCACATCCACCAATGGGGAGGCTGTCTGTGTCCTGTCATGGTTTCTCCTCTGTATTATCTGATTAACATCCACGATAACACTTAAAAGCACTAAAGACACCTTTGATGCACAGCACCATTCAAATGCTCTGTACATGATCCCAAGGCCCCATTTGAAAAGTGACACCAAGAAGAACAACTTACAACCTAAAAATCACTGAGAGCTCTGCAGTGGCACCCTTGTTAAGATGACGTCCATGTCAGCCAGAGGTTGTGAGTTCAAATCCAGCTGAGTTCCTCCTACTTTCACTCTGCAGCATGTTTTGGAGAATAACATCCAGAAGAGAACTGGAAAGAGATGGAAAGCTGAGGAGATTCTCAGAGAGCATGGTGGCACTCTGTGATAAGCTGCTGTCTATGTGAGCCACAGGTCGTGCGTTCAAGTTCAGCCCATGGCCTCAGACGGCATACTATAGCATGCCATTTTTCATCATTTTTGAGGATTTGAAAAAAAGACGAAAATGACTCCGAGACGATGGGCTATAGCCCATGGTCTCGGAGTGATTTTCGTCTTTTTTTCAAATCCTCAAAAATGATGCAAAACGGCATGCTATAGTATGCCGTTCGAGACCATGGGCTATAGCCCATCGTCTCGGAGTGATTTTCGTATTTTTTTCAAATCCTCAAAAATGATGAAAAACGGCATGCTATAGTATGCCGTCCGATATGGGCTATAGGCCATGGTCATAAATGATGAAAAACGAGGATTTAAAAAAATTATGCAAAAAAATTATGCAAAACGGCATGCTATAGTATGCCGTTCGAGACCATGGGCTATAGCCCATCGTCTCGGAGTGATTTTCGTCTTTTTTTCAAATCCTCAAAAATGATGAAAAACGGCATGCTATAGTATGCCGTCCGATATGGGCTATAGCCCATGGTCATAAATGATGAAAAACGAGGATTTGAAAAAAAGACGAAAATTACTCCGAGACGATGGGCTATAGCCCATGGTCTCGGAGTGATTTTCGTCTTTTTTTCAAATCCTCAAAAATGATGCAAAACGGCATGCTATAGTATGCCGTTCGAGACCATGGGCTATAGCCCATCGTCTCGGAGTGATTTTTGTCTTTTTTTCAAATCCTCAAAAAGTATGAAAAACGGCATGCTAAAACTATGAAACATTTCAAAGATTCCTTTTCAGGCAAACATGCCCACCGTAAGATGAACCTAAATAGGTTTGAATGGGGTTTCTAGGTGTAAGTATGTAGGACTAGTAGCATGCCAAAGTTTGTGCTATTGCCATTGAGAATGCATTGGGCGTTTAAGTTAAATAACTCAGAAACTACAAAACATTTCAAAGTAAAAAGTTCCAGCATGTGTCTCCACAGTAAGCTGAATTTGAAACAGTGTGAATGCAGTTTCTAGGTGAAAGTGCTTTTTTGACGTGCCAATATCTGCCATTGAGCCCCATTGTAGATTTCTCAAATTTGAAAGCACTATATTTCTAAAACTATGAAACATTTCAAAGATTCCTTTTCAGGCAAACATGTCCACCGTAAGATGAACCTAAGTAGGTTTGAATGGGGTTTCTAGGTGTAAGTATGTAGGACTAGTAGCGTGACGACGAGTATAATAAACTGGAAGAAAAGTAACAAGTGTGTGTTCTGGTCCTGTTGATTGAGCAGAGCAGGACCTATAAACCTTGAAGGTTTATAGGTCCTTCTCAGCTCAATCAACAGGACCAGAACACACCTGGGCTGGCTGCCAGGATCACATCCACCAATGGGGAGGCTGTCTGTGTCCTGTCATGGTTTCTCCTCTGTATTATCTGATTAACATCCACGATAACACTTAAAAGCACTAAAGACACCTTTGATGCACAGCACCATTCAAATGCTCTGTACATGATCCCAAGGCCCCATTTGAAAAGTGACACCAAGAAGAACAACTTACAACCTAAAAATCACTGAGAGCTCAGTGGCACCCTTGTTAAGATGACGTCCATGTCAGCCAGAGGTTGTGAGTTCAAATCCAGCTGAGTTCCTCCTACTTTCACTCTGCAGCATGTTTTGGAGAATAACATCCAGAAGAGAACTGGAAAGAGATGGAAAGCTGAGGAGATTCTCAGAGAGCATGGTGGCACTCTGTGATAAGCTGCTGTCTATGTGAGCCACAGGTCGTGCGTTCAAGTTCAGCCCATGGCCTCAGACGGCATACTATAGCAAGATGAAAATGACTCCGAGACGATGGGCTATAGCCCATGGTCTCGGAGTAATTTTCGTCTTTTTTTCAAATCCTCAAAAATGATGCAAAACGGCATGCTATAGTATGCCGTTCGAGACCATGGGCTATAGCCCATCGTCTCGGAGTGATTTTCGTCTTTTTTTCAAATCCTCAAAAATGATGAAAAACGGCATGCTATAGTATGCCGTCCGATATGGGCTATAGCCCATGGTCATAAATGATGAAAAACGAGGATTTAAAAAAATGATGCAAAAAAATGATGCAAAACGGCATGCTATAGTATGCCGTTCGGGACCATGGGCTATAGCCCATCGTCTCGGAGTGATTTTCGTCTTTTTTTCAAATCCTCAAAAATGATGAAAAACGGCATGCTATAGTATGCCGTCCGATATGGGCTATAGCCCATGGTCATAAATGATGAAAAACGAGGATTTAAAAAAATTATGCAAAAAAATGATGCAAAACGGCATGCTATAGTATGCCGTTCGATATGGGCTATAGCCCATGGTCATAAATTATGAAAAACGAGGATTTGAAAAAAAGACGAAAATGACTCCGAGACGATGGGCTATAGCCCATGGTCTCGGAGTGATTTTCGTCTTTTTTTCAAATCCTCAAAAATGATGCAAAACGGCATGCTATAGTATGCCGTTCGAGACCATGGGCTATAGCCCATCGTCTCGGAGTGATTTTTGTCTTTTTTTCAAATCCTCAAAAAGTATGAAAAACGGCATGCTAAAACTATGAAACATTTCAAAGATTCCTTTTCAGGCAAACATGTCCACCGTAAGATGAACCTAAATAGGTTTGAATGGGGTTTCTAGGTGTAAGTATGTAGGACTAGTAGCATGCCAAAGTTTGTGCTATTGCCATTGAGAATGCATTGGGCGTTTAAGTTAAATAACTCAGAAACTACAAAACATTTCAAAGTAAAAAGTTCCAGCATGTGTCTCCACAGTAAGCTGAATTTGAAACAGTGTGAATACAGTTTCTAGGTGAAAGTGCTTTTTTGACGTGCCAATATCTGCCATTGAGCCCCATTGTAGATTTCTCAAATTTGAAAGCACTATATTTCTAAAACTATGAAACATTTCAAAGATTCCTTTTCAGGCAAACATGTCCACCGTAAGATGAACCTAAGTAGGTTTGAATGGGGTTTCTAGGTGTAAGTATGTAGGACTAGTAGCGTGACGACGAGTATAATAAACTGGAAGAAAAGTAACAAGTGTGTGTTCTGGTCCTGTTGATTGAGCAGAGCAGGACCTATAAACCTTGAAGGTTTATAGGTCCTTCTCAGCTCAATCAACAGGACCAGAACACACCTGGGCTGGCTGCCAGGATTACATCCACCAATGGGGAGGCTGTCTGTGTCCTGTCATGGTTTCTCCTCTGTATTATCTGATTAACATCCACGATAACACTTAAAAGCACTAAAGACACCTTTGATGCACAGCACCATTCAAATGCTCTGTACATGATCCCAAGGCCCCATTTGAAAAGTGACACCAAGAAGAACAACTTACAACCTAAAAATCACTGAGAGCTCAGTGGTACCCTTGTTAAAAAGACGAAAATGACTCCGAGACGATGGGTTATAGCCCATGGTCTCGGAGTGATTTTCGTCTTTTTTTCAAATCTTCAAAAATGATGCAAAACGGCATGCTATAGTATGCCGTTCGAGACCATGGGCTATAGCCCATCGTCTCGGAGTGATTTTTGTCTTTTTTTCAAATCCTCAAAAATTATGAAAAACGGCATGCTAAAACTATGAAACATTTCAAAGATTCCTTTTCAGGCAAACATGTCCACCGTAAGATGAACCTAAATAGGTTTGAATGGGGTTTCTAGGTGTAAGTATGTAGGACTAGTAGCATGCCAAAGTTTGTGCTATTGCCATTGAGAATGCATTGGGCGTTTAAGTTAAATAACTCAGAAACTACAAAACATTTCAAAGTAAAAAGTTCCAGCATGTGTCTCCACAGTAAGCTGAATTTGAAACAGTGTGAATACAGTTTCTAGGTGAAAGTGCTTTTTTGACGTGCCAATATCTGCCATTGAGCCCCATTGTAGATTTCTCAAATTTGAAAGCACTATATTTCTAAAACTATGAAACATTTCAAAGATTCCTTTTCAGGCAAACATGTCCACCGTAAGATGAACCTAAGTAGGTTTGAATGGGGTTTCTAGGTGTAAGTATGTAGGACTAGTAGCGTGACGACGAGTATAATAAACTGGAAGAAAAGTAACAAGTGTGTGTTCTGGTCCTGTTGATTGAGCAGAGCAGGACCTATAAACCTTGAAGGTTTATAGGTCCTTCTCAGCTCAATCAACAGGACCAGAACACACCTGGGCTGGCTGCCAGGATTACATCCACCAATGGGGAGGCTGTCTGTGTCCTGTCATGGTTTCTCCTCTGTATTATCTGATTAACATCCACGATAACACTTAAAAGCACTAAAGACACCTTTGATGCACAGCACCATTCAAATGCTCTGTACATGATCCCAAGGCCCCATTTGAAAAGTGACACCAAGAAGAACAACTTACAACCTAAAAATCACTGAGAGCTCAGTGGTACCCTTGTTAAAAAGACGAAAATGACTCCGAGACGATGGGTTATAGCCCATGGTCTCGGAGTGATTTTCGTCTTTTTTTCAAATCTTCAAAAATGATGCAAAACGGCATGCTATAGTATGCCGTTCGAGACCATGGGCTATAGCCCATCGTCTCGGAGTGATTTTTGTCTTTTTTTCAAATCCTCAAAAATTATGAAAAACGGCATGCTAAAACTATGAAACATTTCAAAGATTCCTTTTCAGGCAAACATGTCCACCGTAAGATGAACCTAAATAGGTTTGAATGGGGTTTCTAGGTGTAAGTATGTAGGACTAGTAGCATGCCAAAGTTTGTGCTATTGCCATTGAGAATGCATTGGGCGTTTAAGTTAAATAACTCAGAAACTACAAAACATTTCAAAGTAAAAAGTTCCAGCATGTGTCTCCACAGTAAGCTGAATTTGAAACAGTGTGAATGCAGTTTCTAGGTGAAAGTGCTTTTTTGACGTGCCAATATCTGCCATTGAGCCCCATTGTAGATTTCTCAAATTTGAAAGCACTATATTTCTAAAACTATGAAACATTTCAAAGATTCCTTTTCAGGCAAACATGTCCACCGTAAAATGAACCTAAGTAGGTTTGAATGGGGTTTCTAGGTGTAAGTATGTAGCGTGACGACGAGTATAATAAACTGGAAGAAAAGTAACAAGTGTGTGTTCTGGTCCTGTTGATTGAGCAGAGCAGGACCTATAAACCTTGAAGGTTTATAGGTCCTTCTCAGCTCAATCAACAGGACCAGAACACACCTGGGCTGGCTGCCAGGATTACATCCACCAATGGGGAGGCTGTCTGTGTCCTGTCATGGTTTCTCCTCTGTATTATCTGATTAACATCCACGATAACACTTAAAAGCACTAAAGACACCTTTGATGCACAGCACCATTCAAATGCTCTGTACATGATCCCAAGGCCCCATTTGAAAAGTGACACCAAGAAGAACAACTTACAACCTAAAAATCACTGAGAGCTCAGTGGCACCCTTGTTAAGATGACGTCCATGTCAGCCAGAGGTTGTCAGTTCAAATCCAGCTGAGTTCCTCCTACTTTCACTCTGCAGCATGTTTTGGAGAATAACATCCAGAAGAGAACTGGAAAGAGATGGAAAGCTGAGGAGATTCTCAGAGAGCATGGTGGCACTCTGTGATAACTAAGCTGCTGTCTATGTGAGCCACAGGTCGTGCGTTCAAGTTCAGCCCATGGCCTCAGACGGCATACTATAGCATGCCATTTTTCATCATTTTTGAGGATTTGAAAAAAAGACGAAAATGACTCCGAGACGATGGGCTATAGCCCATGGTCTCGGAGTGATTTTCGTCTTTTTTTCAAAAAAAGACGAAAAAAAAGACGAAAAAAAGACGAAAATCACTCCGAGACCATGGGCTATAGCCCATGGTCTCGGAGTCATTTTCGTCTTTTTTTCAAATCCTCAAAAATGATGAAAAACGGCATGCTATAGTATGCCGTCCGATATGGGCTATAGCCCATGGTCATAAATGATGAAAAACGAGGATTTTAAAAAAAGACGAAAATGACTCCGAGACGATGGGCTATAGCCCATGGTCTCGGAGTGATTTTCGTCTTTTTTTCAAATCCTCAAAAATGATGCAAAACGGCATGCTATAGTATGCCGTTCGAGACCATGGGCTATAGCCCATCGTCTCGGAGTGATTTTCGCCTTTTTTTCAAATCCTCAAAAATGATGAAAAACGGCATGCTATAGTATGCCGTCCGATATGGGCTATAGCCCATGGTCATAAATGATGAAAAACGAGGATTTGAAAAAAAGACAAAAATTACTCCGAGACGATGGGCTATAGCCCATGGTCTCGGAGTGATTTTCGTCTTTTTTTCAAATCCTCAAAAATGATGCAAAACGGCATGCTATAGTATGCCGTTCGAGACCATGGGCTATAGCCCATCGTCTCGGAGTGATTTTCGACTTTTTTTCAAATCCTCAAAAATGATGAAAAACGGCATGCTAAAACTATGAAACATTTCAAAGATTCCTTTTCAGGAAAACATGTCCACCGTAAGATGAACCTAAATAGGTTTGAATGGGGTTTCTAGGTGTAAGTATGTAGGACTAGTAGCATGCCAAAGTTTGTGCTATTGTCATTGAGAATGCATTGGGCGTTTAGGTTAAATAACTCAGAAACTACAAAACATTTCAAAGTAAAAAGTTCCAGCATGTGTCTCCACAGTAAGCTGAATTTGAAACAGTGTGAATGCAGTTTCTAGGTGAAAGTGCTTTTTTGACGTGCCAATATCTGCCATTGAGCCCCATTGTAGATTTCTCAAATTTGAAAGCACTATATTTCTAAAACTATGAAACATTTCAAAGATTCCTTTTCAGGCAAACATGTCCACCGTAAGATGAACCTAAGTAGGTTTGAATGGGGTTTCTAGGTGTAAGTATGTAGGACTAGTAGCGTGACGACGAGTATAATAAACTGGAAGAAAAGTAACAAGTGTGTGTTCTGGTCCTGTTGATTGAGCAGAGCTGGCTGCCAGGATCACATCCACCAATGGGGAGGCTGTCTGTGTCCTGTCATGGTTTCTCCTCTGTATTATCTGATTAACATCCACGATAACACTTAAAAGCACTAAAGACACCTTTGATGCACAGCACCATTCAAATGCTCTGTACATGATCCCAAGGCCCCATTTGAAAAGTGACACCAAGAAGAACAACTTACAACCTAAAAATCACTGAGAGCTCAGTGGCACCCTTGTTAAGATGACGTCCATGTCAGCCAGAGGTTGTGAGTTCAAATCCAGCTGAGTTCCTCCTACTTTCACTCTGCAGCATGTTTTGGAGAATAACATCCAGAAGAGAACTGGATAGAGATGGAAAGCTGAGGAGATTCTCAGAGAGCATGGTGGCACTCTGTGATAAGCTGCTGTCTATGTGAGCCACAGGTCGTGGGTTCAAGTTCAGCCCATGGCCTCAGACGGCATACTATAGCATGCCTTTTTTCATCATTTTTGAGGATTTGAAAAAAAGACGAAAATCACTCCGAGACCATGGGCTATAGCTCATGGCCTCGGACGGCATACTATGGCATGCCGTTTTTCATCATTTTTGAGGATTTGAAAAAAAGACGAAAATCACTCCGAGACCATGGGCTATAGCCCATGGCCTCGGACGGCATACTATAGCATGCCGTTTTTCATCATTTTTGAGGATTTGAAAAAATGACGAAAATAACTCAGAAACTACAAAACCCTATGACAAAAAGTTCCAGCATGTGTCTCCACAGTAAGCTGAATTATAAAAAGTGTGAATGGAGTTTCTAGGTGAAAGTGATTTTTTGACGTGCCAATAGCTGCCATTGAGCCCCATTATGAATTTCTCAAATTTGAAAGCACTATATTTCTAAAACTATGAAACATTTCAAAGATTCCTTTTCAGGAAAACATGTCCACCGTAAGATGAACCTAAATAGGGTTGAATGGGGTTTCTAGGTGAAAGTATGTAGGACTAATAGCATGCCAACGTTTGTGCTATTGCCATTGAGAATGCATTGGGCGTTTTAAGTTAAACTAGAAAAAGTGCCCTTCTGGGCACAGGTCTCCACCAGGAGGATAGGAGTGTGTGTGATGTTTGGCAAAATGTTTAGGAGTAATATAATCATGTTTTGTGTGTGTGTGTGTGTGTGTGTGTGTGTGTGTGTGTGTGTGTGTGTGTGTGTGTGTGTGTGTGTGTGAGACACAGCTTGGCCTGTTGTAGCGCCACCATGAGGCTGATTTGAAAACTGTCAAGTGGCATTTTTTCCTCAGCCTAGTGGGAATATGCATGCACAGTTTCACCGAAATCGGACGCTGCGTTGAGTAGTTGTGGCGATTTGTACAAAACGGGTACCAAGCGGGCTACTCCTGAAAAGTTTAGAAGCCAATCGTAGGCAATGACGGTGGATTACATGACTATGGAGAGCATGTGTACCGATTTGCGTGAAATTTGGATAACATCTGAAGGAGTAATATTAGAAAATGTGTTTTACATATGTCGGCCTCCTGGTGGCGCTATAAAGAGCAGATGTGAAAAATTCCAGGCAAAGGTTTTTCCTTGGCCTCTAGGGAGTTGGCATACGAAGTTATCCACAAATCCGTGCAGTTGGAGGTAAAAACACTTTTCGGCCAGTTATAGCGCCACCATGAGGCTGAGTTGGAAATGTCCACGTGGCATTTCTTCCTCGGCCTAGTGGGAATGGGCGTGCGCAATTTCACGGAAATCACACGATGTGTTCATGATTTGCAGCATTTTGTTTGAAACTGAACACTCCTTGGAAGTTTGGAAGCCAATCTTAGCCAATCAGGATGGAGTCTGAGAAATCTGAAAGACCCGTTTGGTTGAATGGCGCTAGAGAGACTGTGTACCAATTTGCGTTATGTTTGGACAAAATCTGTAGGTGTACTGTCCAAAAACTTGTTTTGCACAAAGCGGCCTCCTGGTGGCGCTATAACAGGCCGTTCTGGAAATATTGGGGCAGAGGTTCATCGTTGGCATCCAGGGAGTGTGTGTACAAAATGTGGCATCGACCGGGTTAACAGTGCCGGAGATTAGCTGTTCACAGACGGACACACGGACGGACACACGGACGGACGGACGGACGGACACACGGACGGACGGACGGAGTGCAAAACATACTCTCTCCCCATGCCTTCGGCCTGGTGGAGACAATAACTCAGAAACTTGAAAACATTTCAAAGTAAAAAGTTCCATGGGCTATAGCATACTATAGCATGCCGTTTTTCATCATTTTTGAGGATTTGAAAAAAAGACGAAAATCACTCCGGGACCATGGGCTATAGCCCATGGCCTCGGACGGCATACTATGGCATGCCGTTTTTCATCAATTTTGAGGATTAGAAAAAAAGACGAAAATCACTCCGAGACCATGGGCTATAGCCCATGGCCTCGGACGGCATACTATAGCATGCAGTTTTTCATCATTTTTGAGGATTTGAAAAAAAGACGAAAATAACTCATGCAGTAAGCTCAATTATAAAAAGTGTAAATGGAGTTTCTAGGTGAAAGTGATTTTTTTTGACGTGCCAATAGCTGCCATTGAGCCCCATTATGAATTTCTCAAATTTGAAAGCACTATATTTTTAAAACTATGAAACATTTCAAGATTCCTTTTCAGGCAAACATGTCCACCGTAAGATGAACCTAAATATGGTTGAATGGGGTCTCTATGTGTAAGTATGTAGGACTAGTAGCATCCCAAAATGAATCTTTGAAATGTTTCATAGTTTTAGAAATATAGTGCTTTCAAATTTGAGGAATTTATAATTGGGGTCAATGGCAGATTTTGGCACGTCAAAAAATCGAATGCTTATGAACCACAATGGAAACAAGCCTCTGGCTTTTTTGTCATTATTTATGACAGATTCCCCAGCCTGACAATTATGTTGCCAACATCTTGACACATTTGGGTTATACTCATTTTTATTTTTTTTAAATACAAACCTTTCTTGGCAACCATAGCTCAATGGTTAGACAAGAGTGACTGCCTCATAAGCACAATGTCAGAGGTTCAAGTCCTCGCTCTGACAGTCAGCGCAGGCACACCTTAGCGTCACGAAGATGCCAAAAGCCGCTCGTGGCCGGCGTCTCTTCCTGGTTTTTAGACAGCTGGTGGATGGAAATGAAGCTCCACCCATGCGGCAGAATGCCGGCGGGGGCAAGCTTTTCCGGGAATCTGGCCGACGCGGCAATCTGCCATCCACCAGCTGTCTAAAAACCGGGAAGAGACGCCTGCCACGAGCGGCTTTTGGCCACGCATGGAATCCCAGGTGTGCTTACACCCAGAGTATCCCCTTTGATTGTCAAATAAATGGCTTCAACAGAGAATTGAGGAGAAAATAAAATCATAGACTTCTCCATTTGTAGGATTTGTAGTCCATTTTGCCTCTAGTGGCTCCAACGGAGATCGTATATTAAAAATATTTGATTTGGCTTGGCGGTAAAGACCTGCCCCTGCCGGTTTTTACTGGACCCGAACGTATATTGAATCACGGTAGACTGCTGAGTCTGAAACTGAAAGCTGAAAATGCAAAAGTTGAAACTTGAAAGTGAACTACGCCAACACGCCATCCATACAACGTTGATCTCTTGGACATCATCGTATGGATGTCCGTCCGCGCACGCCGCTGACGCTTTTGTGGAAATTAAGAGATTTTCTCATTTCCTCATGAATAAATTACAAAAACATCTTCAGTGGATTTATTTGATACAACACGTGAGAATAACAATGAAAAGAGAGTAGCCTAATGGGTTTAAAGGTAGGGTAAGTGATTTTCTTTAATATAGGGTATGCGCATGCATAAAGTCAGTGGCAAATCGAGTGGCAAAGTGAGTTTAACATTGTTTCACATAATTTAATGAAATCAAATAGGACTTTTCTGTATGTTTATTTGCCACTCAGTAGGCGTTCCCGCATAACTTCCGGGTATGATGATGTCACGCGCATACCCTCTATTGGTTAAAATAAGTGTAAATGTGTAAAGTGTGTTCGAGAGGGTAAGGACTGTATTTGTATTAGGTGGTAGAGTAGCGGGCAGTAGTATTCGCCACAGGGAATTGGTAAGAATTCACAAGGAGACAAGGATGGAGTGTTGCTCGTAGGCACAGTCTTTGTTGAATGTAGCACAGCACAATTAAAGAGCACAGTATGGTAGATTGGCAAGACACAATAATCTTTGTCTGTTCACAATAATCTTTATCTGTTCATGTCTGTGGTTCTAAAGGAGGGAGGGAGACAAGGAGATCACAATATACAGTATGCATTGCTTACAATACAGCAAACTCCTCCATAACTACAAACAGTACTTACTCCACAAAGCACATAACATTCACTACAATATACACCATGTACACCACATCAGCTTCATGAAAGGAAATTATCACCATCATCAAATACAACATAAGGGAACTAGACCTATATTGTCACCCATATTCTGTATAGTAACACATGGTTGCCACATTGACATGGGGAAATCAAACCAATCATACTAATCATTAGTCTTGTCATTTACATGAATCAGAACCAAATAACAGTAATGTTGGTAACTTACTTTGGGTCAGTGACGCACACAACATAAACATTTGACAGGTAGTCGACTGGTAACACAGTAAAACAGACTAAATAAGATAGAAATGTTCAGCTCTGTTGCTGGCATGTTCTCCTCTCCTGTTCTTGTTCTGAAGTGAATGAAAGCTCTCATCAAGGGCACGGTGACCCTGTGCTAATAATCACACCTGCACTGGATGTGACTTAATTGTCCATTTCAATTAGGGCCTTTTGTACAAAGTGAAATAAGTCAAATGTAACAGTATACTTTTATTTTATTTTTCACCGCTGAGTGGAATCAAACCAGGGATCTCTAACACTTTACTCAAGACTTGGACTCGAGAGACGGGGAGACCACTGTTGTTTGTTAATGACCTCAAAAGGAAGAGCTTTTTATCATCTAAAGAGTAGAGGTTCAAGATTTAAAGTTAAATCTTATGTTAATACCAGCAGGGGCAGGCCGGGCTGCCCCTGCTGGTACAGTGAGTGAGTGTGAGTGGTCCTTGGGCGGCCTATACATAAGAAATACATTCATTCAGTATTTGATCCCTGATATTAAATATATATGTGTGTGTGTGTGTGTGTGTGTGTGTGTGTGTGTGTGTGTGTGTGTGTGTGTGTGTGTGTGTGTTCTGGTTGAGCTGAGCAGGAGGACATCCGTCCATGGGGGGTCAGAAGCAGTTAGTAGAGAAAGGTGAGAAGGAGGAGGCCAGCAGCCATGGTGTCACATTCCCCTCAGCTGGATGGATGGATGTAACAATCCACTCTGGAGGTAGATGGGTTCCCACTATGGGTTCCCACTTCCCAGATTGTTCTGGAAGTGATGGAAGGGAAGGGACACAGCCAGTTAGCACAGATACAGGTCCAGGGAACACCCTCAATGTTAAATTAGCAGTTTTTCTCAAAATGTTGAGAAAAACTAATGTATGATTGTAAAATGGTTGGAATAAATGTAGCCTAAAGTATAAGATTTGAGACCAGCTCAGGCAGTGGCCTTGTGGATAGAGCAGGGGTGCCCAAAAGGTAAAGGTAGATCACATGACATGCCCCTAAAAATATATCAAATTAAATAACTATTTTGGCATCTGCCAATTTAATTAAGGTGACTTGATTGATTGATTGACATCAAAAAGGGCCTGTCATCTCAACCCCATAATGCATTGTTTTCAAGAGTGCTGAACAAACATCAGTAGCATTACAAAGTAAAATACAAAAAAAAGAATGAAACTAAACGAAAAAATGAGACCCATTGCCTCCGTGATTGGCAACCAAAGGTTTTACCCAAATTAGGTATAGGGTTAAAGAAGTAATTTCAAGATTGGTCTGCCTCGGTGTAACACGTGACGTCAGAGATAATGTATATCTTCACGCAAAAAATCTGCTGTTCATTCGTGGTACAGGCTTTTGGTAGATGTTTCTCAGTCTTCAGGCAGCACACGTCGGCCGTTGTGTGCCTTTAAACAATAACCATCCTATATTTGAAGACCACTCCTCTCGTCTCGTGTAATTTGAGATGCTGTCTATCCTTGCGTGTTCGGGGGTCGGAAGCTCGGAACCAAAAGTTTGGACAGACTGGGGCAAGCGTACTGCCCAACTTCGATTCAAAAGCAAAGAATCAGAAGGCACGGTTGTTTAGCCAGATGTTTGCAACGAACTTGGTGACCTGATCGACCTGACTCCAGACATTGAATACTCCTTTATTAAGCGTTATATTATATAATAAATAAGAAAACAATGGCTCGTCATTGGTTGGCATGGCATCACGTGTAAACGAATCTAAAGGCAGGCATGAAAAAGACCTCAGTCATCATGCCCACCTATAGCCTATGATTTAGAGTCTAAATCATAGGCTATATGTGGGCATGATGACTGAGGTCTACATTTTAGACTCGTAGAGGTATTTTTCGATTCTGACGAGAATCTTAGGCAGGCTAATGCCCACCTAAGAGCCGCACTAAACCCCCATTTCAAACTCCATCTGAAAATGTTTTCGGTTTAAAAATAAATTGTCAAATTACCATACTTGGTCTGACATGACATCCCTGTATTGCTTAGTCTCTTAGCCTATTTGTAGGCCTATTGTGTATTGTGCGGTGTCTGAAAACAGTTATGTTGTGCAGGCAGCACCGTTCAAAATCCCTTGGAATGTCTTGTGAACAGATTTAGATTTATTTATTTTTAGCCTATAGGCTATTGAAATATAACCTGCTCTACTGTTCTAACATGTTTAGCCTAATGTTTACTTTGAATCTACTCATTAGATGACCTAGAGTGGTGGACCCCCTGTATCCCCCCCCCCCGGGCGACCCCCACTTGGCTGCGTACGTCGACTCTGTGGAGCTACAGGGTCACAATATTTGATGGGCCACCGATGTGGGTATAACAGCTTAATTCCTGAGCAGCAAACTGCAGACTGTCCACGTTTACAGAATTCCTCCAGCAGCTCTGCTCTTCACCGTTCCACCAAGGAGCTCCCCCCTCTCTCTCTCTTCTTCTGTGTGCGTGTACAGAACAGTCACGAACGGACGAGCCTGCACGAAGATTCAACTTTGCACTATATCTTTAATATATTTATATCCTAATTATAACTTAGTTCTTTTGGGGGTGTAAAGATGTTTGGGGCTAGTATGTTCATGTTATTCCTCTGGTCTTCTCTGGTGGTGGACTGCAACCCAAACCGATCAGGGGAGATAGTGGTGGACAGATACTCCATACCTACCGACTGTCCCAGAGAGGTGAAGAACGGAGATTATGTCCGATATCACTACAACGTTACGTTTGTGGACGGGAAAGTCTTTGATTCCAGGTGAGTGTGTGCCATAGGCCTATGCATAATGCATTCATTAATTTGTGAACATTTGAATGAATGCGTTTTCCTCTTGCGATCGAAGAAGAGAGACTAAACGTTTGTTGTTCTTTGTTACGAAGAAAAAACAACTTTTTGCAAAGTAAACATAAGTATGGAAACATGTATGATATATATTTGTTTATCTGTTGTTTATAGGCTACAACTAATTCATGGTTGTGGTTGTGGCGATAATCACAGCTAGGCGTGATTTGTGAGGTCACCTCAAATGAACTCCCTTTCTGCAATCGGTTTCATTAGCCTAAAAGTATTTTTCTGAGAAAACTAGCCTAGTAGAGGCCTATTTCAAGACTACAAAAGACTATTGTGTCAACTATTCTAAAAAAAATAAAATAAGAAAAAAAACCCAATCAATTCTTTAGCTTGCACCCTTCAATTTAAGGTTAAAAAGCGACCATCATGCCCCATATAATGAATGTTTCTTAATTGTCTGTATCCTTTTCCCATCTTTTGCCTCCCTCAGTCATCAGAAAGGAGATGCAAAGGTCGGCCTCATCGGGGAGGGGAAACTGATCGCCGGCATTGAGAAGGGTATGGTGGGGATGTGCGTAAACGAGCGCAGAAAGGTCACTGTGCCCCCAAACATGGCCTATGGAAGCACCGGTGCAGGTAAGTCCAAGTGTACAATGTGTCCCTTCACTCCCTTGGTCTATAGATCTGATCTGATCACATATGCTTCTCAAACCCTTTCATGTCAAGATCGAGTTGTTAAAATGTTTCAAAAATATTCCACATTTTTCATACTTTTCCCAAGATTTTTTTTGAAAGTAGGAGCTCAAATCCCATAGTAGGCCTATAAAGGTCTATGTGGTTTAACAGATTTTGATGCTGTATTTTGTGTGTGTGTGTGGATATAGGGATTATATACGATATAGGGACCTCCAACCACTGTCTGCAGATGTATATTGTATTAACGCACTCCACATTCCAGATTGGTTCAAATAATGTTTAGTTCCAGATTGCAACTGAGAGAGTACAAAATAAATGAAACCAAATTGACCCATGTATGTCCATCTGTACTCTGTCAATAATAAAAGTCCACATTTTATACCTACTCAGAGATAAATGAACAGTTTCCGGTTATTTTTTACCAATTGCTTGCAGCTTGACTGATTGATTTTGAAGTGTCCAGTGTTAAAGATCGGAGTGATGAGTCAGAGATTCTGGCCCATATGACTAGGGCTGGAACTATTCATTATTTTATTTGTGATTATTTCTATATTAATAATTAACGGGCAAGGTTATTTCAATCGGTGGCCGTGCTTGCACGAGCGTGTGCGCGTGGCAAAGTGCTCCAACCCGCCATTAAATCGTGACTACACCCGTGATTCAATTTATATTTATTAAAAAGTTTTTTTTTTTTTTTATAATCGATTGTTTGGATTAACTGTTGCTTCCCCACAGGTGACGTGGTCCCCCCAGACACCACGCTGGTGTTTGACGTGCAACTGTTGGACCTGTGGAACAAGGCTGACCTGGTCATCACCAAAACCAAATCCACTCCCAAAGACTGCAAGCGCTCTGTGATGCGCTCAGACTATGTGAGATACCATTACAACGGCACCTTGTTGGATGGAACCGCCTTTGACTCCAGGTGAGGTGCCGCCTGGAACGGATACCAGAGAACTCGCCAGTTTTCCGACTCGCCGCTGTTTAGTGCATTTTAGTTTTACTTCACCTTCATTTAAATTGCATTGAATTGAGAGATTGAGAGAGGATAGTTGTTTAGAGTTTACACTAGTTGAAGTAGGAATGCTAAAGTTTAAACACCAAAGTACCGAAACAATGTAATTCATTAGTAAACAATATCCTGAATTGGTAGTCCTACTATAATTGGTATTCACATACTGTAGGCTACTCAACTTTTTATCATTATCTAGCTGATCATTTAATTGCACAAAATAATTAATTACTTTGGAAATGAACTATAACAGCTGTGGGTTTGACATACTACACTGATGAAGACAGCATGTTAGCATAACGATGAAGACATTGATTAATAATTTTCTCTGCGGCGAGTTGGTAAACTGGCGAGTTCTCCGGATACCCCTGGAAAACTCCTGGGCAGTATTGGGAAAAGCACTCAAAGTATCAATACTGCATTATAAATACTCTGTCCGGAATTCAAAATGTATTTGAGTAAAAGTACAAAAGTATTGGTATCAAAATGTACAAAATTTCAAATCTACAAATGGCCAAAATGAAGTGGTAAATGTATATTTTGTAATAATAATCAAAATCTACAATGTAAAGTTTTCAAATAGTTTGGTGCCGTTTGGGATGGGTAGAAAGTGGAGATGGTTACTTGGTCATCGGGAATGTCATTCCTACACTTGTATTCAAGAAACGCCATGGAGGGTCTAACGAACCGTTAGGCTGCAGCTCCACTAAGTCCACGACACCTTTTAAAGATGCTGTTTACAAAGCTCTTTCACAGTCAAATAAAAGTAAACGTTGTGGCCCTAATCTGACCTCACACTGATCCCTTATATGAATGACGGTCCTTTTGCGTGTTAGTGTCTCTGTACTGTATCATTAAAGTGTTGGGCCGTCCAAACCAAGCACGATAACTAAAGTATAGTTTAGAAAAAGTTCTAGCACAAAATCTACAAACTCACCAGTTGCATTACGGCACGTTGTGAGCTTGTAGATTGGCTATTTATGCAAAACATTTACAAAAAAAGGGGGAAATGTTTGATATAAATAAAATATAATTACTATTTTATTTTTGTATATCCTTCTCTGGGTTAAAGTGGTACTTTGTGTCGGAGATAATGTGTGTCTGACTTTGCTCTTGTATTGTAGCTACAACAGGCAGTCAACCTACAACACGATGGTTGGTGAAGGATGGGTGATCAAAGGCATGGACGAGGGCCTTCTGGGGATGTGTGTGGGAGAGCTGAGGAATATTGTCATCCCGCCCTTCAAAGCCTATGGAGAAAAAGGATACAGTATGTATTTAGAACACATGACCTACCTACAAAGTAAAGGCCTGTTAGATGTGATGAGCTGTAGAAGACTATATGTTGGTTTATCGAATCTCCTCAGAGAATCAGGAGAGAATCTACATGAGCTCACAAGTCACAACATGTCACAAGTGTTGTGAGCATGTTGTAGATAGTCTCTTTTTGCTATGAATACCGATGTGCCTTGAGGTTTAAACTTTCCCGTTGGTGTGCCTTGAGGTTTAAACTTTCCCGTTGGTGTGCCTTGAGGTTTAAACTTTCCTGTTGGTGTGCCTTGGGTACAAAAAGTTTGAAAGCCACTGATCTATTAATAGTGTATTTATTTTCTCACCAGTGTACCTCTGTATGTCTGTCACTCCAGATAGGATTTCAATGCGAAGATATGAAAACAAATACAGCCCAACAATATTAAACAAGCTCAGTGGAAATCTATTTGCCTCTCTCCTCAGCAACACCTGTGATTGATATTTGATAAACTTCATTAACTTACACAGGAAGTTACACGTTTAAATAACCTGTGGCGAGCCCCAGCTTTACCATACGGGTATGCAGAAGACAGAACAACAGATGTTTGTGTGGGAGGATTACCTTACTGTAGCTGTTATGCCAGAGTCTGGACTGTATGGCTTATAAAAGTGTCCCCTCTCAATTCACCCCTCAGGTACAGACATCCCACCTCATGCCACGCTGGTGTTTGACGTCCTGCTGGAGGACATCCACAACTCCAAGGACAATGTCACAGTGGAGCAGGCGATTGTGCCAGAGTCGTGCAAGCGGACGTCGGTGTCGGGGGATTACATCCGCTACCACTACAACGGAACATTCCTCAATGGCGACACCTTCGACACCAGGTTAGCCCTGCTTCCTTTACCTCACTGGTGTCCAGCCTGTTTTTGCCCCTTCTTCATACATTGGACAAAAGCTGAGAGACCCCTCACACATACACACGTATACACACTTGTGTTCAGACATGTTAACAATGTAAGCCCTATATAATATACAAGCTCACAGCATCATGACATACTGTGAGCTTGTAGATGCGCTATTTAAAAAATAAAAATAAAATAATGTTTTGATTTTTTTTACTATGTTTGACTATTATGACAATATAATAACATACCAAAAATAGGGATCTGATGTTGTGCTTCTCAATGATGTTGCTGTGAGTTACAGTAGCTACAGGATAATAGATCATATTGACATATCACATTGAGCACACACACAGGCAGGCAGTGGATGAAAACAACACCACCACCCCCAAACAAACCTCACATTCCGATCTTAGATCTATAATGTGCCCCAAGGGTGTGTGTGTGTTTGTGGGAGGGGGTGCTCATGGTAGCTTTAACACTCTGCCATAAACAGACAGGGGACCATAGTACTATCATGCTCTTTTATTTCCAATTGGGAGAGAGTATTGGAAGACTTTTGTCCCCAGTTTCCATAGTACCTTTTAACTTAAATGTATAACCTCTATTCATATTATAAATAGGTTATGGCTAAAATATAATCTGACTTGACATATCAGCTGGAGTTGGAATGCCAGTGGCACGCAGTGACGTGTTCTATCAGGTTTTCACATGTCGTCCTTGAAATAGAACTGTAGGACCAGGTAAGTCGACCTTTAAGAAGCCAATACTGTTAAAACTCAACATCTTGAATGATTCCACTCTTGAGTGATGTCAAACCTAGCTAAACATCCTTCTCATACTCATGACCAAGATTCTCATCCATCATCACTTCTTTAGAAGTGTTATCCGTCACTGTTGTCTGGTGTATTTTGAGGCTGTAAATTATTAGTTTGTAGTGTGAGACACGGACAGTAAACACAAAAGAGAAAGTTGCTGCACTTTCTTATTTTAAAGAACTCAGGTTACATCCCACATTTACATTTTCATCCTTTAGTTTAGGCAAAACTGTCATCCACAGAAATGTTAGCAGGTACAATGGGTCCCATACCCATTGGATTACTGTAGCATCTTGCTCTAGTTCTAGGACACTGGGAGACTGACAGTCCTATGAAATGTATAAAAGTACTTACTTACTAACTAAGTACTTACTTCTTGATGTTTTCTTGTCCACAGCTACCAGAGGAACAGCACATACAACACATACATCGGGATGGGTTATGTGATTCCTGGCATGGACCAGGCTCTGCTGGGAGTGTGTATTGGGGAGAAGAGGAAGATCACCATTCCACCACACCTGGCTTATGGAGAGCAGGGAGCAGGTCAGTCAACTCACAGGACCAGAGCCATTGAGATAGAGTCGAGTCATCTCTGTTCATCATTGTAAATGAAAAATATTGTTTTGGTGTTCTCAGACATACAGTGTCCATATATGGAGCTGGCCTGTTCTGACATCATTCTGACGTCTGCAACTCTATATTTGGGCATGCCTGACAAATAACTCCATATATGGGCATAATAGGGACACAGACATAATATCTGGTGGGGCATGCATTTCCAACTTCCAAGTAGGCCAGTGCCCAACGGGCACCGCTGTAGAGTACTACTACCCAAAAGGAAATGCATGCTTTTAGTTCCGTCTGACACAGAAAGCAGGCATAAAATACATCCCTACGGACCATAAAAATGAATGACCAAAGGGGGGATCTCAAAAGCAGAGGCACCCATCCCCCCCAGAAAATCAAACCCTTACGAATGTTTCAGAGTCACATTTTTATCATTACGTCTTTGTCTGTACAGGTAAGGACGTCCCCGGCTCAGCTGTGCTGGTCTTTGACATCCACGTCATCGACTTCCACAACCCCAAGGACAATGTGACCGTCCAGGTCACCCACCGCCCTGAGGTGTGCAACGACACCAGCGTCGTCAACGACCACATCGACTACCACTACAACTGCACTCTGATGGACGGAACTTTACTCTTCTCCTCGTGAGTCGTTTGCACATCAACCCAACACCACCATAATATTCACACAGTGGCCATTTTGCTCTTACATCAGCGACATACAAGTGTAAGATCAGGGTAAATGGCTTGAACCCTAGTCAACAAACAACAGGGTAAATAGTCACATATTAGAGTGCAGAGAGAACAATGTAGCACAGCGGAGATACTAGGAGATACCAGGTAAACACCAAACCTAGCAGCTGTCTAAACAACATTCTTAACATTTATGGTAAAAAAAAACAAGTATCCAACATATAGTATTATTTGCAATTTAAAAAAAGTTGACAAAATCTGACGAAGGGATGAACTAATATATCGAGAGAACAAAAGGTGACAAAGACAATTGAGTTCTCACAGGGCGTGAGGTGGAGTCTGAAGGTGTCTCTAGACATTGAATTGAAGAGGTGTCTGAAGACTGGTGTTTCTCACACACTGACCTCCACTTCCTGCTGTCTTTTTCTCCTAAACTGCACTCCTGTCTCTGGCAGATTTTGTTGTTAAACAATACCCTTGTTCACACATATCATGCTCAATTGTTCTTCTCAGGGGTGACTATGCGAACGTTCAGAATACAGTACTGGGTGCAAACAAAGTGATCGACGGCCTGGATGAAGGGTTGACTGGCATGTGTGTGGGAGAGAAGAGGGTGGTCACTATTCCTCCTCACCTCGGACACGGAGAGAAAGGAGGTGAGAAACCATGTCTGCAGTCCATAGTATGTGTCATATGTCATACAGTACATACTCAATATGCGCAACATACTTTTGAGTGCATGCATACACCGAAGTACTGTATGAATCTTTTAGAATGCATTTATAGTTGAACCAACCAAGTGCCCCGTCTAGTGGACATCAGATGTACTACACATACATATTTAAAGCATTCCATGGGTCCAAAAGATGAAATTGTCTAACATTATGCCTAGTAACGTCAAACCTTACACTTACACGTGAACATGGAAATGTTTGACAACCACTGACCTTAACCTCTCTCTCTCTCTGTGTCATTCAGCTCCTGGTGTGCCAAGCAGTGCTGTGTTAGTGTTTGAGCTGGAGCTGGTGGCCATAGAGAAAGGCGTTCCACCAGGATACCTGTTTGTGTGGATAGAGGACACTCCTTCTGATTTATTTGGAGCCATGGACATGAACCACAACAAAGAGGTTCCAAAGGAGGAGGTAAACAAACACCGACACTGATATTAATCTTAAGTAGAAGCAAAATGAGCAGAAAGAATAACCAGCACTCCTTAAGTTAAGTGCTTTACAGAGTTGAACGTAATCGACGCAGAAAGCACTAAGCAACGGAGGGTGAGAGAAATTTCTCGCATCCAGTCCGTTGCAACACAAGCAGAGAAAAGTACCCCTGGCGACCTTTGGCAGCAGAGAGCAAGGCTTGTCCTGCTCTGCTCCCAGCCCCGGCTACCCCCCTCTTTTCCAAAAGAGGCTTCCGCCTTCAGTTGTAAACACGGAACGGCCATGTGATCTGCAATAATAATATCCTGCTGCATTGTAGCCATGCACACATGACGCTTGTACTTATGACAGTCATGTTTCAGGGCTATAGCTTATCACTAGAAAAACGATCCAATGTTCATCTTTCAAAATCAAATTAAGCACACAGGAGCTTGGGCATAAGGGACTCACCTCACATAGCAACACTGAACTTCATATTTTCTCCATAGCATAGCCTATTGGGCTATGTTATTTATTTAAATTAACACCCAGAAAATGGCCAACCGAGCACATTTCGATCTATAAGGCAGTACATATTTATATGTAGCCTAAAGAGTACATGAAAGGAAGCCATTAAAAGAAAATCCTATGGAATTTTACACAGCTGGTGCCAAATGATTGATTACATCACTAGCAAAAGGTGCAAAACTGGGCCAATTCAATTAGAATAAACAAGTTTCAAGCTTGCAATGCGTCGCGGTGTGAGCTTGTAGATTGGCCAGCACAGGCAGTGGTATACTATTGCATTGCATGCTGAAGGGACTCAAGGGACACCACTTAACCCGTTTTGACCTGAGATCAGATTCTAAAAATGTCTTCTACATCCTGACAGTTTTCTGAAAAAGCTATGTTTCTATGTCAGTCGTTCTTCGATTTTTCAAAAATAGCAGACCTACAAGCTCGTAGCGCGCCACTCGGTGGCTTTGTCTTTGTCTTCAATAGCTAAAGCATAACATAATGCTAACACCAAAATGGGTTGTTAAATTACAATCTGAGTTACAACCTATACAATCTGAATTACAACCCATCGTCAAATATTCGGGAAAACAGCAAGAGACTACTTCAATTATGATATAGTGTAAAACTCACTTCAGTTATAACTACATCTCAACTCATACCAAAAAAGAAAGTGGCACGTCAGTACAGTCTAAACATATTTGAACGTGGCAGATCCATCCAGCTCACCACGTTGCATGTAGTAGGCTAAAATAGATCTACAGCAGGGGGTGTCGCAGCTGCCATCTAGT
Organism: Electrona antarctica; assembly: GCF_951216825.1. NCBI lineage: Eukaryota > Metazoa > Chordata > Actinopteri > Myctophiformes > Myctophidae > Electrona > Electrona antarctica. The sequence continues at coordinate 11,514,169 of NC_136805.1, forward strand.
GGATGAATAGGTGATTGCACATAATCAAGAGACAGATGCCAGCAACACAGGCAGGGCATGTATGTATGGGCAACGTAATGAACGGCGAGCATTGCATGTGCTAACTCACCCCAACGCAAGTCAAAACGGACTATGTCGAGGCTTTTAGTCGTTCTGGTACTTTTGGATGAAAGTGTAAAGCATGGGCATACACGTGTATGCCTGTGCCTGCTTTCATGAAAAAGTAGTAAGTCTAGTACTAGGATTTCAGGGTACTAGTTTTATACACAGATATTAATCTAACGTGATAGATTGCTTATTTTCCGCAAAGAAATTTGGTGAGAGGGACAATACGATAACTAACATGGATGCATTATTTTTTTGCCATTTCTAGTTTGGAGAGTTCCTCAAGCAACAGGTGACAGCGGGCAAGGGTCGCATGAAGCCTGGCTTGGGCGTTGAGGACGTCATCGAAGACATGTTCAACAACCAGGACAGGAATAATGACGGCTTCATCACCCTTGAAGAGCTCAAAACCAAAGTGGAAGAAGACAAGGAGAGAGAGAGACACGAGGAGTTGTGATGAGAAGATGATGGAGGTGCACTCTAAAGGTCCTTGCAGACTGCAGACTGATGCGTTTTTTGGCAATTTTCCACCGGTTATTTCCAAAAAATGCATCAGTCTGCAAAGACCTTAACTCAGGGACTGACCCGAACAACAATAAAACATCCAGAGACTGACAATTTGTTCTCCGTACAGAATATTGTTTTAATATTATTGAGTGGTGTAAACCACTCCAACAACTGGCTTTGTACCCGTGTCTGTTCGTACCAAAAAAAATTTACCCGTGTCTGTTCGTACCAAAAAAAATTAGCATGGTTGCTATGGTCACCCAGTTCACACGGGTGTGATTTCATTACGTCAGACATTTTTTTTTCAATGACAACCTTTTTCAAACAGCGGGAAGAAAATAGTGCAAAGGGTTTCATGGAAATGGATCTGTGTTTGAGTGAATGATTGTGTTACATAAAGTGGTGTTTCAAAGAGATTGCGTGGAATAATATGTTGAAAAGCAAACATGGCCCTTTTGTATTATCCCTGATGTTCTCACGGAATAAAATGTTTTTAAGAAAAAAAAGAGGAGAAATAACGTTTTGCCATTTGGTTTGTTTTCGAGAACTTGTGTGAAGGAATACGTTTACAGAAAATCAACTACTCTAGGATCGTTCAGATGCAAAGGAAAACGTTCAATAAAGTCAACTTAACATAATTATGACAACATCAGAGATCTGATCCCTGTTGTAAAGAAATCTGTGACTTATTGTTATATAGCTTATTTAAACTGGAGTACATTCGATCCAAAACAAGAAGAGGTTGTGTTTTGTAGCATTACCAGTAAAAGTGCAAATTCATGGCAGCCAGGCCCATAGCTGAATGTGTAGAGAGGCCTAAGGTCTCCAGATCACCCCCAGAAGTGTCCCTGAGCAACTTCTAACCGGGCGCTCTATAGAGCGCCGAAGTCCTGACGTCACTCGCTCATCCCCTGGTTCACGGAAGTAATTTCTCTATGGAGAATAACATGGGGCCATCTTGAAATCGTCTCATATAAGCATTGTGGTCCAAAAATAAACTACGTGGCTGTCTCTGCGATATTGTCAGGGAAGTGTCTCTGTATCGTTAAGACCGTCAGTCACTCATATTTGATACAGTCTGTTTCTAGCGAAAATCTAACATTAGTTACAGTAACATTAGCGTTTTCTCACATTCAGTTGCAACATTAGTTGCAGTAACATTAGCGTTTTCTCACAGTCAGTTGATTCTTCATATCCATAAGAGTGAAACGGCCGGGATTACATGTTTATTTTTCAAACACAGTTCATATATGAGGTGATCTAAAATCCCCCTATGGGGATTACAGTGCAAATAAAAAGTAGGCCTACATGAACCTGTGGACCGACCGATTGACGTCAGACTTTGGTGCTTCGATGGCATGTACAGCTCCAAATACTTAGACTAATGTGCAAATGTACAATGACAAAAACTACCCCCAAAGGATTGGGACTAAATTATTAAAATGTATTATCAAATTCACAGGCATGTTTAAAATGTTCAATATGAATCGGTTTAATTAACTAACATTAACGTTTGCAGAGAAAATGTTCTTTTCAGGAAGGAGACAATGAACCCCCAGCTTTTAAAACATGATCATTTTTGTAACAAAAAAGAACATTGACAGTGCAGAACATTAAATGTATATATTTAGATTACCATTAATTGCTTTCCATTATTCAAGCACTCAAGTGACACAGTTCACAGGGATAACTTCTTATAGGCCAAACTAGACGTTTCCTATCACAGATTTCCAATGGAATGTTTACTGTATGATCAACACTTGTTAAACACTTGTTAGAATTAACATCAACAGATTTGATACTTTTTATGGAATATAGATTCTCTTACATTATGTATTAACATAATGTTAATGATAAATATGACCACAGCCCTTATTTGAACATGAACAACCCTGCAGGGAAGGGGAAAAAAACAACAAAACAGGAGAAAGGTGACCCAAGCCCCACTAAAAGAGCCATTGAAAGAGACATCTCTGGGTTTTAGGACAACTGTGAAAAAAGAAGGGATGTCCGCACACTGAGTTGTAGCTCCCAGGAAGATTTATTTATTTGTTACAACGTTTCGACCTCTGTGGGTCTTCGTCAGGTATCATCATACCTGACGAAGACCCAGCTACAACTCAGTGTGCGGACATCCCTTCCTTTTTCATTGTACGTATATTTTTGACCAGCACCTGCAGAATGTCTTGAGATGTGCGTGCTTCCTGTCGGATCCTATCTTTTAGGACAACTGTAACACCATAGTTTGTTTAAAGTAAACAGGTTATTAAGACATAATAAGAGCAACTTCATTATTCATCAACCCAGATGAATAAATATTGCATTATAGTTTCTAGTTAAGACTTTATAATAAGCAGTTACCCAACTAAATGTTAATCATGTTACACAATCTTGCTGCCCTTTCCTATTATTGCCACAACTCATTTTTGCATAACGGCTTCATAAAGTGTGAAGGAGCAATGTGAGCGGCTCCTACAGTATATTTGAACAAAACGTTTGGAGAACGTTTGGAGTGTTTTAAACATTGTTATAATTTAGCTATTGAAAAATAGCAGATCTACAAGCTCATAGCGTGCCACCGAGTGGCGCGCTACGAGCTTATAGGTCTGCTATTTTTTGAAAAATCATGAAAATGTGGCGCAAATCTTTGAACATGAATGAATGTCAGGATTTAGAAGGCATTTGTAGAATCGTCCTCAGGTCTAAATGGGTTAAATTAGGTGCTGTCTTTGTCTACAATGACTGTTTTCCTATTTCAACATTGCATCAATCATACCAACAGGTGCTTTATCATATTCTAGCGTTCTCCTGCGTATCACTAGCCTAGTGTGGCCAGACTGTTGCTTCTCGCAATTTTTTAATGCTTCCATCATACAGTCTGGAGCAACGGAAGCTCTATCATGAGTAAAATATAGAGCGGAAGTGGAGCCTCCTCCCCACTTCTGTTTCATCTTTACAGTCGCACACATTTATCCTAATATGAATAGAAATGGCAGCTTCCTGACTCGGATTTCGGGAGGTGTATTCAGAGATTGTGGAATAGTTGTCTGGCTATGCAAGACTAGTGTATCACCTATCACACTTTATTAAAGGACCACTTCACCACTTTTCAACCTATCTTCATATAATAGGTCCTCACTAATAATCATGATGTGTCTCATAGGAGGGCTGTGGGCAGTTTAGAAACCGTCTTCCAGTGACATCATTAGGCAGATTTCTTTTTAAACAAGACTTTTTTACAAAAATGTTTAGATTTTCATTATCGTTTCATTATGAACGATGGCTTCCATTTTCACATTGCAACCTTTCAGGACTAGTAAGCCTGCAGTTTCTATTAGCTTGTATTCCCCATCGATGATGTCACTGGAGGACGGTTTCTGAACTGCCCACAGCCCTCCTATGAGACACAGACCGATTATTTGTGAGGACCTATTATATGAAGATAGGTTGAAAAGTGGTGAAGTGGTCCTTTAAGTGCCACCTCATGATCACATACTGCTTGCTTCTAAAAAAAAAGGGGAAAAAAACATAATTATGTATCTCCATGTACAAACCCATGTTTAAGTTTGAATTAAATTCTCTGATCACTTCCCTCAAATCTAGAGATTCTGTATTTAAATAAAAGATGGAAATCTTGAGGCTGGACTGGATTCCAATAATTTTGGCACATCCATTCCTTTATCCTTAAAAGTGTCTAAAACATTACTCATTCGATTACCATACATACATTACCATACATTATATACATTTCCATATTGTAAAATAAAACAACTAATTTAAAACAAGAGATAATTATCTAAACTGGAAACTCAACTGTAAAACAGAAATGGCTTATGGTTAATTACACAACTCAGTTATTTGTGTAAGTGGGACTTGTCTTTGATTTCTTTCAACAGTTAGATCACTGGACTCATTGTAACTTGTAAAAGAAAGATATGTTTGAGCCCTCCAGATACTTTGAAGGAAGCACTGTTCCATTTTGTATTTTACTGTGTCTATATAGGCAACAACATGGCCATATATAATATTAATACCTGTGCATATAATAGCCCTATAATATTCACATGTGTCTCAGAGTCCCACATACACTATACATTTAAAACAGAACTCGAAATGCTGGGTTTGACATACAGTACAGACTTGGGTTGAGTGAGTGTCGTTTCCACTGACTACCACTAGCACCAGTCTCTTCAACGTTTTTCTTTTTTTTAAATGTACCTGAGGTTTAACAGCGGTGTGTTCCTGTACATGCAGCTACCTGAAGGTGAATGGTGAGTTTCTTTGTGTGATTGACAAACCGGTACAGCCGTGCAACCTGGAAGTTAGCCATCTACTGGCTGGCTGGGTGTTCCAATGCGTTGCCGTCCCAGTGTCTTATATTTATTGATTTATCTTTCACTTGCCAGAGGTGATGTAGCTGAGGAGAGCGTTTGGGACGTCCAGTGTCTCGTCCCGGACCAGGACGATGTCAAAAGCATTGATGTATGACTCTTTCCTCTCTTCCACCTAGCGGAGACAGACAGCAAACAGAGACATCATGTCATCACCCACACCCTGAGGGTCAATGGCTACATTTACACCAAACTTGTCAGGGAAAGCCCTGTGTTAAATTCACCTTATTTCAGGCATTGTCACATAACGTACACTCAACTGCTTGCCCTGCACCGTTTAATGCAGGGGTCGGCAACCTTTTTGACTTGAAGTGCCATCTTTTGATTTTCTTGATAGTCAGTGTGTTTATGAATTAATATGACACCACACCAAAATAAAATATTTCCAAGATATTTTGATTGTCCATAATAGTACCTCTATCAAACTTTATTTTTATTTTATTTTGAAATGGCCTATTTATGTTTTCACATCAGAACATTGTAATGAGCATTAGACTGAGAGCCATAACCCACCTATCTCCCAGACTCCCTCCCCAGTCAGAGTTCAGAGTTTGAATGAATGTAAGATAATTTGCATACAGATGTGTGAGGGGACAGTGAGGGGATGTCATTTACTACCCCTTTATATTTTTCAGGAAAAATCCTCTATATCATACTTGCTTGCCAGTGATTACCCTCCCCTGTGCCAATGTTAGCACCCTACCCCTGATTTGATGTATATCCTTGATTCCTTATCGTACTTATCACCACACATAGTAAGACTCCTCCTTGAGTGTGTGTGTGGGGATGTCTGATTATATGCACTGATGCACCAACAGGTACAGTATGTCCTCCTCACGCCCAGTTCAGAGGCTAATTAGTTTAAGTCAGGCCATGTGTGAGATCAGTTATCACCACTCCCACACCCTGCTTATGTGCTGGTGCATGTAAACATACACAGTTAGAGCGAGAAGGATGAGGCCGGCAGGACACTGCATCAGGCACCCGGAAACTAGTGGCAAGTAACACTTTGGGAGCCAACCCAGGACAAAGCCAGGAAAGGCAAGAAGCGCACCACCACCTATGTAGAAGCACTGCTAACAACACTGTAGAGCTCACAACGCTGATAGGTGTGTGTGTGTGTGTGTGTGTGTGTGGAGGGCAACGATTCAGGAGTCCCCAGTTAGTGGGGCGGCGGTGGCTCAGGGGTAGAGTGCCTGGATGGCAACCGCAAGGTTGCCAGTTCAAACCCGGGCTCCCCCAGAGTCACTGTCGAAGTGCCCTTGAGCAAGACACTGAACCCCTAATTGCTCCCGATGTGCTAGTTGGTGCCTTGCATGGTTTCCGCTGCCATTGGTGTATGAATGTGTGTGTGAATGGGTGAATGTAATGCACAATCTCTGTAAAGCGCCTTGGATAAAGGTGCTATATAAATGCACCATTTACCATTTAGTGTTGGCTAGACCAGGGGTTCTCAACGTTTTTGGCCGGGGACCCCCGGAGATGCTTTGGCAGTGTCTCGGGACCCCTGCCCCGCCCCCTCCCGACCCCCAATATAAATTGACTGCTACAATAACCTTATAATAATAGAGACAATACACCATAAATAAATACTGAAACCAGATATAATCATTAGGGAAGGTGTATGCATGTACTATGTGTACTATATGTAAAGTCTTCGTTTCCATTTTCCAGCCATTCAGTTTTTTTTGTTTTGTTTTTTAAACAAAAAAAAAGGGGTTTTTTGGCGACCCCCAGAGGGGTCGCGACCCACGGGTTGAGAACCCCTGGGCTAGACCACACTCTCGCATCACATAGCATATAAACACTGTATCCTGTTTACAACAAACACATAAAACCCATTAAGCCGCAACAGACTCTCAATTTGTACACTACAGCCTGCCCGGCCAA